>NC_069500.1:1112216182-1112575305 GCF_027579735.1 Bombina bombina
TAAGAAATATGCCAGAAAATAATTTGAAAAATTCGAGCACTACTCCTAGTAGAAGTCATAAAGATTGTGTGTGATATGTAACAATTAATTTGTATCATATGTATAATTATTCTGAATATGCTGATGATTTTATATACATCTCAGATGATTGTTAATTCTAACGGTGTAAAATATGTATTGTCTTTGTAAAATTAATTTAATTTTCCTATTCATAATGTGATTGATAGAATGTGCAACACATTGTAAGGGAATTGTGTTTTAATATTAAGTTTATATTTAGAGTACGGATGTGAATGAATGGTTTTATTTCAGGTTGCCCCACTTACAGAAGAAACTATAAAGCGAGCAGTACAACGTTATGATCATAAGTGATTTAATGATCAAAGAGGGGAATGTCGTATTTTATGAACACACCTAACTTTAATATCAGTCTCTTATTTCCATGGAAATTATTGGATATTGAAATGCTAACATCAAGGACATAACGGGTTAAATGAAGACTGACCTACAATTACCAGCTTTTCCAGTTCAGAGGTGAAAGACAAAGTTTTGTGAAAACCAGTTTGAAATCTGATCAAACACTGTATGGAAAGAATGCATCAAAAGGATACCACAGGATTCACTACAAACATTTAGCATTTCAGCACAGATGGTGTCATAAACTACAAGGCTCTGGTTGTATCTCTGTTTCTACCACTAATAGCCTAAGGGAGTGACATTCTACCTCCACTGATCTAAGGATGCCATCTTGTTTCTGACTGAGGAATTTACAGCTTAGTGTGGGCTGGGCTGTGTGAGAAAATGAATGACTATATAAGTTAGTTGCCATTGTATATAGGCTGGGGTAAGCTCTCTCCTCACTCACCTCTTCCCTTCCATCTCTCTACCCCTTTCCTACTTCCCTTTCCTTCCCTTAAATTAATTAGTAACTTGTTTCTTTATAAATACTTATTTTCTGTCTAATAAAAGAAATAATTTCATCAAGCAGCATCCTTATTTCCTAAGATAATGGTAATATAAGTGAGGACACAGTAACTAAAATGTTATCAGATTCTACAGGGTGTAATTTAAAAAAAAGTTAGTTAAGTATTTGAAATATATTATTTTGTTTTTCATTCTCCAGGGACCATCCTAGGGCACAGCTTTGACATTTAGAATGTATAAAGACTTGGCAAGTCCTAGGGCTCAAGTCCAAGTCAAGTCTTCAGCCATTGTTGTCAAAGTCAAGTCACAAGTCTTCCTTGATTATGTTAAGTTGAGTCACAAGTCATCAAATTTGTGACTTGAGTCCAAGTCAAGTCCAAGTCATGCGACTCAACTTTGTTTGTACAATCTACACTATTATTTCTATTTCTATAGGATAATCAAAATCGTATAGGAGGATTTAAATATCACTAGGATCATATTGGAGGACCACTCCTATCAATTTGCCACCACTTCTGCCTTTTTGGCTTGTTACACATTTTTTGAGATTCTTCCAGCCTTTTTCATCACAATTTTTTCATCACAATTTTTTTTTATCATAATTTTCATTTTTTATTTTTCATTTTCAGCTAGGGTTGCCACCCGTCCCTTAAAATACAGAACACTTATAAGTTACACATGCTGCAGGGTGTGCAGGGAGGAATATGAATAGTGCTGTTCAGAAACACAATACATGTTCCTCCCTGCACACCCTGCAGCATGTATAACTCATACGTGTCAAGGAAAACATGGCTGAGGTGGCAACCCTATTTTCAGCACTGTGTACACACACTGGAGTTTCAATATATATGTTTTCATTTTTTATAAAATTAACTTTGATTGACTCACTTGGACACTAACTTAAATTACTTTTCACTTGGACACTAATGTTGGACTACCATCATTTATTTACATACATAAAGGATATTCCATTGCATTACCCATTGTATATTTTTGTCTAACCTTTGCATAGATATTATGGATCCATAATTGTAACCAATTGTTATTTATTTATGTTCATCATCTGTTTTTATTGTTTCTAATTTGTTTTTAATGTGATTTTATTGTATCTTCATTGTGATTTTTTACTGTAATAAATATCTTTAGCTAGACCTCATTAGCTCCCGTAGAGAGTCACTTTGTCTAGTTCAGGGACCTTAGCAATCTCGGCCTTTGTTTATGCGCTTTGCAAACTACACTACTATTATATTTCCTTCCTGCCAACTAGGAGGCCTTTGTACAAAAGTCAGAGGTCACATCCAGGGTGCTTAGTATACTTCTACTCACTGATTATGTTAAGCCAATAGAATGAAAGCTTTTTCTATTGGCTGATTGTAATTGGAATTTGAAAATCAGCCAATAGCAATGCAAGGGCACACCTATATAAGGGGGAACTTTGCATTTAATCTTCAATTTGATGAGGGGACAGCATCAAGAAGGATCGGGTGGAAGATTAGAACAGGACCACCCATGAAGTTTGAGGAGTGCCACCAGGACCAAGTGCTGCCCCCCAAAGGAGCCAGATTCAAGAATTTGAGCCTAAATTTTAAGACTTAGCGTTACAGGTTTTTTTTTTTTGGGGGGGGGGAAGTTAGGAGCTATAATCCCTTTCCAGAGTGATTTTTTTATAAAGATAGTTTTTTATTTGTGGGGTTATTTTAGTTTTAGTAAAGTACCGGCAAGAAATCTTTGTGAATAGAGGTCAGACCGGACCTGTCTGTGTGGGATGTGTGCAGATCTACAAGGCATTGCGTAGTGAAAAAGCTGCAAGTACTGTAAGTATATGTTTCGTTGTGTTTATGATATGTCTCTGTATGCTACAGAAAAGTAAATCTATTCATTGTTACAGCAGTGTAACCAGACATCTCTGAGAGTAAAGTGTTATAGGCATAGCCCAGTTTTACATGCAGCTCAAAAGGAGATCCCTCTAGGTCTAGATTTTAGGCTAATAATGCAAAAAGTTTGTTGATGTTAGATGTGTACTTGTGAGTGTGTACATTTGTACTGTGTATAGTTTGTTGTGTGAATCTGTTGTGTGTGTTGTTGGTAAGAATGGAACTGGTTGAGAAATGCATTAAGAAATATGCCAGAAAATAATTTGAAAAATTCGAGCACTACTCCTAGTAGAAGTCATAAAGATTGTGTGTGATATGTAACAATTAATTTGTATCATATGTATAATTATTCTGAATATGCTGATGATTTTATGTACATCTCAGATGATTGTTAATTCTAACGGTGTAAAATATGTATTGTCTTTGTAAAATTAATTTAATTTTCCTATTCATAATGTGATTGATAGAATGTGCAACACATTGTAAGGGAATTGTGTTTTAATATTAAGTTTATATTTAGAGTACGGATGTGAATGAATGGTTTTATTTCAGGTTGCCCCACTTACAGAAGAAACTATAAAGCGAGCAGTACAACGTTATGATCATAAGTGATTTAATGATCAAAGAGGGGAATGTCGTATTTTATGAACACACCTAACTTTAATATCAGTCTCTTATTTCCATGGAAATTATTGGATATTGAAATGCTAACATCAAGGACATAACGGGTTAAATGAAGACTGACCTACAATTACCAGCTTTTCCAGTTCAGAGGTGAAAGACAAAGTTTTGTGAAAACCAGTTTGAAATCTGATCAAACACTGTATGGAAAGAATGCATCAAAAGGATACCACAGGATTCACTACAAACATTTAGCATTTCAGCACAGATGGTGTCATAAACTACAAGGCTCTGGTTGTATCTCTGTTTCTACCACTAATAGCCTAAGGGAGTGACATTCTACCTCCACTGATCTAAGGATGCCATCTTGTTTCTGACTGAGGAATTTACAGCTTAGTGTGGGCTGGGCTGTGTGAGAAAATGAATGACTATATAAGTTAGTTGCCATTGTATATAGGCTGGGGTAAGCTCTCTCCTCACTCACCTCTTCCCTTCCATCTCTCTACCCCTTTCCTACTTCCCTTTCCTTCCCTTAAATTAATTAGTAACTTGTTTCTTTATAAATACTTATTTTCTGTCTAATTAAAGAAATAATTTCATCAAGCAGCATCCTTATTTCCTAAGATAATGGTAATATAAGTGAGGACACAGTAACTAAAATGTTATCAGATTCTACAGGGTGTAATTTAAAAAAAAGTTAGTTAAGTATTTGAAATATATTATTTTGTTTTTCATTCTCCAGGGACCATCCTAGGGCACAGCTTTGACATTTAGAATGTATAAAGACTTGGCAAGTCCTAGGGCTCAAGTCCAAGTCAAGTCTTCAGCCATTGTTGTCAAAGTCAAGTCACAAGTCTTCCTTGATTATGTTAAGTTGAGTCACAAGTCATCAAATTTGTGACTTGAGTCCAAGTCAAGTCCAAGTCATGCGACTCAACTTTGTTTGTACAATCTACACTATTATTTCTATTTCTATAGGATAATCAAAATCGTATAGGAGGATTTAAATATCACTAGGATCATATTGGAGGACCACTCCTATCAATTTGCCACCACTTCTGCCTTTTTGGCTTGTTACACATTTTTTGAGATTCTTCCAGCCTTTTTCATCACAATTTTTTCATCACAATTTTTTTTTATCATAATTTTCATTTTTTATTTTTCATTTTCAGCTAGGGTTGCCACCCGTCCCTTAAAATACAGAACACTTATAAGTTACACATGCTGCAGGGTGTGCAGGGAGGAATATGAATAGTGCTGTTCAGAAACACAATACATGTTCCTCCCTGCACACCCTGCAGCATGTGTAACTCATACGTGTCAAGGAAAACATGGCTGAGGTGGCAACCCTATTTTCAGCACTGTGTACACACACTGGAGTTTCAATATATATGTTTTCATTTTTTATAAAATTAACTTTGATTGACTCACTTGGACACTAACTTAAATTACTTTTCACTTGGACACTAATGTTGGACTACCATCATTTATTTACATACATAAAGGATATTCCATTGCATTACCCATTGTATATTTTTGTCTAACCTTTGCTTAGATATTATGGATCCATAATTGTAACCAATTGTTATTTATTTATGTTCATCATCTGTTTTTATTGTTTCTAATTTGTTTTTAATGTGATTTTATTGTATCTTCATTGTGATTTTTTACTGTAATAAATATCTTTAGCTAGACCTCATTAGCTCCCGTAGAGAGTCACTTTGTCTAGTTCAGGGACCTTAGCAATCTCGGCCTTTGTTTATGCGCTTTGCAAACTACACTACTATTATATTTCCTTCCTGCCAACTAGGAGGCCTTTGTACAAAAGTCAGAGGTCACATCCAGGGTGCTTAGTATACTTCTACTCACTGATTATGTTAAGCCAATAGAATGAAAGCTTTTTCTATTGGCTGATTGTAATTGGAATTTGAAAATCAGCCAATAGCAATGCAAGGGCACACCTATATAAGGGGGAACTTTGCATTTAATCTTCAATTTGATGAGGGGACAGCATCAAGAAGGATCGGGTGGAAGATTAGAACAGGACCACCCATGAAGTTTGAGGAGTGTCACCAGGACCAAGTGCTGCCCCCCAAAGGAGCCAGATTCAAGAATTTGAGCCTAAATTTTAAGACTTAGCGTTACAGGGTTTTTTTTTTGGGGGGGGGGGAGTTAGGAGCTATAATCACTTTCCAGAGTGATTTTTTTATAAAGATAGTTTTTTATTTGTGGGGATATTTTAGTTTTAGTATAGTTTTTTTAAGAAGTTTTTTTATTTGTTTGGAATCTTGGGGGGGTGGGTTAGCTGTCAGGGGGTTGAGTTGTGTATGGGAAATTGCGGTGGGAGTAATGGTAGTTTAGGGGTTAAGTAGCGTAGGTATTATTGCAGTGCTCCACTCGTAATATAGCCCACTGTGAGAGGTGCGCAATTCATGAACATGTAAGAAAAAACCTAGTGCAAAGTGCTAACACTATTACCACCACACTGAAACACAAAGTCTTCATAAAAAACATTTGCAATACCATGTTCTAATATTTTGAAGGAAGGAGAAACTCCCAAATAATGTGTACATTTTAAAATAACCATTAAATATATAGGGCGCGATCCGATAAACGGCGTAGTTTGCGGTGCAAGCGAGGGAACCCGCGTCGCCCGCAGTTTCAGCTCGCAACTCGAGCTATCCCATATACGGCGCCGTCAGATGCTAACGTGCCGTAAGTCGGATAAACCAGCGATGTCCAGAAATCTGCGCAAGTACATATTTCTGCCGTCACCAGTGACTTACGGCACGTTAGAAACTGCCGGCGCCTACAAAACCTGACTAAAGTCTAAATCACCTGCACTGTCTAACACGCCTCCCTAACATAGCCCGACACGTCTAACCCTCTATCCGTTATCCCCCCTCTCTATCCTAACAATAAAATATGTATTAACCCCTAAACCGCCGCTCCCAAACCCCGCCGCAACCTAATAAAGTTCTTAACCCCTAAACCGCCGCCAGCTATATTAAATCTATAACCCCCTAAAGTGAGCCCCTAACACTGCCGCCATCTACCTTACCTACCCCCTAAAGTGAGCCCCTACCCCGCCGCTATCTATCTTAAATTATTTAACCCCTAATCTAATCCCCCTACCCCGCCGCCATCTATATTAAATTATTTAACCCCTAAAATACTAAACTATCCCTACCACTAAACCTAAGTCTAACCCTACGAATAGCCCTGAAAAGGGCTTTTTGCGTGGCATTGCCCCAAAGTAACAGCTCTTTTGCCAGCCCTTAAAAGGGATTTTTTGCGGGGCATGCCCCAAAGAATTCAGCTCTTTTGCCAGCCCTTAAAAGGGCTTTTGGCGGGGCTTTGTCACAAAGTAAACTGCTCTTTTGCCTACAATCTACATCCCCCTACACCGCGGCCACCTATAATAAATGTATTAACCCCTAATCTAATCCCCCTACACCGCCGCCAGCTATATTAACTATATTAACCCTAATTATATTAGGGTTAATATAGTTAATATAGTTATTATATGATATATATTAACTACATTAACCCTAATTATATTAGGGTTAATATAGTTAATATCGTTATTATATTATATTTATATATATATATATTAAGTATAATAACCCTATCTAACTCTAACATCCTAACTAAACTCTTATTAAAATAAATCTAATATTAATATTATTAATTAAAATATTCCTATTTAAATCTAAATACTTACCTATAAAATAAACCCTAAGATAGCTACAATATAATTAATAATTACATTGTAGCTATGTTAGGGTTTATATTTATTTTACAGGTAAATTGTTAATTATTTTAACTAGGTATAATAGCTATTAAATAGTTATGAACTATTTAATAGCTACCTAGTTAAAATAATTACCCAATTACCTGTAAAATAAATCCTAACCTAAGTTACAAATACACCTACACTATCAAAAAATAAATAAACTACAAATATCTATCTAAAAATACAATTAAATAAACTAAACTAAATTACAAAAACAAACAAACACTAAATTACAAAAAAATAAAAAAAGATTACAAGATTTTTAAGCTAATTACACTTATTCTAAGCCCCCTAATAAAATAATAAAGCCCCCCAAAGTAAAATTTCTCCATTTTCGCCACGTAAGTCCTTACGCTGTATATTGGATACCAAACTGCGCTGGTTTGGTATACCTGCCTATGGCCCAAAAAACTACGGGCGACGGCAGAAATATGCGTGCGTAACTTCTAGGTTACGCCGTATATGTGATACCAAACCCGCGCAAATATTGGCGTCGCCGACTTTTGCGGGCGATGATTTTTATCGGATCGACCCCAAGACTTGCAAACGTATGATAAGAATTATACAATAACATGCACTTTCAATTTCAAACTAGCTGTTCTTTGTGTATGACATATTTCAACATTTTCTTTCTGTCTCTTGTATCATGTGACTGTTATCAACCATTCACAGACTGACTAAGTTTGCATGTACCATATAGGTCATGTTATGATGTTTGTAATTATCAAATATTGTTATGTCTGTTTTGTTATGGGGGCTTTGGTGAATTTGCAGACATTAATGTGGAGCTTTCTGTGGGCCATAAGCATGGTCAGTACCTATTGAACCTTTAAAGTATCTTGTCTCATGGTTGGGTCATGCTATTGAGTGTTGCACAAATTGGTTTTATTGAATCTAGGTCAGTGCGTACTGCAGTTAAATGGCAATGATACAGTGAGTCCCAAGTTTCCCCTTAGAGTGGCCACTGAATGGCCAAAGAACTTTCAGGGCCTTACAAATTGTGCTTTTAAAACACTTCTTTGAGGAGCAGATGTTTTTGCAATGCAACTGGTGATTTATTAGTCTCCTGCCTAATTACACCAAAATGTATGTACCTTTTAAAAAAAAAAAAAGCTGCTTTTAAATAAAGGTAAAAGCTTAATGTTTGCTAATGACTTTATAAATATTGGATGAGATTAAGATTCTAATTTCCCTTCTTTTGGGTGTTAAAGCAATTGATTAAGAGAACATATTTTGTCCTAGATTAGCTTACTCTGGTCCTGTGTGCTCTTTTAATCAATGGCCAATGCAGATTCAGACAGAAAAAAGATTAAAGTAAAGTCAGAGATTCAATTCTCACTTATAAATATATTTATAGATTGTAACATTGCAAAAGAAAAACAATTTAAAAAAATAACCAGTGTAGAAGGATAAATAATTTTAACTTAAAGGGACATGAAACCCAATTTTTTTCTTTCATGATTCAGATAGAGAATACAATTTTAAACAACATTCCAAATTACTTCTATTATCTAATTTGCTTAATTCTTTAGGTATCCTTTGTTGAAGCAATAGCAATGCACACGGGTGAGACAATCACACGAGGCATCTATGTGCAGCCACCAATCAGCAGCTACTGAGCCTATTTAGATATGCTTTTCAACAAAGGATATCAAGAGAATGAAGTAAATTAGATAATAGAAGTAACATGGAAAGTTGTTTTAAATAGCATGATCTTTCTAAATCATGAAAGAAAAAAATTGGGTTTCATGTCCCTTTAACTTATTTGCAGGTACTTTGGCTAGTTGCAAACACATATACATGGGATTTAAATCTAAATAGCTTTAAAAAAATATATAAGCTGAAACAAAATATAAAAAGGGTTTTAACAAAAATATAAAATGCATCTATTTTATACCTAAAATATAGTGATATAAAAACAAAATTGTATGTACAGTATGACCTACTTTTTAATTGATTAGTTTATGGCTAAAAGGTTTGAAAAAGTCAATTTATTCAGCTATATGTGCTTATATATGCTGCTGCATCTGGAAATAATGTGCATCAAGAAGCTGAAGAAGAATGCTGATACCTAAGATTTGTATAAATGATTGTTTGCTCTGTGTTTTCATTGAACTGATTACATATGATACAGTAGCAAGACACCAGTGTAAGGTACAACTGAAAACCATACAACTGGGGGTCGATCCGATAAAAATCGTCGCCCACAAAAGCTGGCAACGCCAATATTTGCACGGGTTTGGTATCCTATATACGGCATAACCTAGAAGTTACGCAAGTATATTTCTGTCGTCGCCCGTAGTTTTTTGGGCCATAGGCAGGTATACCAAACCCGCGCAGTTTGGTATCCAATAAACAGCATAAGGACTTACGTGGCAAAAATGGAGAAATCTTACCCCATTTTCACCTCGCCACAAAAAGCAGCCGTAAGAAGCCTTACGCTGACTATTGGAGCCCTGTAACTCTCTAAACTGGCTGCTAAAATAAACCTAACACCTAACGCATGCGCAATGTCTATCTCACTGTCAACCGCGATCTGCTAAATAAAACCTAACACCTAACGCATGCGCAATGTCTATCTCCCTGTCAACCGCGATCCCCCGCCGCAATCCCTAATAAAGTATTTAACCCCTAAACCGCCGCCATCTACATAAACTAACCCCCTACTGTGAGCCCCTAAAACCGCCACCATCTAACTGATCTATCCCCTAATGTGAACCCCTTACACCGCCGCCATCTATATTAAAATTATTAACCCCTAATTTAATCTACCTACCCCGCCGCCAGCTATATTATCTATATTAACCCTAAGTATATTATAGTTATTATAGTTATTACATTATATATATTAACTATATTAACCCTAATTATATTAGGGTTAATATAGTTAATATAGTTACTATAGTATTTATATAAACTATATTAACCCTAACACCCCTAACTAAATTCTTATTAAATAAATCTAATTCATATTATAAACTAAAATATTCCTATTTAAATCTAAATACTTACCTATAAAATAAACCCTAAGATAGCTACAATATAATTAATAATTACATTATAGCTATGTTAGGGTTTATATTTATTTTACAGGTAAATTGTTAATTATTTTAACTAGGTATAATAGCTATTAAATAGTTATTAACTATTTAATAGCTGCCTAGTTAAAATAATTACCCAATTATCTGTAAAATAAATCCTAACCTAAGTTACAAATACACCCACACTATCAATAAATTAAATAAACTACAAATATTTATCTAAAAATACAATTAAATAAACTAAACTAAATTACAAAAACAAACAAACACTAAATTACAAAAAATAAAAAAAAGATTACAAGATTTTTAAGCTAATTACACCTATTCTAAGCCCCCTAATAAAATAATAAAGCCCCCCAAAATAAAAAAAATTCCCTACCCTATTCTAAATTAAAAAAAGTTCAAAGCTCTTTTACCTTACCAGCCCTTAAAAGGGCCTTTTGTGGGGGCGTGCCCCAAAGAAAACTGCTCTTTTGCCTGCAAAAAAAAACACAATACCACCCCCCAACATTACAACCCACCACCCACATTCCCCTAATCTAACCCTAACCCCCCTTAAATAAACCTAACACTACCCCCCTGAAGATCTCCCTACCTTGTATTCACCCAGTCGGGCCGAACTCCTCATCCGATCCGGGCGATGTCTTCCAGCAAGCGGCAGTGAAGTCTTCTTCCATCCGGGCGATGTCTTGAAGCAAGCGGCAGAGAGTCTTCTTCCATCGGCGATGTCTTCAAGCAAATCGGCATCTTCAATCTTCTTTCTTCGCTCCTCCGCCGCGGAGCATCCATCCGGCACGACGACTTCCCGACAAATGAGGTTCCTTTAAATGACGTCATCCAAGATGGCGTCCGTCGAATTCCTATTGGCTGATAGGATTCTATCAGCCAATCGGAATTAAGGTAGAAAAATCTGATTGGCTGATTGAATCAGCCAATCAGATTCAAGTTCAATCCGATTAGGCTTGTTATCTTGTTTAAAATACATAGATTGGCTTTAGAGCACTAATCCACTACTCCATAAATAAATACAGCACCACTGAGTGTGCACGGTGGTAAGGAAAAACTGCAATTCCTCAGTATATAAATGTTATTCATGCAATCTACCAGCACTTGTAGGTATAAAAAGTATCTTTTATTGAAGATCAAGTTAAAACAAGCAACGTTTCGTGACCATGAGGGTCACAAAACTTTGCTTGTTTTAACTTGATCTTCAATAAAAGATACTTTTTATACCTACAAGTGCTGGTGGATTGCATGAATAACACTAATACACTACTGGGAGCTAGCTGGTGATTGGTGGCTACTCAGATTTGTCTCTTGGTCATTGGCTCATCAGATGTGTCCAGCTAGCTCCCAGTAGTGCATTGCTGCTCTGGAGCCAATTTGTTTTTTAAAGGGATAGTAAAGTCCAAATTAAACTTTCATGATTCAGATGTAATTTTAAGCAACTTTCTCCATAAATAAATACAGCACTTTTATTTTTTACTTTTATCATCAAATTTGCTTTGTTCTCTTGGTATTCTTAGTTAAAAGCTATACATAGGTAGGTTCATATGCTAATTTCTAAGCCCTTGAAGGCTGCCTCTTATCTGAATCCACTTGACAGTTTTTCACAGCTAGAGGGCATTAGCTCATGTGTTTCATATAAATAACGTTGTGCTCACACATGTGGAGTTATTTAAGAGTCAGCACTAATTGCCTGAAATGCAAGTCTATCAAAGGGAGGCAGTCTGCAGAAGCTTGGATACAAGGTAATTACAGAGGTAAAAAAATATATCTCTATAACAGTGTTCGTTATGCAACACTGAGGAATGGTAAATAAAGGGATTATCTATCTTTTAAAACAATAACATTTTGGTGTTTACTATCCTTTTAAGTGTTTAATCCCTGCAAAAGTGGTTAACACATTTATATACAAGCAATATAATAAAATGCTGCCTCAGATTGGCTCAGTTGTTGTAGTCTTCTCCAAGATTACAAGTTTTGCGTTATGAGTGAAAAAGCCTCATAATGATGTTTTTTCACTACTGGTATTACGAGTTTTGCAGGTATAGCTGTACCGCACACTTTTTTGCCCATAACGCAACGTAACTACAGCAGCTTTCAAAAAGTCCTTTTTTCAATGGGACTTCCATAGCACCGGTATTACAAGTTTGCCTGTCCAGCCAAAAAGTGAGCAGTACGGCCTATACCGTCAAGATCCGTACAGTAAACTGAAAGTCAGTAGTTATGGCTTTTATGTTACAAAGTCGTAAAATAAAACTCATAACTAAAGTGCTAAAAAATACACTAACACCCACAAACTACCTATTAATCCCTAAACAGAGGCCCTCCCGCATCGCAAAAACTAAAATAAAATTATTAACCCCTAATCTGCTGCTCCCGACATCGCCACAACCTACATACATTTATTAACCCCTAATCTGCTGCCCCCAAAATCGCCAGCACTATACTAAATTTAATAACCCCTAAACCTAACCATGTCTTACCCTAACCCTAACACCCCTTAACTTTAACATAATTAAAATAGACCTAAATTAAACTTACAATTATTAACTAAATAATACCTATTTAAAACTAAATACTTACCTGTGAAATAAAACCTATGCTAGCTACAATATAACTAATAGTTATAATGTAGCTATCTTAGGTTTTATTTTTATTTCACAGTTTGTATTTATTTTAACTAGGTAGACTAGTTAGTAAATAGTTATTAAATATTTACTAACTACCTAGTTAAAATAAATAAAAACTTACCTGTAAAATAAAACCTAACCTGTCTTACACTAACACCTAACATTACACTACAATTAAATCAATAACATTAATTAAATACAATTAACTAAATTGCAATAAAAATAAACACTACATTACACAAAATAAAAAAGAAATTATCAAATATTTAAACTAATTACACCTAATCTAATAGTCCTATCAAAATAAAATAGCCCCCCAAAATAAAAAAAACCCTAGCCTAAACTAAACTGCCAATAGCCCTTAAAAGAGCCTTTTGCGGGGCATTGCCCCAAAGAAATCAGCTCTTTTACCTGTAAAAAAAATACAAACAACCCTCCAACAGTAAAACCCACCACCCACACAACCTAACCCCCCAAATAAAATCCTATCTAAAAAAACCTAAGCTCCCCATTGCCTTGAAAAGGGCATTTGTATGGGCATTGCCCTTAAAAGGGCATTTAGCTCTTTTTCAGCCTAAACCCTAAGCTAAAAATAAAACCCACCCAATAAACCCTTAAAAAATCCTAACACTAACCCCTGAAGAGCCACTTACAGTTTTTGAAGACAGGACATTCATCCTCAACGAAACCGGTAGAAGTCTTCATCCAAGTGGCAAGAAGTGGTCCTCCAGGTGGGCAGAAGTCTTCATCCAGACGGCATCTTCTATCTTCATCCTTCCGACGCGGAGCAGCTCCATATTCAAGACAATCGGTGCGGAGCATCCTCTTCTTTTGACGGCTACTGAAGAATGAAGGTTCCTTTAAGGGATGTCATCCAAAATGGCGTCCCTTGACGGGACGCCATCGGAATTCGAGGGACGCCATCTTGGATGACGTCCCTTAAAGGAACCGTCATTCGTCGGGAAGTCGTCAGTGAAGATTGATGTTCCGCGTCGGCGGGATGAACATGGATCCGGAAGAAAGAAGATTGAAGATGCCGCTTGATAGAAGACTTAATCCGGATCATGGACCTCTTCAGCTGCCGCTTGGATGAAGACTTCAGTCGGATCATGGACCTCTTCAGCTCCCGCTTGGATGAAGACTTCAGCTGGATCATGGACATAGTAGAAGTCTTCATCCAAGTGGCAAGAAGTGGTCCTCCAGGTGGGCAGAAGTCTTCATCCAGACGGCATCTTCTATCTTCATCCTTCCGACGCGGAGCGGCTCCATATTCAAGACAATCGGCGCAGAGCATCCTCTTCTTTTGACGGCTACTGAAGAATGAAGGTTCCTTTAAGGGATGTCATCCAAAATGGCGTCCCTTGAATTCCGATTAACTGATAAAATTCTATCAGCCAATCGGAATTAAAGGGACTCCATCTTGGATGACGTCCCTTAAAGGAACCTTCATTCTTCAGTAGCCGCTGAAAGAAGAGGATGCTCCGCACCAGATGTCTTGAAGATGGAGCCGCTCCACGTTGGAAGGATGAAGATCGAAGATGCCGTCTGGATGAAGACTTCTGCCCGTCTGGAGGACCACTTCTTGCCGCTTGAATGAAGACTTCTCCCGGCTTCGTTGAGGATGGATGTCCAGTCTTCAAAAACTGTAAGTGGATCTTCGGAGGTTAGTGTTAGGTTTTTAAGGTTTTATTGGGTGGGTTTTATTTTTAGCTTAGGGTTTGGGCTGAAAAAGGCAATGCCCATCCAAATGCCTTTTTCAGGGCAATGGGGAGCTTATTTTTTTTTAGATAGGATTTTATTTGGGGAGTTTTGTTGTGTAGGTGGTGGGTTTTACTGTTGGGGGTTTGTTTGTATTTTTTGTACAGGTAAAAGAGCTGATTTCTTTGGGGCAATGCCCTCCGCAAAAGGCCCTTTTAAGGGCTATTGGTAGTTTAGTTTAGGCTAGTGTTTTTTGATAGGGCTATTAGATTAGGTGTAATTAGTTTAAATATCTGATACTTTCTTTTTTATTTTGTGTAATTTAGTGTTTATTTTTTTTGTAATTTAGTTAATTGTATTTAATTAATGTAATTGAATTAATTGTAGTCTAATGTTAGGTGTTAGTTTAAGACAGGTTAGTTTTTATTTTACAGGTAAATTTGTACTTATTTTAACTAGGTAGTTAGTAAATAGTTAATAGCTATTTACTAACTAGTCTACCTAGTTAAAATAAATACAAATTTAGCTGTGAAATAAAAATAAAACCTAAGATAAATACAATGTAACTATTAGTTATATTGTAGCTAGCTTAGGGTTTATTTTACAGGTAAGTAGTTTTAAATAGGAATTATTTAGGTATTAATTGTAAATTTTATTTATATTTATTTTAATTATGTTAAAGTTAGTGGGTGTTAGGGTTAGGGTTAGACTTAGGGTTAAGTTTAGAGGTTAATAACTTTAGTATAGTGGCGGCGACGTTGGGGGTGGCAGATTAGGGGTTAACAAGTGTAGGTAGGTGGTGGCGATGTCGGGGGCACAGATTAGGGGTTAATAACGGTAATGTAGGTGGTGGCAACATTGGGTGCGGCATATTAGTGGTTAATAACTGTAATCTAGGTGGCGGCGATGTTAGGGGCAGCAGATTAGGGGTTAATAAGTGTAGGTAGGTGTTGGAGACATTGGGGGAGGCAGATTAGGGGTTAATAAGTGTAATATAGGTGTCGGCAATGTCAGGGGCGGCAGATTAGGGGTGTTTAGACTCAGGGTTTATGTTAGGGTGTTAGGTGTAAACATAAATTTTCTTTCCCCATAGGAATCAATGGGGCTGCGTTACAGAGCTTTATGCTCCTTTATTGCAGGTGTTAGGCTTTTTTTTTAGCCGGCTCTCCCCATTGATGTCTATGGGGAAATTGTGCACGAGCACATAAAACCAGCTCAAAGCAGCGCTGGTATTTGAGTGCGGCATGGAGCTCAATTTTGCTCAACGCTGCCATATTGCCCGCTAACGCTGGGTTTTTGCAAACATGTAATAGCAGCACTATAGGAAGGTAAGCAGTGGAAATAACTTGCAAGTTAGTACCAAGCCGCTCATAACGCAAAACTCGTAATCTAGCCGTATGTCTTTAACCTCTTCTTAAATGGTTAAAGGGATAGTAAAGACCAAAAATGTTATTGTTGCACGTTCTATCCAACCCATGAGAGTTTAATTTTGATATTCACATCATTTTAACTCATTCCAACAACAATTATTCCAGTGGATATAAATGGTTTTGAAAAGCAAAGCCAAAAGATAAACTAAAAAGTTTCACATTGCAACTCTATTAGAGTGGAGGCCAATATATTACAGCTCTGTATGGCAGCCAAGATTTACTATAGATGTCATGGGAAGTAGAACATTCTAAGCATATGAAAGAGAACAGGTGGATTCCAACTGATGTATAATGAACTATAGAAAATAATATGCATTTGGCAGACGTGTTCAAACCATGTAAGGTTCATAAACCAATTATGATACCATCCCATTGTAAATCAAATGTATCACAATTATTACATTTTTTTAATTATGAACAAGTACCTATTATTCTTTTCTGTGCCTCAAAATCTACTGAATTTAATTCACAAAAATATAAATAAAACATGAACAACAAAATACATTATTGTAAATGATTGTGATAAATTTATGTCACATTACCGGCAGACACCATATTTACTTTGTCTAATATTGCTTAACACTCATGCTCATGCCCTTGCAATTTTATCTATCTATGTAGAATAATATTTACAAAAAAACATTTTTTTATTCATATTAATTATAAAACACTTTTGTTATAATATCAAATCATATTTTGCAATGGATAATATTTTACATTTGTCATAGTCATAATTGTTGACAATATAAATTGTTTAAAAATAAAATAATTTACATTTTTTTTCAACATTAAATCTCATGGAACTAATTATACAATGTAGAAAGACTAAATAAAGATGGCATATGTTAAATGATTAAAATAAGCCAATCAGCCAATACAATGCGAGCTCAATCTGATTGGCTGATTGGATCAGCCAATCGGATTGAACTTGAATCTGATTGGCTGATTCCATCAGGCAATCAGATTTTTCCTACCTTAATTCCGGTTGGCTGATAGAATCCTATCAGCCAATCGGAATTCGAGGGACGCCATCTTGGATGACCGGACATTCATCCTCAACGAAACCGGTAGAAGTCTTCATCCAAGTGGCAAGAAGTGGTCCTCGCGGTGGGCAGAAGTCTTCATCCAGACGGCATCTTCTATCTTCATCCTTCCGACGCGGAGCAGCTCCATATTCAAGACAATCGGTGCGGAGCATCCTCTTCTTTTGACGGCTACTGAAGAATGAAGGTTCCTTTAAGGGATGTCATCCAAAATGGCGTCCCTTGACGGGACGCCATCGGAATTCGAGGGACGCCATCTTGGATGACGTCCCTTAAAGGAACCGTCATTCGTCGGGAAGTCGTCAGTGAAGATTGATGTTCCGCGTCGGCGGGATGAACATGGATCCGGAAGAAAGAAGATTGAAGATGCCGCTTGATAGAAGACTTAAGCCGGATCATGGACCTCTTCAGCTGCCGCTTGGATGAAGACTTCAGTCGGATCATGGACCTCTTCAGCTCCCGCTTGGATGAAGACTTCAGCTGGATCATGGACATCTTCAGCCCCCGCTTGGGCTTGGATCAAGACATCGGAGCCTGGACCAATCGCTGATACCCGGTGTGTTGAAGATAAGGTAGGAAGATCTTCAGGGGCTTAGTGTTAGGTTTATTTAAGGGGGGTTTGGGTTAGATTAGGAGTATGTGGGTTGTAATGTTGGGGGGGTATTGTATGTTTTTTTTTGCAGGCAAAAGAGCTGAATTCTTTGGGGCATGCCCCGCAAAAGGCCCTTTTCAGGGCTGGTAAGGTAAAAGAGCTTTTCTATTTTAATTTTAGAATAGGGTGAGGAATTTTTTTATTTTGGGGGTCTTTGTTATTTTATTAGGGGGCTTAGAGTAGGTGTAATTAGTTTAAAATTGTTGTAATATTTTTCTAATGTTTGTAAATATTTTTTTTATTTTTTGTAACTTAGTTCTTTTTTATTTTTTGTACTTTAGTTAGTTTATTTAATTGTATTTATTTTTAGGTATTGTATTTAATTATTTATTGATAGTGTAGTGTTAGGTTTAATTGTAACTTAGGTTAGGATTTATTTTACAGGTAATTTTGTAATTATTTTAACTAGGTAACTATTAAATACTTAATAACTATTTAATAGCTATTGTACCTGGTTAAAATAAATACAAAGTTGCCTGTAAAATAAATATTAATCCTAAAATAGCTACAATATAATTATAATTTATATTGTAGCTATATTAGGGTTTATTTTACAGGTAAGTATTTAGCTTTAAATAGGAATAATTTATTTAATAAGAGTTAATTTATTTCGTTAGATTTAAATTATATTTAACTTAGGGGGGTGTTAGTGTTAAGGTTAGCCTTAGCTTTAGGGGTTAATAAATGTATTAGAGTAGCGGTGAGGTCCGGTCGGCAGATTAGGGGTTAATAATTGAAGTTAGGTGTCGGCAATGTTAGGGAGGGCAGATTAGAGGTTAATACTATTTATTATAGGGTTATTGAGGCGGGACTGAGGCGGATTAGGGGTTAATGCATTTATTATAGTAGCGGTGAGGTCTGGTCGGCAGATTGGGGGTTAATAATTGTAGGTAGGTGGAGGCGACGTTGGGGGCGGCAGATTAGGGGTTAATAAATATAATATAGGGGTCGGCGGTGTTAGGCGCAGCAGATTAGAGGTTCATAGGGATAACGTAGGTTGCGTAAGTGGCTGATTAGGGGTTAAAAAATGTTAATAGAGTGGCGGCGATGTTGGGGGACCTCGGTTTAGGGGTACATAGTTAGGTTAATGGGTGTTAGTGTACTATAGAGCACAGTAGTTAAGAGCTTTATAAACCGGCGTTAGCCCATAAAGCTCTTAACTCCTGACTTTTTTCTGAGGCTGGAGTTTTGTCGTTAGATTTCTAACGCTCACTTCAGCCAAGACTCTAAATACCGGCGTTAGGAAGATCCCATTGAAAAGATAGGATACGCAAATGACGTAGGGGGATCTGCGGTATGGAAAAGTCGCGGCTGCAAATTGAGCGTTAGACCCTTACCTACAAAACTCTAAATACCAGCGGTAGCCCAAAACCAGCGTTAGGAGCCTCTAACGCTGGTTTTGACGGCTAATGCCAAACTCTAAATCTAGCCGTAAGTAAATACATAAGTAAATAAACAAATTAAGCCAGCCTCAAAAACGTGCACGTGCACGATTCCCCCATAGGAAACAATGGGGCTGTTTGAGCTGAAACCTAACACCTGTTAGCTATGGGGAAAAACTTCCTACGTCTGCACCTAACACTCTAACATGTACCCCGAGTCTAAACAGCTCTAACCTTACACTTATTAAAACCTAATCTGCCGCCCCCGCTATCGCTGACCCCTGCATATTATTATTAACCCCTAATCTGCCGCTCCGTAAACCGCCGCTACTTACATTATCCCTATGTACCCCTAATCTGCTGCCCTAACATCGCCGACCCCTATATTATATTTATTAACCCCTAATCTGCCCCCAACAATGTCGCCTCCACCTGCCTACACTTATTAACCCCTAATCTGCCGAGCGGACCTGAGCGCTACTATAATAAAGTTATTAACCCCTAATCCGCCTCACTAACCCTATAATAAATAGTATTAACCCCTAATCTGCCCTCCCTAACATCGCCGACACCTAACTTCAAATATTAACCCCTAATCTGCCGACCGGAGCTCACTGCTATTCTAATAAATGTATTAACCCCTAAAGCTAAGTCTAACCCTAACACTAACACCCCCCCTAAATTAAATATAATTTTAATCTAACGAAATTAATTAACTCTTATTAAATAACTTATTCCTATTTAAAACTAAATACTTACCTGTAAAATAAACCCTAATATAGCTACAATATAAATTATAATTACATTGTAGCTATTTTAGGATTAATATTTATTTTACAGGCAACTGTTCCGATCAGCCAATAGAATGCGAGCTCAATCTGATTGGCTGATTGGATCAGCCAATCGGATTGAACTTGATTCTGATTGGCTGATTCCATCAGCCAATCAGAATATTCCTACCTTAATTCCGATTGGCTGATAGAATCCTATCAGCCAATTGGAATTCGAGGGACGCCATCTTGGATGACGTCATTTAAAGAACCATCATTCATCGTTCAGTCGTCGGCCAGGATGGATGTTCCGCGTCGGAGGTCTTCAGGATGCTGCTGCTCCGCTCCAGATGGATGTCGATAGAAGATGCCGCTTGGATGAAGACTTCAATCGGATGGAAGACCTCTTCTGCCCCGCTTGGATGAAGACTTCAATCGGATGGAAGACCTCTTCTGCCCCGCTTGGATGAAGACTTCTACCGGATCATGGACATCTTCAGCCCCCAGCTTGGGCTTGGATCAGGACATCGGAGGAGCTCTTCAGGACGGATCAGTGAACCTGGTATGGTGAAGATAAGGTAGGAAGATCTTCAGGGGCTTAGTGTTAGGTTTATTTAAGGGGGGTTTGGGTTAGATTAGGGGTATGTGGGTGTTGGGTTGTAATGTTGGGGTGGGTATTGTATGTTTTTTTTACAGGCAAAAGAGCTGAACTTCTTGGGGCATGCCCCGCAAAGGGCCCTGTTCAGGGCTGGCAAGGTAAAAGAGCTTTTAACTTTAGTAATTTAGAATAGGGTAGGGCATTTTTTATTTTGGGGGCTTTGTTGTTTTATTAGGGGGCTTAGAGTAGGTGTAATTAGTTTAAAATTGTTGTAATCTTTTTCTTATGTTTGTAGATATTTTTTTATTTTTTGTAACTTAGTTCTTTTTTATTTTTTGTACTTTAGTTAGTTTATTTCATTGTAGTTATTTGTAGATATTGTATTTAATTAATTTATTGATAGTGTAGTGTTAGGTTTAATTGTAGGTAATTGTAGGTATTTTATTTAATTAATTTAATGATAGTATAGTGTTAGGTTTAATTGTAACTTAGGTTAGGATTTATTTTACAGGTAATGTTGTAATTATTTTAACTAGGTAACTATTAAATAGTTCTTAACTATTTAATAGCTATTGTACCTGGTTAAAATAATTACAAAGTTGCCTGTAAAATAAATATTAATCCTAAAATAGCTACAATGTAATTATAATTTATATTGTAGCTATATTAGGATTTATTTTACAGGTAAGTATTTAGCTTTAAATAGGAATAATTTATTTAATAAGAGTTAATTAATTTCGTTAGATTAAAATTATATTTAATTTAGGGGGGTGTTAGTGTTAGGGTTAGACTTAGCTTTAGGGGTTAATACATTTATTAGAATAGCGGTGAGCTCCGGTCGGCAGATTAGGGGTTAATAATTGAAGTTAGGTGTCGGCGATGTTAGGGAGGGCAGATTAGGGGTTAATACTATTTATTATAGGGTTAGTGATGCGGATTAGGGGTTAATAACTTTATTATAGTAGCGGTGCGGTCCGCTCGGCAGATTAGGGGTTAATAAGTGTAGGCAGGTGGAGGCGACGTTGAGGGGGGCAGATTAGGGGTTAATAAATATAATGTAGGGGTCGGCGGTGTTAGGGGTAGCAGATTAGGGGTACATAAGGATAACGTAGGTGGCGGCGCTTTGCGGTCGGCAGATTAGGGGTTAATAAGTGTAGGTAGCTGGCGGCGACGTTGTGGGGGGCAGATTAGGGGTTAATAAATATAATATAGGGGTCGGCGGTGTTAGGGGCAGCAGATTAGGGGTACATAAGGATAACGTAGTTGGCGGTCGGCAGACTAGGGGTTAAAAAAATTTAATCGAGTTGCGGCGATGTGGGGGGGCCTCGGTTTAGGGGTACATAGGTAGTTTATGGGTGTTAGTGTACTTTAGAGCACAGTAGTTAAGAGCTTTATAAACCGGCGTTAGCCCAGAAAGCTCTTAACTACTGACTTTTTTCCTGCGGCTGGAGTTTTGTCGTTAGATTTCTAACGCTCACTTCAGACACGACTCTAAATACCGGAGTTAGAAAAATCCCATTGAAAAGATAGGATACGCAATTGACGTAAGGGGATCTGCGGTATGCAAAAGTCGCGGCTGAAAAGTGAGCGTTAGACCCTTTTTTGAGTGACTCAAAATACCGGAGGTAGCCTAAAACCAGTGTTAGGAGCCTCTTACGCTGGTTTTCACGGCTAACGCCAAACTCCAAATCTAGGCCTTATAAAATAAATATATGTTCCATATACTATTTTTTTTTACTGTATGTATTAGGTGCCACTATCACCATATGTTGTAACATAAATGGAACAGAAAATGCAAAGAAATAATTCAATAAAGCAATAAAACAGATATTTACAGACTTGCAATAACTTACACTTGCCCCAAGAATTAAAAAATAACATTTAGACACATATTGTAATTTTAAATACAAATAAAAAATCTGTTAAAATGTATTCTGTTTATTATATACCTTGTATGTATGTACAGTATCTCACAAAAGTGAGTACACCTCTAACATTTTTGTAAATATTTTATTATATCTTTTCATGTGACAACACTGAATAAATGATACTTTGCTACAATGTAAAGTAGTGAGTGTACAGCCTGTATAACAGTGTAAATTTGCTGTCCCCTAGAAATAACCCAACACACAGCCATTAATGTCTAAACCGTTAGCAACAAAAGTGAGTCCAAATTGGGCCCATTTAGCCATTTTCCCTCCTCGGTATCATGTGACTCAGTGTTGCAAGGTCTCAGGTGTGAATGGGGGGCAGGTGTGTTAAATTTGGTGTTATCGCTCTCACACTCTCTCATACTGGTCACTGAAAGTTCAACATAGCACCTCATGGCAAAGAACTCTCTGAGGAGCTAAAAAAAAGAATTGTTGCTCTGCATAAAGATGGCCTAGGCTATAAGAAGATTGTGAAGACCCTGAAACTGAGCTGCAGCACAGTGGGCAAGACCAGACAGCGGTTTCAAGGGACAGGTTCCACTCAGAACAGGCCTCGCCATCAACCAAAGAAGTTGAGTGCACGTGCTGAGAGTCATATCCAGAGGTTGTCTTTGGGAAATAGACGTATGAATGCTGCCAGCATGGCTGCTGAGGCTGAAGGGGTGGGGGGTCAGCCTGTCAATGCTCAGACCATACTGAATACGCACACTGAATAAAATTGCTCTGCATGGCTGTCGTCCCAGAAGGAAGCCTCTTCTAAAGATGATGCACAAGAAAGCCCGCAAACAGTTTGCTGAAGACAAGCAGAATAAGGACATGGATTACTGGAACCAAGTGTTGTGGTCCGATAAGACCAAGATAAACTTATTTGGTTCAAATGGTGTCAAGTGTATGTGGCAGCAACCAGGCGAGGAGTACAAAGACAAGTGTGTCTTGCCTCCAGTCAAGCATGATGATGGGCAGTGTCATGGTCTGGGCTTGCATGAGTGCTGCCTTCACTTGGGAGCTACAGTTCATTGAGGGAACCATGAATGCCAACATGTACTGTAACATACTGAAGCAGAGCATGATCCCCTCCCTTCAGAGACTGGGCCGCAGGGCAGTATTCCAACTTGCTAAAAACCCCAAGCACACCTCCAAGATGACCACTGCCTTGCTAAAGAAGCTGCAGGTAAAGGTGATGGACTGGCCAAGCATGTCTAGTCCAGACCTAAACCCTATTGAGCATCTGTGGGGCATCCTCAAACTGAAGGTGGGGAAGCGCAAGGTGTCTAACATCCACCAGCTCTGTGATGTCGTCATGGAGGAGTGGAAGAGGACTCCAGTGGCAACCTGTGAAGCTCTGGTGAACTCCATACCCAAGAGGGTTAAGGCAGTGCTGGAAAAAAATGGTGGCCACACAAAATATTGACACTTTGGACCCAATTTGGACATTTCCACTTAGGGGTGTACTCACTTTTGTTGCCAATGGTTTGGACATTAGTGGCTGTGTGTTGAGTTATTTTAAGGGGACAGCAAATTTACACTGTTATACAGGCTGTACACTCACTACTTTACAATGTAGCGAAGTGTCATTTCTTTAGTGTTGTCACATGAAAATATATAATAAATATTTACAAAAATGTGATGGGTGTACTCACTTTTGTGAGATACTGTATGTGATTGTGTATGTATGTGCACACATTCACACATACATACACATTTATATATACACACACAATCCTTTGAGTTCTTCCCAGTTAAATAACTTGCTTTGCAAACACAATAATTTGCTGTAAAGTTAGAAATACTTTAGCGATTCACTCGATTCATGCTGAGCTGATAACATTATTACATACTAAATTTAATAAATGTTTCTTTATCCTCTAGAACATTATAATGCAGCATGCCAGGGGCATAATTCATATATATATATATATATATATATATATATATATATATATATATATATATATATATATACACAAAATAAACAGATAGAGTCCAGCACTTATTGAATTGCTTTAACCTGGCTGTGTGCTCGTTACAATGGGCTATCAGCAAAAACCCAAATAGATACAGTCCATATGTAGAAAGTAACAGCACCACTGCATCAATTTTCTTAAAGGTGAATTATTTCTTTATTGGAGATATCACAACAATAAAACAGCGACGTTTCGGACCTACATGGTCCTTAATCATGCATAGTTAAAACACAGTAAAACATACATTTAAAAAGGGTGGTTTGACCAATCAGATTTCAGCTCACATTCTTAATTGAATTAACCCATGCCTATCCAGGCAAGATAATATACATATTACTTTTTCTATTGGTGGCCTCTAGTGGTACCATATAGAATAACACCCTATCAAAATTTATAAAAACAAATACAAATCGTAGTCCCTATTCAGACCATAAGGGTACAATGTATTTAATTTCTTGATCCACCAAACTTCTTTTTGTTTTAGTTTAAGTTCTCTGTTACCCCCTCTTCTGTGTGTGGGGATATGATCGATTACTTGGAAGCGCAGCTGACTAACAGTGTGTCCCATTTGGGTGAAATGTGCAGATACTGGCAGAGACATATCTTTAGATTTAATTGATGCCTTATGCCTGGCGGCTTGGGTGGTCTCTCCGATATAACAGAGGCCACATGGACATTTGAGTAGATAGATTACATAATTGGTTTGGCAAGTATATAGACCATTGATGGTATACTGTTTACGTTTGTCATTTTGGGCCAAATATTTACCTCTAATAACTGAATTACATTGTGCACAGTGCAGACAAGGATAACATCCTTTATTGGGAGTAGTCAAATAGTTAATTTCAGATTGTTTAGTTGTCCCCACATCTGCTCTGACTAGATTATCCCTTAGATTTCTTACCCGTCTATAGGATGGCATTGGTGGTAATTTGAAAGACTCAACTTCAGGATTAAATTTTGTTAATAGATGCCAGTGTTTTCTTACTACTTTAAAAATATGTTGGCTTCGCTGACTATATTCCATAGTGAGCACCAATCTATTTACATCATTTCTGGTTTTAGGTTTGGCTTTACTTTTATCAAGATCCATGATGCTTTTATTTATAATCTCCTGAGGATAACCTCTTTTAATAAACTTCTTACCCATAGATTGTAACCTAGAGGGCAATCTGTCCTGATCACTCACTATCCTTTTAGTGCGTAGTAACTGGCTTCTTGGGATAGAATTGAACACTGTCTCCGGATGGAAACTTTCATACCTCAAAAGAGTGTTTCTATCTGTAGGTTTAATAAAGAGATCAGTGTTCAATTTATCATCTTGTATATAAACAGTGGTGTCCAAAAAATTAATCTCATGTGATGAATATGTAAGTGTAAACTTGATGTTTGTCATTGAGGCATTAATTTCATCCACAAACTGTGTCAAAGATTCCAATGAGCCCCCCCATATGCCAAAAATATTGTCTATATACCTTAGCCATAGCTTACAACAAGAATTGAATGACTTATTGATGTAAACAAATTTATTTTCAAAGCCACTCATGAACAGATTGGCATATGAGGGGGCTACATTGGAGCCCATGGCCGTACCCCTCTTCTGCATATAATAGGTGTCCTGAAACAGAAAATAGTTGCAGTATAAAACAAATCTTAGCAAATCATCAATAAGATCTATCTGTTTTAAGTCATATAATTTACAATTATTCAAAAAACTTCTCACAGTATCAAGGCCTGCCTCGTGAGGGATAGAAGTATACAAATTAACCACATCTAAAGAAAAGATAAACCAACTTTCTTCCATCTTTACTTTTTCTAGTTTTATCAGGAAATCATTGGTGTCTTTTATAAAAGACTTCTGTTCTTTAACCATTGGAAAAAGAATTCTATCCAGAAAAATTGACACATTTGAAAAAATGGACTCTGTGCACGCGACAATGGGCCGCCCTGGGGGGGATGACATATTCTTGTGAACCTTGGGCAAGGTATAAAAAACTGGTGTTATAGGATGTTTCTTATATAAAAAATCAAATACCTGTTTAGTTATAGTATTGCATTGAACTGCCCTATCCAGAATTGTTTTTAATTCTTTTTGTATTTCAACAAGAGGATTGTGATCTAATACTTCATATACCCCTCCATCAGAGAGTTGGTGTAAAATGTCTTGAATATAGTACTTAGTGTCTAGTATTACAACAGCTCCGCCCTTATCGGCATTTTTTATTGTAATATCTTTATTATTTTTTAGGGACAACATAGCTTCATATTCATCTTTTGTAAGATTATAATTTTTCATCTCTGGATTTAAGTTAAACTTTTTCATTAAGTTATTGATATCCTGTTGTACAAACCTAATAAAAGTTTCCACACCAGAATTACTGGTAGGAGGTATGAATGAAGACTTTTTGTGTAAATTAAGGCATTTTAGATCAAGGGGATTTGTTTGCATAACACCTTCATTTATTTGGCTTTCAGTACACACATTTGTATTTATATTATTGCTACCATACATAGCTTTCAACCTGAGCATTCTGAAAAATTTATACAAGTCTTTATCGACTTCAAATTCGTCACAGTCCTTAGTAGGGCAGAAGGAAAGTCCTTTCATTAGCAAGCTGTGTTCCGTCTCGGTTAGCTCGTATTCCGAGATATTAATTACTAGACTCTCCTTGTCCTGTATGGGGGAAATGTGGTCAGGCTGTTCGTTTACCTTCATTTCCGCATACCTCGTCGGTACCTCCCTCCTTGTTGACGTCTCGGCATCTGCCGGTTTTGGTTCCAGGAGCTCCGCGTGTACATCCGTTGTTCTTTGGGATCGGCGGTGCTTCCGCCCTCCCCTCCGGTGTCTCCTTCCGAGCCGGAATCTAAAAAACTTTCCCCAGAGGATGACCCTTCGGCTAGTCTGTCCTGCTCTGTTGACGCTCTCGGCGTTCTCCTCCAGTGAGGTGTATCGCGTATCTCGCGTTGTCTTGACGTGTGGTCACGTGACCAGTTGTACACCCGGTGATTGGTGTAATCAAGCTCATCACGTACAAACTTAGATCTTTTCCTCTCCTCAAGATCTGAACGATATTGGGCCAACAATGTATCAATTTCTTCTTTAGTGGTTTTCAACATTTCCAAAGTATACTTTGTTTCCATTCCCCGCTCAGCTTCCAGCACCAATCCTTTTTGTTTGTCAATCTCTAACTGCAGACATTCTACAGTGAGCACAATTAAATCAAAAGAGCACTTGTTAAGTATACTCTCAAATCTTGTTCTGTACAGTTCATGGTTAGCCAGTATGGTGGGTCTCAGTTTTATCCTTAGGCCTCTAGGAATTCTTTTAATGCGGTAATATTCTGCTAACGTGACTGAGTGCAGCTCTAGAGAAATCAGTCTCCTCTTTGTTTTTTCATATTCCTTTTTTGAATCCACTTCAGCAGAATTTCTTAAAAAGTTCCTTGATCCCAAGGCCAATGAAGTGATGCGTGCTGCATCACTGTCAGAATAGGAAAAAATAGCAGGTTGGATATCCTCCATAGTACCTTCACTTGCTGGTAGTGCACGTAACTCTGCTGATTCCATGTATGCAAAATAAACAGATAGAGTCCAGCACTTATTGAATTGCTTTAACCTGGCTGTGTGCTCGTTACAATGGGCTATCAGCAAAAACCCAAATAGATACAGTCCATATATAGAAAGTAACAGCACCACTGCATCAATTTTCTTAAAGGTGAATTATTTCTTTATTGGAGATATCACAACAATAAAACAGCGACGTTTCGGACCTACATGGTCCTTAATCATGCATAGTTAAAACACAGTAAAACATACATTTAAAAAGGGTGGTTTGACCAATCAGATTTCAGCTCACATTCTTAATTGAATTAACCCATGCCTATCCAGGCAAGATAATATACATATTACTTTTTCTATTGGTGGCCTCTAGTGGTACCATATAGAATAACACCCTATCAAAATTTATAAAAACAAATACAAATCGTAGTCCCTATTCAGACCATAAGGGTACAATGTATTTAATTTCTTGATCCACCAAACTTCTTTTTGTTTTAGTTTAAGTTCTCTGTTACCCCCTCTTCTGTGTGTGGGGATATGATCGATTACTTGGAAGCGCAGCTGACTAACAGTGTGTCCCATTTGGGTGAAATGTGCAGATACTGGCAGAGACATATCTTTAGATTTAATTGATGCCTTATGCTGACTAAACCTATCCCTGGCGGCTTGGGTGGTCTCTCCGATATAACAGAGGCCACATGGACATTTGAGTAGATAGATTACATAATTGGTTTGGCAAGTATATAGACCATTGATGGTATACTGTTTACGTTTGTCATTGGAATCTTTGACACAGTTTGTGGATGAAATTAATGCCTCAATGACAAACATCAAGTTTACACTTACATATTCATCACATGAGATTAATTTTTTGGACACCACTGTTTATATACAAGATGATAAATTGAACACTGATCTCTTTATTAAACCTACAGATAGAAACACTCTTTTGAGGTATGAAAGTTTCCATCCGGAGACAGTGTTCAATTCTATCCCAAGAAGCCAGTTACTACGCACTAAAAGGATAGTGAGTGATCAGGACAGATTGCCCTCTAGGTTACAATCTATGGGTAAGAAGTTTATTAAAAGAGGTTATCCTCAGGAGATTATAAATAAAAGCATCATGGATCTTGATAAAAGTAAAGCCAAACCTAAAACCAGAAATGATGTAAATAGATTGGTGCTCACTACGGAATATAGTCAGCGAAGCCAACATATTTTTAAAGTAGTAAGAAAACACTGGCATCTATTAACAAAATTTAATCCTGAAGTTGAGTCTTTCAAATTACCACCAATGCCATCCTATAGACGGGTAAGAAATCTAAGGGATAATCTAGTCAGAGCAGATGTGGGGACAACTAAACAATCTGAAATTAACTATTTGACTACTCCCAATAAAGGATGTTATCCTTGTCTGCACTGTGCACAATGTAATTCAGTTATTAGAGGTAAATATTTGGCCCAAAATGACAAACGTAAACAGTATACCATCAATGGTCTATATACTTGCCAAACCAATTATGTAATCTATCTACTCAAATGTCCATGTGGCCTCTGTTATATCGGAGAGACCACCCAAGCCGCCAGGGATAGGTTTAGTCAGCATAAGGCATCAATTAAATCTAAAGATATGTCTCTGCCAGTATCTGCACATTTCACCCAAATGGGACACACTGTTAGTCAGCTGTGCTTCCAAGTAATCGATCATATCCCCACACACAGAAGAGGGGGTAACAGAGAACTTAAACTAAAACAAAAAGAAGTTTGGTGGATCAAGAAATTAAATACATTGTACCCTTATGGTCTGAATAGGGACTACGATTTGTATTTGTTTTTATAAATTTTGATAGGGTGTTATTCTATATGGTACCACTAGAGGCCACCAATAGAAAAAGTAATATGTATATTATCTTGCCTGGATAGGCATGGGTTAATTCAATTAAGAATGTGAGCTGAAATCTGATTGGTCAAACCACCCTTTTTAAATGTATGTTTTACTGTGTTTTAACTATGCATGATTAAGGACCATGTAGGTCCGAAACGTCGCTGTTTTATTGTTGTGATATCTCCAATAAAGAAATAATTCACCTTTAAGAAAATTGATGCAGTGGTGCTGTTACTTTCTACATATGGACTATATATATATATATATACACACACACACATATATACAGTCATGGCCAGAAATATTGGCACACCTGCATGTCTGTCAGATAATGTACCACTTCGTCCAGAAAATTTTTGCAATTACAAATGTTTAGGCATTCTCATGTTAATTTTGTTTGTATTGGTATGACACAAAAAAGTGGAGGAAAAAAGCCAAATCTGACACATTTCAGGCAAAACTCCAAAAATCAACTGGACAAAATTATTGGCACCTTCTCAAAATTGTAAAAAAAAAATGCATTCCAAGTTTGTGATGCTACTGTAATTTGTATTTAAACTTGTATCAATTAACAGGTGCTGACAATATATAAATCACACCAGCAAACAATTAAAATGGTGAAAAATTGACTCAACCTTTCTATTGTGTGTCTCTGTGTGCCACACTGAGCATGGAGAAGAAAAAAGAAAAACAGCAGCAAAGAATTGTCTGAGAATTTGAGAACAAAAAGCATGGACAATCTCAAGGTTACAAATCCATCTCTAGAGATCTTAATGTTCCTGTGTCCACTGTGCGCAACATTGTCAAGAAGTGTACAGCCCATGGCACTGTAGTTAATTTCCCTGGACATGGAAATTATCTTGGATAAAGAAATTTGATCAACTTCCAGACAAATTCAAGCTGACCTTCAGGCACAGGGTACAAAAGTGTCAGTTTGCACTATACGTCGCCATCTGAATGAAAAAGGACACTATGGTAGGAGACTTAGGGGGACCCCACTCCTGACAAAGAAACAAAAAAGCCAGATTGGAGTTACTTATCTGAGGAAGCCAAAATCATTTTGGGAGAATCTGATGTGTACAGACAAAACAAAATTACAGCTTTTTAGTAATTTTTACTGTTTCTACTGTTTTCAGAAAAAAGAAATCAGACTTTCAAAGAAAAGAATACAGCCAAACATGGTGAAGGTTCACTGATTTTTTTTGGTGTTGCTTTGCTGCTTGAGGCACTGGATGTCTTGACTGTGTGCATGGCATTATGAAATCTGAAGACTACCAAAGAATTCTGTGGTGCAATGTAAGGCCCAGTTTCAAAAAGTTGGGTCCCCGTCAGAGGTCATGGGTCTTACAGCAGGACAATGACCCAAAGCACACGTCAAAAACCACCCAGAAATGGTTTAAGACAAAGCACTGAAGAGTACTGAACTCAATCTCATAGAGCACCTGTGGAGAGATATCAAAACAGCAGATTTGAAAAAGCAACCCTTCCAATCTGAGAGCCCTGGAGCAGTTGTCGAATGAAGAGTGGTCCGAAATTCCAGTAAAGAGGTGTAAGAAACTCATTGATGGTAACAGGAAGCAATTGATTTCAGTTATTTTTTCCATGGGGTGTGCTACCAAATATTAAATTGAGGGTGCCAATAATTTTGTCCAGTCCATTTTTGGAGTTTTGCGTGGAATGGCAGATTTAGATTTTTTTTTCTCCACTTTTTTGTGTCATACCAATACAAACAAAAGAAATAAACATGAGAATGCCTAAATAGTTGTAATTGCAACAAATTTCTGACAGATATGCAAGGGTGCCAAAATTTTTGACCATGACTATATATATTCATACATATATGCACACACACAGTATATATTTTTATTTATAGTTGGAAGTGTAAACAATTTTGGCCTACGCCTTTTCATTGTAGTAACCTATTACAATGATCTTGATTAGACAGCTACAATTGTTAATAACAGGGATTTTTTTGGTCATTACTGATATTGTATCATATGGTGATATATTGATTGTGATATATTTGGTGTAATTATACATTTAATACAGACGAACAGATGTTTGTATACTGCTGAATTGTTACCATGGTTACCATATTAGCGCATCACACAGTGGAAGGTAAAGTTAGCATTATTTATTGCACTGGTGTTATCACAACCTGGTTGGTCTGAAGAAGGAGATTGCATTCTCCGAAGTGTTACATCTTTAATCAATTTATCAACGCAAGAAATCCAGTCAGTGCAGATATTTGACTACTTCGGAAGTGTAATAAATCCTGAAAACCTGGTTGATGACCATATATCACTGAGAGGGCTACAAGTATATCTCCTGTTGAGACCCTCTCTTTTTCTCAAATAAGCAAATAGGCAAAGGGGGGAGGATCAGTCCAAGCATAATAGAACAGATAGATCAGTCTGTGAATATGTCACACCTAGAATATCTCAAGGAAGGGATAACAGAAGGGTACACTTAGGAAATGCTACATTAGAAAGTTTGGAGGAAAGTGCACCAAGTAGCAGCAGAAAGCATATGAAATTAAATGTATGATAGCAAATGCAAGTTGCATGACGGGTAAAATGGGAGAGCTGGAGCTTTTTGCTGCATCAGAGGACTATGATATTATCAGTATAACTGAAACTTAGTGGGATGATTCACATGACTGGGAAGTTAACTTAGAGGGTTATACTTTATTTAGGAGGGACAGGAGCAATAAAAGGGGTGGAGGAATCTGCATGTATATTAAACCTAACCTTAAACCTACAATAAGGTAAGATATTTATGATGATACAGGTGATAATGTAGAAACTCTGTGGGTTGAAATAAGGAGTGCAGGAAAAATCCTCAAAATATATTACTAGGAACATGATGCTACTAGTGAAATGGAGGAAACTCAACTACTAATACAAATAGGAAAGGCTGCTAATATGTGCTGTAATTATGGTAGATTGTAATTGCCCCAACATAAACCGGGAAAATGAAACTAGTAATTCATCTAAGGGAGATAGATTTTTAAATGCTTTAAGGGATATTTTCTTGTCACAATTAAAAAGGAGCCATCTAGGAATCAAGCTACATAGTGTAATCAAACAATACAGATATATAATCAAACATATAAGTCAAAGAACATTTGGGTAACAGTGATCATAACATGGTCACATTTTAAATCTCTTTCCATAAGCACAACAGGGAACTACAGGGGGTGCAGAGGTTGCAACTGTGACTGGGCCCCTGAGGGTGGGGGCCCACCTTAAAAAAAAAAATGTCTTCAATAAAAAACGTTGACCTGCCACTGCCTGCACTGATATCATGTGAGTGTGATGTGATGATTCACTAGTGTCTCTGTCTCTGACTACAGGGGTTAGTGTTTCTGTTTGTTTTATGTGTGTGTGTGTATGTGTTTATGTATGTATATATGTGACTGTGTGTGTGTGTATGTTTGTGGAACCAGCAAATGACAGACCTTGTTACTACAGCATGGGGGGTGGGGGGTAAACAGTGTCACTATACACTACCACTTTATACAGTACGGGGGGCTGGACCATATCACAGACTACTCTGGTCATTTTATAAAGTACTAGGGTGGGTAGGGTCAGGCCAGCCATCTCACCAGCAGATTACAGACTGTGTCACTAACTCACTGTATACAGTACTGGTGGGTTAAACAGTGTCACTATATACAGTCAGACCATCTCACAGACTGTGGGCACAGGGCAGAAATTAAGGAAGGAAAAATTCTATTGGCTGATGCAATCAGCCAATAGAATTGAAGTTCAATCCTATTGGCTGATCCAATCAGCCAATAGGATTGAGCTTGCATTCTATTGGCTGTTCCAATCAGCCAATAGAATACAAGCTCAATTCTATTGGCTGATTGCATCAGCCAATAGGATTTTTCCTACCTTAATTCCGATTGGCTGATAGAATAATATCAGCCAATCGGAATTCAAGGGACGCCATCTTGGATGACGTCATTTAAAGGAACCTTCATTGGTCAGGAGTCGTCAGAAGAAGAGGATGCTCCGCGTCGGTTGGCTTGAAGATGGACCCGTTCCGCTCCGGATGGATGAAGATAGAAGATGCTGCCTAGATGAAGACTTCTGCCCCTCTGGAGGTCCTCTTCTGCCCGGATCGCATGAAGACTTCTGGCCATCTGGAGGACCACTTCTGCCCAGTTGGGTGAAAATGTCTCAAGGCAGGGGGATCTTCAAGGGGTTAGTGTTAGGTTTCATTAAGGGGGGATTGGGTTGGGTTTTAGAGTAGGGTTGGGTGTGTGGGTGGTGGGTTTTAATGTTGGGGGGGTATTGTACTTTTTTTACAGGTAAAAGAGCTGATTACTTTGGGGCAATGCCCCGCAAAAAGCCCTTTTAAGGGCTATTTGTAATTTAGTATAGGGTAGGGATTTTTAATATTTTGGGGGGGCTTTTTTATTTTATTAGGGGGATTAGATTAGGTGTAATTAGTTTAAAAATTTGTAATAATTTTTTTATTTTCTGTAATTTAGTGTTTGTTTTTTTGTACTTTATTTTATTTTATTTTATTGTATTTAATTGTATTTAGTTTAGGGATTTAATTTAATTATAGTGTAGTGTTAGGTGTAATTGTAACTTAGGTTAGGTTTTATTTTACAGATACTTTTGTATTTATTTTAGCTTGGTAGTTATTAAATAGTTAATAACTATTTAATAACTATTCTACCTAGTTAAATAAATACAAAGTTGCCTGTAAAATAAAAATAAATCCTAAGATAGATACAATGTAACTAATAGTTATATTGTAGCTATCTTACGGCTAGATTTATAGTTTTGTCGGTAACGACCCGCGAATCTAACACTGGCTTTTTTCTGGCCGCACTTTTAAAATAACTCTGGTATTGAGAGTCCACAGAATGGCTGCGTTAGGCTCCAAAAAAGGAGCGTAGAGCATATTTAACGCAACTTCAACTCTCGATACCAGAGTTGCATACGGACGCGGCCAGCCTCAAAAACGTGCTCGTGCACGATTCCCCCATAGGAAACAATGGGGCTGTTTGAGCTGAAAAAAACCTAACACCTGCAAAAAAGCCGCGTTCAGCTCCTAACGCAGCCCCATTGTTTGCTATGGGGAAACACTTCCTTCGTCTGCACCTAACACCCTAACATGTACCCCGAGTCTAAACACCCCTAACCTTACACTTATTAACCCCTAATCGGCTGCCCCTAACACCGCCGACCCCTATATTATATTTATTAACCCCTAATCTGCCCCCCACAACGTCGCCTCCACCTGCCTACACTTATTAACCCCTAATCTGCCGAGCAGACCGCACCGCTATTATTATAAAGTTATTAACCCCTAATCCACCTCACTAACCCTATAATAAATAGTATTAACCCCTAATCTGCCCTCCCTAACATCGCCGACACCTAACTTCAATTATTAACCCCTAATCTGCCGACTGGAGCTCACCGCTATTCTAATAAATGTATTAACCCCTAAAGCTAAGTCTAACCCTAACACCCGCCTAAATTAAATATAATTTTAATCTAACGAAATTAATGAACTCTTATTAAATAAATTATTCCTATTTAAAGCTAAATACTTACCTGTAAAATAAATCCTAATATAGCTACAATATAAATTATAATGATATTATAGCTATTTTAGTATTAATATTTATTTTACAGGTAACTTTGTATTTATTTTAACCAGGTACAATAGCTATTAAATATATTGTAGCTATATTAGGATTTATTTTACTGGTAAGTATTTAGCTTTAAATAGGAATAATTTATTTAATAAGAGTTAATTAATTTCGTTAGATTAAAATTATATTTAATTTAGGGGGGTGTTAGTGTTAGGGTTAGACTTAGCTTTAGGGGTTAATACATTTATTAGAATAGCGGTGAGCTCCAGTCGGCAGATTAGGGGTTAATAATTGAAGTTAGGTGTCGGCGATGTTAGGGAGGGCAGATTAGGGGTTAATACTATTTATTATAGGGTTAGTGAGGCAGATTAGGGGTTAATAACTTTATTATAGTAGCGATGCGGTCCGCTCGGCAGATTAGGGGTTAACAAGTGTAGGCAGGTGGAGGCGACATTGAGGGGGGCAGATTAGGGTTTAATAAATATAATATAGGGGTCGGCGGTGTTAGGGGCAGCAGATTAGGTGTACATAGCTATAATGTAGGTGGCGGCTCTTTGCGGTCGGCAGATTAGGGGTTAATTATTGTAGGTAGCTGGCTGCGACATTGTGGGGGGCAGGTTAGGGGTTAATAAATATAATATAGGGGTCGGCGGTGTTAAGGGCAGCAGATTAGGGGTACATAAGTATAACGTAGGTGGCGGTCGGCAGATTAGGGGTTAAAAAAATTAAATCGAGTGTCGGCGATGTGGGGGGGCCTCGGTTTAGTGGTACATAGGTAGTTTATGGGTGTTAGTGTACTTTAGAGTACAGTAGTTAAGAGCTTTATGAACCGGCGTTAGCCCAAGAAAGCTCTTAACTACTGACTTTTTTCTGCGGCTGGAGTTTTGTCGTTAGATTTCTAACGCTCACTTCAGACACGACTCTAAATACCGGAGTTAGAAAGATCCCATTGAAAGATAGGATACGCAATTGACGTAAGGGGATCTGCAGTATGGAAAAGTCGCGGCTGAAAAGTGAGCGTTAGACCCTTTTTTGAATGACTCCAAATACCGGCGGTAGCCTAAAACCAGCGTTAGGAGCCTCTAACGCTGGTTTTCACGGCTACCGCCAAACTCCAAATCTAGGCCCTAGGGTTTATTTTATAGGTAAGTATTTAGTTTTAAATAGGATTCATTTATTTAATTGAAGTAATTTTATTTAGATTATTTTAAATTATATTTAAATTAGGGGGGTGTTAGGGTAAGACTTAGGTTTAGGGGTTAATAACTTTATTATAGTGGCAGCGATGTTGGGGGCAGCAGATTAGGGGTTAATAAATATAATGTAGGTGTCGGTGATGTTGGGGGCAGCAGATTAGGGGTTCATAGGTATAATGTAGGTGGCGGTGGTGTCTGGAGCAGCAGATTAGGGGTTAATAATATAATGCAGGTGTGACGATGTCGGGGTCGGCAGATTAGGGGTTAATAAGTGTAGTATTAGGGGTGTTTAGACTCCGGGTTCATGTTAGGGTGTTAGGTGTAGACATAAAATGTATTTTCCCATGGGAAACAATGGGGCTCGTGCACGAACACGTTTAGCCAGCTCACCGCTATCGTAAGGAGCGCTGGTATTGAGGTGAGATGTGGAGCTAAATTTTGCTCAACGAACACTTTTATTTTTGGCTAACGCAAGCTTTCAGAAAACTCGTAGTACCAGTGTTGTCTTAAGTGAGCGGTGAGAAAAAAAGGCTTGTTAACACCGCACACCATTACTGACAAAAACTCGTAATCTGGCCGATAAATTGTGAGACAAAGGGGGGTAGTTATCAAGCCGTCAACCTCAAATACGCTGGAATTCCACAGCGTATTTGTGGCGAGGCTTATTCGCCTTAGTTATCAAAGGCTCGAGACCGGCAAAAGTAGAATTTTGTGACGTAAACTTCGATCCCCCGGACTCAGTCCGACACAGATCGATTCTTACGTCACTCCAGATGTTCCGCACACAAGTGTGGCACAATGTCACTACTTTTGCTAGTTATCAAATGACTAGCAGGTACGCTCGGCACTTTTACGGGCCAGCGTACCTGGTTTTCAAACCTCCACCCCTGGAGGCGGCGGGTCCCATAGGAATCAATGGGAGTCTGACCATAGCGAAAGTACAAGTTCGCTGCTGACAGAAATCCCATTGATTTCTATGGGAGCTGTCTGCACCTAACACCCTAACATGTACCCCGAGTCTAAACACCACTAATCTGTCCCCCCCCTACACCGCCGCAACTAAATAAAATTATTACCCCCTAAACCGCCGCTCACGGAGCCCACCGCAAGCTACTCTATACATATTAACCCCTAAACCGCCGCTCCTGGAGCCCACCGCAACTATAATAAATGTATTAACCCCTAAACCGCCGCTCCCTGAACCCGTCGCAACCTATATTAAACTTATTAACCCCTAATCTGCCCCCCCTACACCGTCGCCACCTATAATAAATTTATTAACCCCTATACTGCCCCCCACTATGCCGCCGCCACTGTAATAAAATTATTAACCCCTAAACCTAAATCTAACACTAACCCTAACGCCCCCCTAACTTAAATATTAATTAAATAAATCTAAATAATATTTCTATTATTAACTAAATTAATCCTATTTAAAACTAAATACTTACCTTTAAAATAAACCCTAATATAGCTACAATATAAATAATAATTATATTGTAGCTATCTTAGGATTTATATTTATTTTACAGGTAACTTTGTATTTATTTTAGCTAGTTAGAATAGTTATTAAATAGTTATTAACTATTTAATAACTACCTAGCTAAAAGAAATACAAAATTACCTGTAAAATAAATCCTAACCTAAGTTACAATTAAACCTAATACTACACTATCATTAAATTAATTAAATAAACTACCTACAAATAACTACAATTAAATACAATTACATAAACTAACTAAAGTACAAAAAATAAAAAAATAAGTTACAAACATTTTAAAAATATTACAACAATTTTAAGCTACTTACACCTAATCTAAGCCCCCTAATAAAATAACAAACCCCCCAAAATAAAAAAATGCCCTACCCTATTCTAAATTAATTAAAGTTCAAAGCTCTTTTACCTTACCAGCCCTTAAACGGGCCATTTGTGGGGGCATGCCCCAAAGAAAACTACTCTTTTGCCTGTAAAAGAAAAATACAACCCCCCCAACATTAAAACCCACCACCCACATACCCCTAATCTAACCCAAACCCCCCTTACAAAAACCTAACACTAATCCCCTGAAGATCATCCTACCTTGAGTCGTCTTCACTCAGCCGAGCAGCGATGGAACCGAAGTGGACATCCGGAGCGGAAGAAGTTAATCCTCCAAGCGGCGCTGAAGAAATCTTCCATCCGATGAAGTCATCATCCAGGCGGTGCTGAAGAAGTCTTCGATCCGGGTCGATGTCATCTTCCAAGAGGCGCTGAAGAGGTCTTCTATCCGGGCGATGTCATCTTCCAAGCCGGGTCTTGAATCTTCCTCCCGCCGACGCGGAACATCCTTCTTCACCGACGGACAACGATGAATGAAGGCTCCTTTAAGGGATGTCATCCAAGATGGCGTCCCCTCAATTCCGATTGGCTGATAGGATTCTATCAGCCAATCGGAATTAAGGTAGGAAAAATCTGATTGGCTGATGGAATCAGCCAATCAGATTCAAGTTCAATCTGATTGGCTGATCAAATCAGCCAATCAGATTGAGCTTGCATTCTATTGGCTGATCCGAACAGCCAATAGAATGCGCGCTCAATCTGATTGGCTGATTCCATCAGCCAATCAGATTTTTCCTACCTTAATTCCGATTGGCTGATAGAATCCTATCAGCCAATCGGAATTGAGGGGACGCCATCTTGGATGACGTCCCTTAAAGGAGCCTTCATTCGTCGTAGTCCATCAGTGAAGAAGGATGTTCCACATCGGCGGGAGGAAGATTCAAAACCTGGCTTGGAAGATGACATCGCCCGGATAGAAGACCTCTTCAGCGCCTCTTGGAAGATGACATCGCCCGGATCGAAGACTTCTTCAGCGCCGCCTGGATGATGACTTCATCGGATGGAAGATTTCTTCAGCGCCGCTTGGAGGATTAACTTCTTCCACACCGGATGTCCACTTCGGTTCCATCACTGCTCGGCTGAGTGAAGACAACTCAAGGTAGGATGATCTTCAGGGGATTAGTGTTAGGTTTTTGTAAGGGGGGTTTGGGTTAGATTAGGGGAATATGGGTGGTGGGTTTTAATGTTGGGGGGATTGTATTTTTCTTTTACAGGCAAAAGAGCTGAACTTTTTGGGGCATGCCCCCACAAATGGCCCTTTTAAGGGCTGGTAAGGTAAAAGAGCTTTGAACTTTATTTAATTTAGAATAGGGTAGGGCATTTTTTTTATTTTGGGGGGGTTGTTATTTTATTAGGGGGCTTAGATTAGGTGTAAGCAGCTTAAAATTGTTGTAATATTTTTAAAATGTTTGTAACTTATTTTTTTATTTTTTGTAACTTAGCTTTTTTTATTTTTTGTACTTTAGTTAGTTTATGTAATTGTATTTAATTGTAGTTATTTGTAGGTAATTTATTTAATTAATTTAATGATAGTGTAGTATTAGGTTTAATTGTAACTTAGGTTAGGATTTATTTTACAGGTAATTTTGTATTTCTTTTAGCTAGGTAGTTATTAAATAGTTAATAACTATTTAATAACTATTCTAACTAGCTAAAATAAATACAAAGTTACCTGTAAAATAAATATAAATCCTAAGATAGCTACAATATAATTATTATTTATATTGTAGCTATATTAGGGTTTATTTTACAGGTAAGTATTTAGTTTTAAATAGGAATAATTTATTAAAGTATAGTGCAGTGTTAGGTGTAATTATAACTTAGGTTAGGATTTATTTTACAGGTAAATTTCAGTTTATTTTAGCTAGGTAAGCTATTAAATAGTTAATAACTATTCAATAGTTATTGTACCTAGTTAAAATAAATTGATATTTGCCTGTAAAATAAAAATAAATCCTAAGATAGCTATAATATAATTATTATTTATATTGTAGCTATATTAGGGTTTATTTTAAAGGTAAGTATTTAGTTTTAAATAGGATTAATTTAGTTAATAATAGAAATATTATTTAGATTTATTTAATTAATATTTAAGTTAGGGGGGGGGGTTAGGGTTAGACTTAGGTTTAGGGGTTAATAATTTTATTACAGTGGCGGCGGTGTAGTGGGGGGCAGGATAGGGGTTAATAAATTTATTATAGGTGACGACGGTGTAGGGGGGGCAGGATAGGGGTTAATAGGTTTAATATAGGTTGCGGCGGGTTCAGGGAGCGGCGGTTTAGGGGTTAAACTATTTATTTAGTTGCGGCGAGGTGCAGGATCAGCAGGATAGGGGTTAATAATTTTATTATAGAGGGCGACGGTATAGGGGGGCAGGATAGGGGTTAATAGGTATACTGTAGGTGGCAGCGGTGTCCGGGAGCGGCGGTTTAGGGGTTAATACATTTATCAGAGTTGCGGCAGGGTCTAGGAGCGGCGGTTTAGGGGTTAATACATTTATAAGAGTTGCGGCAGGGTCTAGGAGCGGCGGTTTAGGGGTTAGTAACTTTATTGAGTTGCGGGAGGCTCCGGGGGCGCCGGTATAGGGATAGAACAGTGTAGTTTAGTGTGGGTGCTTAGTGACAGGCTAGCAATAAAGCTGGGAAAAAGCCGAAGAGCAGCGAGATTGGATGAGTGATAACTCTCACAGTCTGCTGCTCATCGCCCCGCGGCTTTTTGACAGCTTTATTTGATAACTTAGGCGAACGTATTCAAGGTCCGCGGCGGCCAAGGTAGGCGAGCTTAGGCGGGCGTATTGGGCCGGCGAAAGGAAGAAAAGTAGACGGCTTTATAACTACCCCCCCATGTATTCTATAATAAAAATACAGAGGATAAATGGATAACATAAATATACACATCAACACATAGCATATGTTTATCCAAGTAAAATAAATAAATCAAAGCCAATGTGGCTAAATAAAAATGTGTTAAGAGACATTAGGAAAAAAATGTAGGGCATTTAAATAATTCAAAGAAAATAGTACAGACTCAACATACCAAATATATAAGGAATGTAACAAAGCATGCAGAAAAGCAATCAAATTAGCCAAAATTAAAAATGAAACATTTATTGCAAAGTCAAACCCAAAAGGTTTTTAAGAACATAAATGGCAAAAAAATTAGGAAGGAAATTATAGGTACATTAAAATGTGTGAAGGGTAGCATAATTAAAGGGCCAGTAAACCCACAAAATAATGTTATATAATTCTGCACAGTGCAGAATTATATAACATCAACTTAGCGCTAACTTTATACCTGAAAGGATTTCAGAGAAAAATTCCTACGAAAATTCCTACAATGGTGCAATTGAACTCACTGTAGCTCACTCCCGCTATCAGCATGGTTTTATAAGAAATAGATCATGTCAAACTAATCTAATTAGATGGTGTAGTTTATTAAAAAAAATTAAAGACGGCAGCATCTTTATTTTTAATAAAATTACTGCACTAGGCAGTATTTTGGGGTTAAAGTTGGTGGGAGTGGAATGTTAGAAAAAAAAAAGGGTCTGAAAAGTGCCTTTACATTGCGGTCTATGGGAACTATGTGTTTCCAGTAATTATATATGTATCTGCTTATATACAGTATATATATATATGTATGTGTTAATATGTGTATATACACATATATTATAAATATATATGTGTATATATTCATATACATACTGTATATATTTATAGTTGCTGTCATCACTGTGCTATTTACCCCCTTTGCTGGTGCTGAAATTCTGATGCCACCTCTAACGTCAGAACGAGGCTCACATAGGAGCCTATAAAAGCACGCACTCGTGAGCACAATGCTTCCCATCAATGTGAACGCGAGGTCGCATTTGCATTGCTGTCAACTTGTAATACCAGTGCACATTAGCTTGCCCTGGTATTACACAGTGGAGTACAAATATAGCTTTCATTAAAGCAATATTTAGCACTCCAATTGTAATCTGGCCCAAAGTTGGGAGTCCCAAATATTGTTGTTTTAAATAGTATAAACAACAAAACAGCATCAAACCTTAAAATATTTTTGCTAACTAAGGACTAGTAAACTAGGAATGGTACACCACTCCTTCTGTATTATTATTTAAAAAGTACCTTATTGTGTATTCTTGAACTTCACCTATAGATAGATTTTTAGCTTGAGACACAAACTCAAAAGTGACACATTTTCCAGATAGAAATTCCTATGATTTTATGTTTACTCAGCCAATCTTTGTCATTGCAGCTTAGAGGTATAGTTACTATGTACTAACATATCACATAGGTTACAGGGGCATCTAGCTGTCATAGAGGAGGACTCTCCTACTTCTTTGACTAAGTTTTTATCTTTCATCAGAAAGTGCCAAATTGCCTTAAGCATCTAACTTTTATATTCACAGTCGCAGTTGTAAATTGTTACAAACCTTATCTGGGAAACACATTTGTTTTTCTTACTATAGAGTAGTTTCTCCCTATCAGTGTGTCTTGCTCTAGCTAAAGCCCTATCTGCAGCTGTTCAGTAGAGATACCTCACTTCTGTGATTCAGAACACCCACTGAATTTGCATTTGCATAGATGCCCCATGACAAGCTCATGAGCATCTATGAATCAAGCACATTTAGGTATGTCATTAATGTCAAATATGCTGAAGCTTAGTTAAAATAAACTGACACTGCTGAAGGAAGATGTAATGTTGATAAAATAGATATAAACCATATAAATAACCTCCAGTCCTCACACCTTTAGTACAAATTAGCAATGAGTTAAATTTGAAACAAGTGCAATTTAATCCCTGGTTTTCAAATTAACTCTGATTTGCTTTATGTGCATTCATTTACCACTAACACAAACACACAGAGGGCTAGATTACAAGTGGAGCGTTTGGGGAAGTGAGATAATTAATCAGCTATTACGAGTGGCTAGTTATTGCTACCGCAAGCTCGCATTATCAATTAGCGCCTATAAAATTTAATAGAGATCGGATCTCTGGTTATTTGAAAAATCTGCCCTAAATGCCCCCAAAATACTGTCTACTGTAGTTTATTAAAAAAATAAAGATGGCAGCATCTTTATTTTTTAATAAACTTACTGCACTAGGCAGTATTTTGGGGTTAAAGTAGGTGGGAGCTAGGTGTTAGAAAAAAAACAGCACTAAAAAAAAAGTGTCTTTACATTGTGGTCAATGAGAACTGTGTGTTCCCAGTAAATATATATGTATAGGCTTATATACATATATTTATGTGTTAATATGTGTATATACATATAATAACACATAAATATATATGGATATCAGCATATACATATATATTTGATTGCTTCCATCACTGCGTGACTTATCCCCTTCGTTGGTGCTGAAGTTCTGATGCCGTCTGTGATGGCATCAGAACGAGGCTCCCATAGGAACCTATGGAAGCGCACTCTTGTGAGGACAATGCCTCCTAGCAATGGGAACACGATCTTGTGTTTGCATTGTAGCTAACTTGTAATACCAGCGCACATTATCATGTGCTGGTATTACAAACTGGAGCGCTAATATAGCTTTCATGAAAAAGCTTTAGTGGCGTGCTATCTAGCGCTCCCTAATTATTATGGATACTGTAAATATATATATATATATATATATATATAAAATCTATAATCATTTTTAATAATTATTATAATTCTTAATAATATTTTTTAATTTAATATTTCTATAACTATGAGCTACACATAAACTATAAATTACACATGCTGCAATGTGTACAGGCAGGAACATAGTGTGGTCCAGGGGCCCGATCCGATATGCAGCGTCGCCCGCAAAAGCCGGCAATGCCGAAATTTGCGCTGGTTTGGTATCCTATATATGGCGTAACCTAGAAGTTACGCCCGTATATTTCTGCCTTCGCCCGTAGTTTTTTGGGCCATAGGCAGGTATACCATACCAGCGCAGTTTGGTATCCAATATACAGTGTAAGGACTTACGTGGTGAAAATGGAGCCGTAGTAAGCCTTACACTTTCTATTGGAGCCCCGTAACTCCCTAAACTACCTGCTAAATAAAATCTAACACCTAACGCATGCGCAATGTCTATCTACCTGTCAACCGCGATCCCCCGCCGCAATCCCTAATAAAGTATTTAACCCCTAAACCGCCGCACACGTACCCCGCCGCCACCTACATTAAAAGTATAACCCCCTAATGTGATCCCCCTACACTGTCGCAAGCTACATTACATACCCCCTAATGTGAGTCCCTTGCACCGCCGCCATCTACCTTACCTACCCCCTAAAGTGAGCACCTACCCCGCCGCCATCTACCTTACCTACCCCCTAAAGTGAGCCTCTACCCCGCCGCCATCTATCTTACCTACCCCCTAAAGTGAGCCCCTACCCCGCCGCCATCTATCTTACCTACCCCCTAAAGTGAGCCCCCTACCCCGCCACTATCTATCTTACCTACCCCCTAAAGTGAGCCCCTTACACCGCTGCCATCTATTTTAAAAATATTAACCCCTAATTTAATTTAATCCCCCTACACCGCCGCCAGCTATATTAACTATATTAACCCTAATTATATTAGGGTTAATATAGTTAATATAGTTATTATATTATATATATATATATTAAGTATAATAAACCTATCTAACTCTAACATCCCTAACTAAATTCTTATTAAAATAAATCTAATTAATATTAATATTATTAATTAAAATATTCCTATTTAAATCTAAATACTTACCTATAAAATAAACCCTAAGATAGCTACAATGTAATTAATAATTACATTGTAGCTATTTTAGGGTTTATATTTATTTTACAGGTAACTTGGTATTTATTTTAACTAGGTTAAATAGCTATTAAATAGGTAATAACTATTTAATAGCTACCTAGTTAAAATAATTACCAATAGCAATATTTAAAATAATTACCAATTTACCTGTAAAATAAATCCTAACCTAAGTTACAAATACACCTACACTATCAATAAATTAAATAAACTACAAATATCTAAACTAAAAAATACAATAAAATAATCTAAACTAAATTACAAAAAAAAACAAAAACACTAAATTACAAAAAATAAAAAAAAATTACAAGATTTTTAAGCTAATTACACCTATTCTAAGCCCCCTAATAAAATAATAAAGCCCCCCAAAATAAAAAAAAATTCCCTACCCTATTCTAAATTTAAAAAGTTCACAGTTCTTTTACCTTACCAGCCCTTAAAAGGGCCTTTTGCGGGGCATGCCCCAAAGAAAACAGCTCTTTTGCGTGTAAAAGAAAAACACAATACCACCCCCCAACATTTACAACCCACCACCCACATACCCCAATTCTAAACCCACCCAAACCCCCCTTAAAAAACCTAACACTACACCCCCCCCCCCCCCCCGAAGAACTCCCTACCTTGTCTTCACCCAGCCTGGCCGAACTCTTCATCCGATCTGGGCGATGTCCAATCAAGCGGCACGGCAGTGAAGTCTTCTCCCATCCGGGCGATGTCTTCAAACAAGCGGCAGTGAAGTCTTCTTCTATCCGGCGATGTCTTCAATCAAGCGGCAGTGAAGTCTTCTTCCATCCAGCGATGTCTTCTTCCATCCGGCGATGTCTTCAAGCAAAGCTGCATCTTCAATCTTCTTTCTTCGCTCCTCCGCCGCGGAGCATCCATCCGGCACGAAGACTAAACGAGGAATGAGGTACCTTTAAATGACGTCATCCAAGATGGCGTCCGTCAAATTCCGATTGGCTGATAGGATTCTATCAGCCAATCGGACTTAAGGTAGAAAAATCTGATTGGCTGATTGAATCAGCCAATCAGATTCAAGTTCAATCCGATTGGCTGAACCAATATTTTGGTTAAAATATTTTATAGGTAAGTATTTAGATTTAAATAGGAATATTTTAATTAATAATATTAATATTAATTAGATTTATTTTAATAAGAATTTAGTTAGGGATGTTAGAGTTAGATAGGGTTATTATACTTAATATATATATAATATAATAACGATATTAACTATATTAACCCTAATATAATTAGGTTTAATATAGTTAATATAGCTGGCGGCGGTGTAGGGGTCTCACTTTAGGGGGTAGGTAAGATAGATGGCAGCGGGGTAGGGGGCTCACTTTAGGGGGTAGGTAAGATAGATGGCGGCGGGGTAGGGGCTCACTTTAGGGGGTTGGTAAGATAGATGGCGGCGGTGTAGGGGGCTCACTTTAGGGGGTAGGTAAGATAGATGGCGGCGGGGTAGGGTCTCACTTTAGGGGTAGGTAAGGTAGATGGCGGCGGGGTAGGGGGCTCACTTTAGGGGGTAGGTAAGATAGATGGCGGCGTGGTAGGGGCTCACTTTAGGGGGTAGGTAAGATAGATGGTGGCGGGGTAGGGGGCTCACATTAGGGGGTAGGTAAGATAGATGGCGGTGGGGTAGGGGGCTCACTTTAGGGGGTAGGTAAGATAGATGGCGACGGGGTAGGGGGCTCACTTTAGGGGGTAGGTAAGATAGATTGCGGCAGGGTAGGGGGCTCACTTTAGGGGGTAGGTAAGGTAGATGGCGGCGGGGTAGGGGGCTCACTTTAGGGGGTAGGTAAGATAGATGGCGGCGGGGTAGGGGCTCACTTTAGGCGGTAGGTAAGATAGATGGCGGCGGGGTAGGGGGCTCACTTTAGGGGGTAGGTAAGGTAGATGGCGGCAGGGTAGGGGCTCACTTTAGGGGGTAGGTAAGATAGATGGCGGCGTGGTAGGGGGCTCACTTTAGGGGGTAGGTAAGATAGATGGCGGCGGGGTAGGGGCTCACATTAGGGGGTTATAGATTTAATATAGCTGGTGGCGGGGTCCGGGAGCGGCGGTTTAGGGGTAAATACATATTTTATTGTTAGGATAGTGAGGGGGGATAGCGGATAGAGGGTTAGACGTTTCGGGCTATGTTTGGGAGGCGTGTTAGACAGTACGGGTGAGTTTATAAAGTGCCGTAAGTCACTGGCGACTCCAGAAATTTGTACTTACACAGATTTCTGGACATCGCTGGTTTGTCAGACTTACGGCACTTTAGCATCTGACGGCGCCGTATATAGGATAGCTCGAGTTGCGAGCTGAAACTGCGGGCGGCGGAGGTTCCCTCGCTTGCACCGCAAACTACGATCTTTATCGGATCGCGCCCCAGCAGCACTATTCCTGTTCTGTCCAGTAGCACTATCCATTTCCTTCCTGCAGCATTTGTATCCCATAGCTGTTCAGGATAATATGGCAGATGTGGCAACTATATACAATAAACAAAACTGTCATCTAATTTTGATTTGCACATGACAAACTTTTTTCACATATCTAAATTCTTAACTTTCATCCCTATTTGCATAAGTGGAATTGTATAAAAATGCAAAATATGTAGATAGGATGATATTTACATAACAATGGCAAAAAAATAAATATGTTTTGTTTTGGTGATAAAAAAAAATACATGGGGTACTCATATAAGGTTGATATACTAGCGGTAAATTATGCAAACAATTGTTGTAATGGCAGCAGCTAAGTCTGTTCTTATTGATTCTGTTCACAGTAGGCCTAAATATTCATAACCCAAAGCCTTCACATATCTATGAAAAACATCTGAAACAGTTGCAGTCTCAGCATGACTATTTCATACAATGACAAACTGAATATATGAGAAGGATTAGCTTCTTTCCTCCAACAGATCAACTACAGAAAATGATACTTCCATTAAAAATATTTTCAATATATCTGTAACCATGACATTGTTTAGCAGGAATGTGACTCCAAGTCTGAGCATTACCAGCAAAAGAAAATTAATGATATTGTGATAGATTACATGTGTGGTGCTAACTGTTGCGCGCAAGCGATAACGAGTTTTTGCATGCGTCAGAAATAGCACTCGTATAACAAGTTGAAAGTAAACGCGATTACAAAATAAATATTAAAAAAAGTAAATAGGGTTAAAAGGTATATGGTAAAAGACAATGTGCTTGACTGCAAAGGGTTATAAGACAAATATACATACAGTATATATACATGTCTAAATATGTGTATGTATTTATTTAACTATTTATCTGTTTAATTGTATATTTATTGTAGATATTTAACATTCCAATGTTCTAAACTTACAGATAATGTCATTTTTATTGTAAAGACATATTTCTATTTCTATCTATTTCTATAGATTTATAAGCATAGATAACTATTTTACATTAACATTATCAGATATATATATATATATATATATATATATATATATATATATATATATATATATATATATATATATATAAATATATATTTAATAATAAAAATAACATTTTATTCTGTGTGAAGAACATAGGGATGTATAATATTCACAACAAAGATCTATTTAGGGCTAATGCGGTGTCTGTTTAGCGCACATGAAGTGTTGCTAATTTCCCTTCCACAGACAGGCTAGGGTGCAAACCACATGCTGCAGTTTACCTGATCATACTAAAAGCTATACAGTAATAGCATTGATCAGACTCCCACACTGCAAGCCCACATGTCTAAATTAGCAAAACTCTGCAAATCGTGCTAGGAAAAATCACAGTTTTAAATGCTTATAAACCATTTTCATGCACATCTTTTGCAGTGCAGTACTTCATTTCTAGTAACTATATACTATACATTGCATAAATAAAATCCTGCCTTTAATGTTACTTAACCAGGCACAATCCTTGTAGCGGACATTTGTGTAGCAGAGACCTCTTTGTCATGAGCATCAGCATTATTTTCAAGGACACTAGCAAAATCATACACAAACACATATACATTAAATATACCCACACAATTGCTATGGATCCTATTATAGTCACACGCAAAAAAATATGTACGGTATACATATAATACTTTATAATAAATATGATATTAAGCAAATAATCATACTTTTATATATATATATATATATATATATATATATATATATATATATATATATATATATATATATATATACTGTATGCAGAATTATTAGGCAAATGAGTATTTTGACCACATCATCCTCTTTATGCATGTTGTCTTACTCCAAGATGTATAGGCTCGAAAGCCTGCTACCAATTAAGCATATTAGGTGATGTGCATATCTGTAATGAGAAGGGGTGTGGTCTAATGACATCAACACCCTATATCAGGTGTGCATAATTATTAGGCAACTTCCTTTCCTTTGGCAAAATGGGTCAAAAGAAGGACTTGACAGGCTCAGAAAAGTCGAAAATAGTGAGATATCTTGCAGAGGGTCAGCACTCTTAAAATTGCAAAGCTTCTGAAGCGTGATCATCGAACAATCAAGCGTTTCATTCAAAATAGTCAACAGGGTCGCAAGAAGCGTGTGGAAAAACCAAGGCGCAAAATAACTGCCCATGAACTGAGAAAAGTCAAGCGTGCAGCTGCCAAGATGCCACTTGCCACCAGTTTGGCCATATTTCAGAGCTGCAACATCACTGGAGTGCCCAAAAGCACAAGGTGTGCAATACTCAGAGACATGGCCAAGGTAAGAAAGGCTGAAAGACGACCACCACTGAACAAGACACACAAGCTGAAACGTCAAGACTGGGCCAAGAAATATCTCAAGACTGATTTTTCTAAGGTTTTATGGACTGATGAAATGAGAGTGAGTCTTGATGGGCCAGATGGATGGGCCCGTGGCTGGATTGGTAAAGGGCAGAGAGCTCCAGTCCGACTCAGACGCCAGCAAGGTGGAGGTGGAGTACTGGTTTGGGCTGGTATCATCAAAGATGAGCTTGTGGGGCCTTTTCGGGTTGAGGATGGAGTCAAGCTCAACTCCCAGTCCTACTGCCAGTTTCTGGAAGACACCTTCTTCAAGCAGTGGTACAGGAAGAAGTCTGCATCCTTCAAGAAAAACATGATTTTCATGCAGGACAATGCTCCATCACACGCGTCCAAGTACTCCACAGCGTGGCTGGCAAGAAAGGGTATAAAAGAAGAAAATCTAATGACATGGCCTCCTTGTTCACCTGATCTGAACCCCAGTAAGAACCTGTGGTCCATCATCAAATGTGAGATTTACAAGAAGGGAAAACAGTACACCTCTCTGAACAGTGTCTGGGAGGCTGTGGTTGCTGCTGCACGCAATGTTGATGGTGAACAGATCAAAACACTGACAGAATCCATGGATGGCAGGCTTTTGAGTGTCCTTGCAAAGAAAGGTGGCTATATTGGTCACTGATTTGTTTTTGTTTTGTTTTTGAATGTCAGAAATGTATATTTGTGAATGTTGAGATGTTATATTGGTTTCACTGGTAAAAATAAATAATTGAAATGGGTATATATTTGTTTTTTGTTAAGTTGCCTAATAATTATGCACAGTAATAGTCACCTGCACACACAGATATCCCCCTAAAATAGCTAAAACTAAAAACAAACTAAAAACTGCTTCCAAAAATATTCAGCTTTGATATTAATGAGTTTTTTGGGTTCATTGAGAACATGGTTGTTGTTCAATAATAAAATTAATCCTCAAAAATACAACTTGCCTAATAATTCTGCACTCCCTGTATGTTTGTGTGTTGGGGGGTTGGTTGTGTATGTGTGTGTTTGTGTGGGTGTTGGGAAGCTAGTCAATAGCAAATAGACTTGTTTAAAAAATGTAAAAGGAAGAAAAAAATATTTTTTAAGAAAAAAGTTACTTTTTATGAATTACAGTCACTGAGAATAGATGCATGTATGTAAAGACTACTCATCCCAATCTTTTCCATATTTCTTTCATGTATCTTTCTCAAAACACAATATCCTCTTCTAAATCTGATATGATACTCACTTTCCAAACACCTATCTTTTTCCCCATAAACTGACATGCGTAATTTAGAACTCTCTCTCTTCCCTTTAGTCAAATCCCCCTTTTTATCTAAAACACAATTTTTCTCTTTTCTCACTTTTTTTCAATAAAATATGTATTGTACATTTTTTTAACTTTATGTTTTCAATTCTTTTACATTTATGTTATTGATGCATTTTATTTATTTTCTCTTTCCATTTTTGCATTCTTACAACTTTTTGTAACAAAAAAATATAAATTACTGTTACGTCAATGATCCCAACCATAAACATATGTTTTTCAATTAATTATTTTTATGATACCTTTTCATCTTTCATACATCCACCTAGAGTGTTTGTTTCTTATATTCTCATGTATTGTTAAACTTATATTCGGCTTTCAAATTCTTCTTCCATGCCCCTTATTAATTATTGTACTTATTTGTTACACCCGATATACATGATCTCTGAAACTGCAAGTTTAATGATATATGCACTCTTGTGAATGAGTTTGGACTTAGCATGCAGGGAGGTTTGTTCCCTATTAAACCTATTCATGATTGTGATATATTGTTTAACCCCTTAATGACCACAGCACTTTTCGATTTTCTGTCTGTTTGGGACCAAGCTATTTTTACATTTTTGCGGTGTTTGTGTTTAGCTGTAATTTTCTTCTTACTCATTTACTGTACCCACACATATTATATACCGTTTTTCTCGCCATTAAAAGGACTTTCTAAAGATATCATTATTTTCATCATATCTTATAATTTACTATAAAAAAATGATAAAATATGAGGAAAAATGGAAAAAAACACACTTTTTCTAACTTTGACCCCCAAAATCTGTTACATATCTAAAACCACCAAAAAACACCCATGCTAATTAGTTTCTAAATTTTGTCCTGAGTTTAGAAATACCCAATGTTTACATGTTCTTTGCTTTTTTTGCAAGTTATAGGGCCATAAATACAAGTAGCACTTTGCTATTTCCAAACCATTTTTTTCCAAAATTAGCGCTAGTTACATTAGAACACTAATATCTTTCAGGAATCCCTGAATATCCCTTGATATGTATATCTTTTTTTTTTAGTAGACATCCCAAAGTATTGATCTAGGCCAATTTTGGTATATTTCATACCACCATTTCACCACCAAATGCGATCAAATACAAAAAATCGTTCACTTTTTCACAAATTTTTTCACAAACTTTCGATTTCTCACTGAAATTATTTACAAACAACTTGTGCAATTATGGCATAAATGGTTGTAAATTCTTCTCTGGGATACCCTTTGTTCAGAAATAGCAGACATATATGGCTTTGGCGTTGCTTTTTGGTAATTAGAAGGCCGCTAAATGCCACTGCGCACCACAAGTGTATTATGCCCAGCAGTTAAGGGGTTAATTAGGGAGCTTTTAGGGAGCTTGTAGGGTTAATTTTAGCTTTAGTGTAGTAGACAACCCCAAGTATTGATCTAGTCACATTTTGGTATATTTCATGCCACCATTTCACCGCCAAATGCGATCAAATTAAAAAAAACAGCTTGTGCAATTATGGCACAAATGGTTGTAAATGCTTGTCTGGGATCCCCTTTGTTCAGAAATAGCAGACATATATGACTTTGGCGTTGCTTTCTGGTAATTAAAAGGCCGCTAAATCCTGCTGCGCCTCACACGTGTATTATGGCTAGCAGTGAAGGGGTTAATTAGGGAGTTTGTAGGGAGCTTGCAGGGTTAATTTTAGCTTTAGTGTAGAGATCAGCCTCCCATCTGACACATCCCACCCCCTGATCCCTCCCAAACAGCTCCCTTCCCTCCCCCACCCCACAATTGTCCCCGCCATCTTAAGTACTGGCAGAAAGTCTGCCAGTACTAAAATAAAAGGGTTTTAAAAATTTTTTTTTTTTTTTAGCATATTTACATATACTACTGTGTAGGATCCGCCCTTAGCCCCCAACCTCCCTGATCCCCCCCAAAACCGCTCTCTAACCCTCCCCTCTGCCTTATTGGGGGCCATCTTGGGTACTGGCAGCTGTCTGCCAGTACCCAGTTTGCAATAAAAAGTGCTTTTTTTTGTTTGTTTTTTTTCTTCTGTAGTGTAGCTTCCCCCCCCCCCACACAGACAAACCCCCACCACCTTGCTGATCATTTTTTTTTTTACATTTTGACATTTTTTTTAACATTTTTTATTTCAGCATTTTCTGTAGTGTAGCGGTTCCCACCCGCTCCCTCCCCGTGCACGCGCCCGCCCCCACCCTCCCGTGCAAGCGAGCGCCCATGTGCGCCCCCAGCCACCCCCGCCCCCGATCCCGCCCCCCTTCACATCACCAGGGACATCGATGGCCGCCACCCGCCTCCCGGTCCGGCTCCCACCACCAACGCAGTAAGCCACCGATCTCCGGTGCAGAGAGGGCCACAGAGTGGCTCTCTCTGCACCGGATGGCTTAAAAAGGTTATTGCAGGATGCCTCCATATCGAGGCATCACTGCAATAACCGGAAAGCATCTGGAAACGAGCAGGATCGCTTCCAGCTGCTTTCCACACTGAGGACGTGCAGGGTACGTTCTCAGGCATTAACTGCCTTTTTTCTGAGGACGTACCCTGCACGTCCTCAGTCGTTAAGGGGTTAAGGGTTTCTTAAAAAGATACAAAGCAGCAAGGCAGCGGGTCATAATTTACAGTTTAAAAGAAGTGAACATTTTCTATTTTTTTTTTATTATAAGTCATTTGCCTAGAAACTTGTATCTGCCTTCTTACAGTTCACTTCAAAATGGAACTGGGCCTTTATAAAACAAAAAATAAATAAATATATAGTTTAAAGGTGCAGTCAAGTCAAAATTAAGATAAGGCATGCCATTTTGAACAAATTTCCGATTTACCTTTTGACATCAAAATTGCTTTGTTCTCTTCGTATTCTTTGTTTAAACCTAGGTAGGCTCATTCATAAACTGATTTCTAAGCCTTTGGAGGCCACCTCTTATCTCAGTGCTAGACTTGTGCATGGCCGAAAAATTTGTTTTGGTTTGGATCGATTCAGATGTTTTCAAATTTCAGTTCGGATCGATTTAAATTGGGAAAAATTCGAATTAATTTGTTTCGGATTCCTTCGGATTCATTCGGATTCGAATAAATTCGTCTGGATTCGGTTCGATTCGGAAATTCAGAATTTCGGTATGTGTTAGGTGGGATGTGCTGTGTATTAGACTAGTATTATGTACTGTATATTAGGCGTAACCCATAGCAGAGTGATATAACCTAATATACTGTACAATACTAGTGTAATCCATCGCCATCCGAATGTAACAAATAAATCCGAAATAATTCGAATTTATTCGGTAGATTCGGTACTACCGGAATTTGGAAATTCGATTCGATCCGAATCCCGAATTTAACAAATGCGGACAAATTTTTGATTCGGAACGAATCGAAACGCACATGTCTACTCAGTGCATTTTAACAGTTGTTCAGTTATATGTGTGCCAAATAGATAACCTTGTCAGCACTCATTGGCTAAAATGCAAGTATGTCAAAAGAACTGAGATAAGGGGGCAGTCTGCAGAGGCATTGATGCAAGGTAATCCCACAGTTAAAAATGTGTATTAATATAACAGTGTTGGCTGTGCAAAACTGGGGAATCAAACATTTTTCAAGTTTACTGTCCCTTTAAAATAATGCTTGTGGGGGGGTGGAGCCTGTCAGCAAGGAGAGCAGACGTGCAAGCTTAGAGCTCTCCTGATATAACTAGTCAAACAGGTACAAATATCTATTTTAGAATAGACTAAAAACTTTTAAAATGTGTAGAAAGTACAGATAAATACATCTGTCAGCCTAGCGAGAAGCAGATGTTTGAACTTTAGTCGGGGGAGATACTGAAGAGAAGTTGCGACTTGGGACCTACAATATATCACTAAGCGGTGAGGATAAGATCCCCCTTGGCATTTGTGGAGCTCTCTCCTCTGTGTAACTACTAATATGGATCTAGAAGCTGCACTATACAAGTTTGAGGATAAGGCTCTTAAAAGCCTAGACAATCACTTCTTAGCAATCAGCCAGCTATTAGCGCAACTTTGTGATCAGTTCCATACCCTGCATGGCAGGCAAGATGGTGGCGACAACTTTACCCTGTGTTGCATAGCAATTAATGTATTATATATATTCTCTAAGGTACTCAATTGCAGAGTTAATTTTTTTTCTGTATGATTACTTATATGAGCCTTATGCGTATGATCTGACTCAAGGGCACTGTCTAGAATGGCCATCTCCCTTCCTATTGTGCTATGAATTTAAAAAGGACATGGGACTTCTGTCTTATTTGTAATAGTTTTATCCCTATATTGTACTCTTGCTGATGTAACTCAATTGCACTGAAGGTTCTCTCCTGACTATATAGCAGTGCACAGCTCTACTTACTTGTGATTGGGTCTTATATACGTACTAGCAGGTTGCCATATCATTCTGACCCATAATACACAGCCTATAACATGCCCCTGTCCCCACTGCAAATATGAGGTGTATGTTCTTATGGTGTGCCGTATATGGGCTTATGGGGAGCACAGTCAATTATATATGCAAGATTGGTCTGAACCGTAATTTCCCTGTTCAAGTACAGATTTATAGCACTCAGACCAGATCCTAATAAATCTCTGTTTTAGTTAATTACCTATATGCTTAACTATTAGTATAATGTGACCTTATATGTAAAATAAGACATTATTAATTTATGTGAACAGCAGACAACTATACCAGCTTAAGCCGCCGCTTAAGCCTAATAATTTGCACATCTGGGTTTATTTGCTATATCAAAGTGACCGTTGAATAATCCTTTACTCAACATGCTTGTATTATAGGGGTATCTCTTTGTGTATATACTATCCCTTTAAATCCTCAGACTAGCTAAGAGGAGGTATGCACACACTAACTAACTGCTGTTAGATAATCTTATTGAAGCACATTGGTCTAGCTCTTTTATGTTAAATATCCAGCTTTTCATCGCTGCATCTACCTCAGCTCTCTACATTGTATGTTTAATATTGGATATATACTGTCTCATAATAATATCCTTAGACACAAACCCAACCCTAAACCGGAGGTGCATAATTTATCATTTTCTCAATAACTGTATACAATACAGCCCTGGAAAGATGCCTACTACAATGATTAATCCCTCATTAACATAATCTGTATACGTGGGCTCACGTCATACCCTGCGCCTCCTTCTCATTATAATAGTGCTATTAGCCTGTTAATTGGGTATTTGCATATATCTATTTTGAACTGATAACCTACTATAGTTGTGTATCACTTTTATGTAGTTGGTTGAGTGCTAATTTCCCACTTTACTAACCAGCCTTCTTAGGCTAGAATACACGTTTAAGATAAAATAATACTGACAGGGCTGGTGTTAGAATATACTGGATTACATGTTTTTAAAAAAAAAAAAAAAAAAAAAAAAGTCCTAGAGGCTCCATAAGAGTATGATCCTAATGCATATTATACTGAGTCTTACTTATACCTTTACATCTCTGATGCCCTATCCTCCTTGAAATCTTACCGTCAAGATTCCAATAGGACAAATCCAGCTGATGGCCAAGTTGAGTATGTCTCCTTTTATATTGTATTAACATTATCATAAGTGCTATCTAGTAGACATCAGCTAGAACCTATACATAGAGTTGGCATAATATGACTGGAACAGTTGCTATGCATTTTACAAGTCACATGCTTACTATACATGGTTAGTTGTACTAGCAGAAGTGATGCCCTGTATACGCATACGAGCTTATTTGTTCACTAATTAGGACGGTTTTGCACAGATTTCCTCCATATTAATTACACATAATATGAGTTAAATGCTAATAGTTGTCATATCTTCCCCTGTAATTCAGGATACATATTTAAGGTCACTAAGCTCTAACTATTGTAGATATAGAAGATTACTATCTTGCCTCTCTATGTGAGTAGGTAGTCTGCTAGGTACTTATACGAGTAGCAGTTGCTCACATGTGGCTTAGTTATAACAGAACATCATCCTTGTAACCCTTTTATGTAATCAGATAATGCTTTGAGTTTCACACTTCAACCTTCCACAGTTGGGCAGAGAACATATTAAGGGTAATAATGCAGAGATATTTAAGTATTTGAGTATTGCCTAAGAACTTAGGTAATAGGGCATAGACCTATCAATATGGGGTTCAAAAGCTTTCTACCGAGTAACAGTTAGATAAGCTCATATACAGCTTGTCCCTAGACAGTCCTGGGACCCTCCTATTGGGACATTTCTGAGCTCCCAGCATATACTTTAAACTTCGCATGCACATATAAGGCTCCCCCCCCCTTCTCCTATATGTATAGCGGTGCTTACCCGCTGAATATCCCCCCCCCCTGTATATCTCAGCCCAAAAGTGGCTGACGCATAAGCTTATTCTCCACAGCCAGTTATTTCTAACTCAGATACTCTACTGATTCTCTCTATAGTTCTGTGGAGATCAATCACACATACTATAATATAAAATGAAGTTATATTCCACCTCGTCTAAACTTATTGTCTATCTTCAGGTTACAATTTGATATGTAATTATATTGTTACAGGTATATCTTGTTTTTCTCTTTCTATTACTGCCAATTTATAGACAATGTACTATTTACTCTGATGTAAGTTTGGTCTCAGGGCGAGGCTTGTTTGTTAAATCTATATGTTAAACTTCAATAAAAAAATTATTTAAAAAAAAAAAAAAAAAAAAAAAAAAAATAATGCTTGTGAAAGATTTAAAGTGCCCATATAGTGAAAGATAAACAGTGCACAATTTAGCAATCCTGATAACCTAAAAGAGGCATTTAGATGGGTTAGCAGTAGTGTAGATTGAAAAGGATTGCAATAGTTAGCTGCACAATTTTAATAACGTCAGTACTGTTAGTTACAATCAAGACAGTGCAAGTGAGAAATACAATCAAATATGAAAAATTAAATATAAAATGATTCCATTTGTAGATCATAGTCCTGAAGTGAGTTTTCCGGCAGATACCCTTAGCTAAACATGATATCAGATAATCATAACATTTATGCATATACATGTTCCTTTATATATGTAAATGTGTACCCTGTGAACCTGACTCTCCAATAGGGATAAATAGAGCATTAATGAATCGATCCCTGTCAGGGTGCCAGGAATCAGACTCACACGAGAAGTGCAAAAATAATCACACCTTTATTAATAACAAAAAATAATAAAAAGTCCTTAAAGGGACATTAAACCCAAAAAATTCTTTCATGATTCAGATAGAAAATACAATTTTAAAAAACATTCCAATTTACTTCTATTATCGAATTTGCTTCATTCTTTAGACATCTTTTGTTAAAAAAATAGCAATGCACATGGGTGAGCCCATCACATAAGGCATCTATGTGCAGCTACCAATCAGAAGCTACTGAGCCTATCTAGATATGCTTTTCATGAAAGAATATCAAGAGAATGAAGCAAATTAGATAATAGAAGTAAATTAGAAAGTCGTTTAAAATGGTATTCTCCATCTGAATCATGAAAGAAAAAATTTGGGTTTAATGTCCCTTTAAGTCAAATATCAAGCCAGGAGTCAAAAACCAGACCTGGTAGTCAGACGAGCCAAGTCAGGAGCCAAAATGAATAGTTAGAAGAGCTGAGTCAGGAGCCAAAGCAAGTAGTCAGACGAGCCGGAATCAGGAACAAGGAGAACTGCAGAGTCAGGAACAAGCCATGGATCAGGAACCAGGAGGAACGTCAGACAGCCAGGTAATACACAGGAACTGGAACTCACAAACAGGTCTGAGACAATGCAAGGGCAAAGCATACTGAACAGAGGCCCTTTAAATAATAAGTGATGACACCACAATTCAGAGACTGCAACCTGTCTCAAACGGATGATGTACACCAGTCTGGCCATAAAAGGGCGTGCAGGAAATGAGCAGCATCACACACTATGCACCAGAGTCAGCAAGAGAGGTGATTAAAATGGCTGCCAGCAGCATATGGCAAACAAAGCAGGGGAAAAACCCTGACAGTACCCTCCCTTCAACAACTCCTCCCCCATGGGAAGACAAAAGGCGACCGTAGCCCCTCCAGTGAACCAAATACTGTACGCAGCCCGTGGACATATGAGAGTCAATAATGCTGCTGACCTCATATTCTTCATGGTTGTCAACAAAGATAGGACGGGAATGAGGCAACACAGTGGTAAACCGATTACAAACCAATGGTTTCAAGAGGGGGACATGAAAAATATTGGACATGTGCATTGCAGGAGGAAGGTCAAGAGCGTAGGCCACATAATTGACCCGTCGGGGCATTAAAAAAGCACCAACATAATGGGGAGCCAGTTTATTGGAAAGCACTCGAAGGTTCAAGTTGCGGGAGGGCAGCCTAACCTTCTCACCAACATGGTAGGAAGGCGAGGGCAGACGCCTATGAACAGCCTGGAAGTTTTAGCGCTGCATAGAACAATGAAGGCAATCCTGAATCTGCACCCACGTGGAACAGAGTTGCCATAGATGCTCCTCCAAAGCCGGAATACCCTGAGACATGAATGAATCGGGCAACAAGGATGGTTGAAACCTATAATTCATCATGAACGGGGATAACTTGGAGGAAGCATTAATAGCACTATTACGAGCAAACTCTGCCCAAGGTAACAGTTCAGACCAATTATTGTGGTGATCTGAGACATAACAACGGAGGAACTTTTCCAGAGCTTGATTAGACAGTTCCGCAGCCCCATTGGATTGTGGGTAATATGCAGAGGAGAAGAAAAGCTGGATCCCCATTTGAGCACAAAAGGAACGCCAATATCTGGAGACAAACTGGCTACCCCAGTCCGACACTATCTCCTTGGGTAACCCATGTAAACGGAAGACCTCCTGGGCAAGCTCCTGAGCGGTAGGCAGCTTCTTCAAAGGAATGCAATTTGACATTTTAGAAAAGCAGTCAACCACCATAAGGATAACAGTATTGCCATTGGAAACAGGGAGCTCGACAATGAAGTCCATGGAAAGATGTGTCCAAGGATGCTCACCATTAGCAATAGGTAGAAGAAGACCCACAGGAAGACGTCGAGGAGTCTTATTATGTGCACAAACTGAGCAGGAGGCAACAAACGCAGCAACATCAGAACGAAGACCTGGCCACCAGAATTGCCAAGTGACAGACCAAGTCATTTGGTTCTTGCCTGGGTGACCTGTGGCTTTAGGATAGTGGTAAGTGTGCAAAAGTTTAGTTAGAAGATTCTCAGGAACAAAACACTTACCACTAGGATTCTCAGGAGGTGCATTGGTTTGTGCAGCCAGGATCTCCTCTCCCAAGGGAGAAGTCAAATTAGTACGTATGGTAGCCAAAATATGGTCAGGTGGTATAACTGGAGTAGGTACAGACTCCTCCTTGGACAGAGGCGAAAATTGTTGAGAGAGTGCATCAGCCCTAACATTCTTACTACCAGGCAGGTAGGAGACCACATAATTAAACCGAGACAAAAATAGCACCCATCTGGTCTGTCGGGGTAACAAACGTTTTGCTTCACATAGATAAGTTCAATTCTTGTGGTCAGTAAGAATGAGCACTGGTACGCTAGTACCCTTGAAAAGATGACTCCATTCCTTGAGTGCCAAAATTATGGCCAGTAATTCCCTGTCGCCAATTTCATAATTGCACTCCGCTGGAGACAATTTCTTAGAGAAGAAGCCGTACGGATGAAAGGAACCATCAGGCGTAGGACGTTAAGACAAGAGGGCACCTACTCCAGTCTCAGAGGCATCGACCTCAAGAACAAAAGTCAGGGCAGGGTTAGGATGAGCCAGAACTGGAGCGGCAGCAAAGGCAGTCTTAAGACTATCAAAGGCCTTAATGGCAGTAGGTGACCTATGGAGTGGATCATATTCTTTACGGTTCATGTCTGTGATAGGTTTGACATCCAAGGAAGAAAAGTTTTTAATAAACTTTCTATAGCAATTGGCGAACCCCTAAAAAACGTTGAATAGACCGAAGACTAACTGGGCGAGGCCACTGCAGAACTGCAGACAACTTTTCAGGATCCATGGAGAACCCTGCAACGGAGATAACATAACCTATGAAGGTTACTTGAGTCTGATGGAACTCACATTTCTCGAGTTTACAAAACAGGCTGTTCTCACGTAGTCTCTGAAGAACCCATGTAACATCAGAAAGATGAGCCTCAAGTGTGCCGATGCAGTTGAGATTCACGCGTCTCTCACGCGCTTGGAGCCAGGGATAACCCAGAACAACTGGAAAATGCAGAGAATTTATCACCTCGAACTGGGGGGTTTCAAAATGGAGAGCCCCCACAGCCATGGATAAAAGAGCGGTTTCGTGAGTAACGAGTGCGGGCTGAAGGGGCCTAGCATCAATTGCCTCGATAGCAAGCAGAACAGACCAAGGCAAAACAGGAATGGAGTGCTTTGAGTGATCTTAACTAAAACACCAGCCCTGGCCCTACTCCACATAGGAACCCATACCCTCCCTAAACACCATTCCAATCTCTGCATCTACCTCTTCACCACAGTCAAGGCAGCTATAGCCAAATTCTGGAAAGAAACCTTGCGCCTAGTTGGTCTAAGATTCTCAACTACATGGCATACATCCACACCATGGAAAAGAGTATCTTCTACTCAGTAAACCCATCTTCCTTAATAATCAATAATTACTATATGTCTCCTCTCCGAACCTCAAACGCATCCTCCTTCCCACCTCTTCCCTTCCCCCTCCCCAAATTTTAGATTCAGTAATCTGATTTTATTTACAAATAATCTCCTGTTTGTAAGATTATATGCTAAGGACCTGCGAGTCCTTAACCTTGTTTTCTGTATTGTATTGTATTGCTTAATCTTCATATGTTATATGACAATATTATCTAAATAAAACTATTAAAAAAACAAACAAAAAAAAAAACATTTCTGCCTGTCCCTCATTGCAGCGGCAAGTTATGAGTTAAGCTACATTTTAATCACAAAATCTAGCGCATAAATGTTCACTTCTTTGCACATAGAACATATTCCACTGTGAAGGACACCAGTAGCACAAAAATGCCTTCAAAACCTTAAAGAACAAATTAAGGGCAGGAAAAAACTCCATCTATAAAACTACTCTCACATATACAAAAAAAATAAACTAGACAACCTCTGCAGCTTTGAAATAGTGAGTCAAGACAATAAGATAAGATATTTCACAGGTGCTAGAGAGAATTTCCATATTCTGGGTGTAGGTATAGGCTAAAAATGGTATCCAACCACTAGGACGCCCATACCGAGCCCCTGGAAACACCTTTCTATCCAGTGGTAGTTTATCACTATAAAACAGACATGAATATTTTAGAATTATTTACATAAATATTTACAAAAACTAATTTGCAAGAATGTTTCCTAAGTGTAATTATTTTTCTCCATCACTATTGGTTCTTTGATTGAGAGATGTTACTTTTTTGGAAACTCATGTAACAATCAATATTAATGGCAGGAATGCCCACTAACAAAACTATGAAAAGGATAAAGGAAGCAATGCCATCTTGCTTATACTAGTTTAGAATATATGGACTGCATTTTAAGCCTCTCAGTTAGTCGGGTGGAGAATTGTATCATCCAGGGAACCCCATTGTACAACAGAAATACATTGTACTGTAAAACTATTTTATTTTTCCTAGGGCTATAAAATATCCAACATTCAAGAATAGAGAATGTTTAGTATTATGGGTTTAATCATACTTATATACATATTCAAAGCATTCTAAAGCCTCATTATTTCATATGTTTTTTTAAGGTACGTGCAACAGTTTCAAAACTTTTAAATGAAAATTTTCTGTAGTGATCTAAAGTTGCAGATTTAACATTCACCGTAACCATAACCAACCAAACCAAGTAAAAAAATACTGAATTAACAATTTATATAAAAACTCTTTATTTGATTTGTTCACACATTGCAAAATGAAATCATACTTGGAAGAGAAGATATTGTATAATAACACAGTCAATACTACTTTATCTTGCAAACTTTATATTATATCTGTGGTCTACCTACAGCCAGTAATATTATCCAGTTGTGGCTGGTAATGATATAAACTGAAAGCACTGGCAGGAAGTTATTGATATAATAACAATAAAACATGGCTAATCTTGATTTAGGTGCCTGACTATAACCTACTTCATAAATTACCTTTTCTACAGAGTCATTAAATGAAGACAGCTTTTTGTAAAGTGGCATCTTGTCTTGTCTGTGTTAAAGGTGAGATCGATCAATTGATTCTTTGCATTGCACCAATATGGTCATTTATCATGTTCTTCTGTTGCTTATTGACTTGCTAATTCCCCTGAATCATTTGTTTCTTTTAAAAGAGGTGAAAGTTTATATAATGTTATCTTTTTATTCACTTTTATTCATAATCTTTTTTATTTATTTGTTTATTTTTCAAAATAAGTAGCTTAAGCAGTGATTAATAGTAGACAATAGAAAGGCACATACATACTCAGAAGAATAGTAGATGATGGAAAGGCTCATAGGGCCACATTTAGGGCATGACTATGAGTAGAGACCAATTTATGGCTCCTGCTCATGCATTAAATGCGCTAGACAAAGGGTTTTTGCACACTTTAGGTAGTGCGGGTATTACAACTTGAAAGTAAACTATCCCAAAGCTCACAAAAAGCTGAAGTTCAAATATATCATCTGTGTTAACGTATTCCCCCATAGACTTCAATAGAGTGTGAAAAGTGGAAATGAAACCTAACACCCTACTTGCACATATGTGTGTGTGTGTGCGTTTTTGGTTAAATATATATCTACACCTATATATATATATATGAGTAAGTATAGGAGGGTGGTTAATAGCGCTTGTATAGCTAGTTCAATCAAGATGTCTGGGGTCGCTATGTGTTAGATAGCAGTATCTAATGAATCTCAGAAAATACAAGAAATAAAAAGAGGGGGGGAATAAGAGAGGGAAAGAGTAAAGAGAATAGAAGCAGAAAAAAACCTTGTGCTGCTGACCTAATACAGACTAGAACCCTCAGTGCCACTACTGGGTGAGAGTCAGAGATAGAAAGAAATGTAGAGAAGGGAAAGGTCTGCGCTCAAGGGGTGTGAATGAGTCGATAAGGGCCAGAAGGAGGAGGCAAAAGAAAAAACAAGGGGACAAAAACAGAGAGAGACTTATAGTGAGCAGTTTTCATACACTAGCTTAAAACACAGTTGGTTTTGAACTTATTACACTATAAGTCTCTCTCTCAAAAAAAAAAAAATGTGGGTTTTATGTCCCTTTAAATTAACTTAATGCACAGATAGCTATGATGTTTTCTAAAAGCGTTGAAGCTTTTTTTTTTTTCTAACCTGGCTTCTCCCTCTATTGCTAATCATTCAGTAAAAACATTTAAGGTGTGAACGACAGCTCTCATTGGACAAGTTTTGTGAGGAGGCTGAGAGTGTGTGGAACTCATAATCTTTCTTTTAAAGCTTTATTGTTTGAAGTAAAAGGAACAGTTGGTAATTCAAGTAGAAAATCACAGAAAAGGCCTTATGCAATTCACTAAAGTCTTTAGCAGAGACTAAGTCCAATAGACACTGATGTTTAAATTGAGCAGCAAAAGGTGAGATGGCACAGAATACCTGATAGGAGCGGCAGGCACAACTGGTTTAACGAAGGCTGTCACTGGTATGGTAGACACAGATTTCTCAGCAGACACAGGATACCCAGCAAGTACTGTTGGTGAGACTGTCGCAGGATACCAGATAGGTACAGAAGGCACAGCTGGTTTAACGGCTGTCACTGGTATGGTAGACACAGATTTCTCAGCAGGCACAGGATACCCAGCAGGTACTGTTGGTGAGACTGTTGTATGATACCAAATAGTTACAAAAGGTACAGCTTTAGGAACAAGGTGAGCATATACCAGTATCAGGTTATTCTGCTGGACTTTCAGGAACCAGGTGAGCAAACATGGGTGCACGGAAAGTATATGCAGGTATCAGGCAAGTATGCTTTGGTTTTCAGAAGCAAGGTGAGCATACACAGGTATCAGGTAAGTATGCTTTGGTTTTAAGAAGCAAGGTGAGCATACACATGTTTTAGGTAAGTATTCTTTGGTCTCAGGAGCAAGGTGAGCATACACTGTTAACAGGTAAGTATGCTTTGTTCTCAGGAGCAAGGAGAGTGATGTGCTGGGTGAGTTTTTATAGAAACCCCCACACCTGAGTTCTCCATGTTGGTGTTCCTATAATTTGGACATGGCCCTTTTAAAGGGATACTAAACCCAATGTTTTTCTTTCATGATTTCTTGATTCAGGTAGAGTATGCAATTTCCAGCAACTTTCTTATTTACTCATATTTTCATTTTTCTTCGTTCTCTTGCTTTCTTTAACAACCAGGAATGTAAAGCTTAGGAGATTTTAGGTTCAGCACCCTGGACAGCGTTTGCTTATTGGTGGCTAGGTTTAGCCACCAATAAGCAAGCATACCACACACACACACATATATATATATTTACATACAATTTCCTATTTATGTTATTTCTCCAGGCATATATTTGAAATTAATATTGGCAGCAGTTATTATATTAATAGGTTAATCAGGAAATTTGAATGGTATTATTTGATTTTATATTTTGCCATACTTTATAGTTACAGTCTCTCACAAAAGTGAGTACACCCCTCACATTTTTGTAAATATTTTATTATATCTTTTCATGTGACAACATTGAAGAAATGACACCTTGCTACAATGTAAAGTAGTCAGTGTGAAGCCTGTATAACAGTGTAAATTTGCTGTACCCTCAAAATAACTCAATACACAGCCATTAATGTCTAAACCATTGGCAACAAAAGTGAGCATACCCCTTAGTGGAAATGTCTAAATTGGACCCAAAGTGTCAATATTTTGTGTGGCAACCATTATTTTCCAGCACTGCCTTAACCCACTTGGACATGGAGTTTACCAGAGCTTCACAGGTTGTCACTGGAGTCCTCTTCCACTCCTCCATGACGACATCACAGAGCTGGTGGATGTTAGAGACCTTGCACTCCCCCACCTTCCATTTGAGGATGCCCCACAGATGCTCAATAGGGTTTAGGTGTGGAGACATGCTTGGCCAGTCCATCACCTTTACCCTTAGCTTCTTTAGCAAGGCAGTGGTCATCTTGGAGTTGTGTTTGGGTCGTTATCATGTTGGAATACTGACCTGCGGCCCAGTGTCCGAAGGCAGGGGATCATGCTCTGCTTCAGTATGTCACAGTACATGTTGGCATTTATAGTTCCATCAATAAACTGTAGCTCCCCAGTGCCGGCAGCACTCATGCAGGCCCAGACCATGCTTGACTGTAGGCAAGACACACTTGTCTTTGTACTCCTCACCTGGTTGCTGCCACACACGTTTGACACCATCTGAACCAAATAAGTTTATCTTGATCTCATTGGACCACAGGACATGGTTCCAGTAATCCATGTCCTTAGTCTGCTTGTCTTTAGCAAACTGTTTGTGGGCTTTCTAGTGCATCATCTTAAGAAGAGCTGAGACAACAGCCGTGTGGACCAATTTGATGCAGTGTGTGGCGTATGGTCTGAGCACTTACAGGCTGACCCCCCCACCCCTTCAACCTCTGCAGCAATGCTGGAATCACATATACGTCTATTTCCCAAAGACAACCTCTGGATATGACGCTGAATATGTGCACTCAACTTCTTTGGTCGACCAGGGCGAGGCCTGTTCTGAGTGGAACCTGTCCTGTGAAACCACTGTATGGTCTTTCCCACCGTGCTGCAGCTCAGTTTCAGGGTCTTGGCAATCTTCTTATAGCCTAGGCCATCTTTATGTAGAGCAACAGTTCAGATCCTCAGAGGAGTTCTTTGTCATGAGGTGCCATGTTGAACTTCCAGTGACCAGTATGAGAGAGTGTGAGAGCGATAACACCAAATTTAACACACCTGTTCCCCATTCACACCTTGTAACACTAACGAGTCACTTGACACCAGGGAGGGAAAATGGCTAATTGGGCCCAATTTGGACATTTCCACCTAGGGGTGTACTCACTTTTGTTTCCAACGGTTTAGATATTAATGGCTGTGTATTGAGTTATTTTGAGGGGACAGCAAATTTACACTGTTATACAGGCTGTACACTCACTACTTTACATTGTAGCAAAGTTTAATTTCTTCAGTGTTGTCACATGAAAAGATATAATAAATATTTACAAAAATGTTATGGGTGTATATTTATATCATAAATATGTATAAGTGGAGATTTGTGGTAACTAATATATATATATATATATATATATATATATATATATATATATATATATATTTGAGGTTTAGAGGCCGATTTATCAAGCTCCATATGGAGCTTTATGCCCCTGCTTCCGCGCGGGCCTTCAGGCTCACCAGAAACAGAAGTTATGGACCATAACTTGTCCACCTGCTCTGAGGCCGAGGACAGAAATCAACATGATCGAATACGATCGGGTTAATTGACACCCCCTGCTAGTGGCAGATTGGATGGAAATCTGCAGGGGCGGCATTGCATCAGCAGTTCACAAGAACTGAGTATGCTGTCTGCATTTTTCGATGTGCGGCGGACATGATCGTATCCTGTCCGCTCGCACATTAATAAATATACTGGGCATCAGATGGTTATTCTAGACTTATTTATTGGTACATTTATTCAGTACTGCTGTATATTAACTGCATGAATGTTATATACACAAGTTATTTCATGTCAAATCACAATTTTATATGGTTATATGTGTTAGTAATTGTTTTCCAGACAGGATCATGGGGTCATTATTTCTTGTTTATCTACACAAGTGTGAAAATTAGTGACCACACATCTAGGCATTATTACCTAATCAATTAAATAAAATAAAACACGGACACAAAGAATGGGTGAAAAAGGCAGCAGCCCGCATTTATTAAAATAAATGAAGAAAAAACTTTATTAAAATACAGAAACTTCATTTAAAGGTGCATGCCCTAAACAGACAAGGGCGTGCCTTCCACTGGCACTCAGCCAGGCACGCCCCCATATAAATCACTCCCCATATCTGAGGAGGTACCCACAATAATATTCCACTTTTTAGGCTAGCACCCCGCCACAGCTGCGACAACCACTTACCAATACCAAAGGGTAAGGGAGGGAGGGACGCTTCTTCCACAGGTCCTCTTCGATCTATGCTGAAGAAAAAGTGAGCAACGGCTCACGCAGCCACGCCCCTCTATGCCTCGAGTGAGGTCACTGGCCCCTCCTCTCACAGGCGCTCGACGGGGCCTCATTGACCACACATCTAGGCATTATTACCTAATCAATTAAATAAAATAAAACACGGACACAAAGAATGGGTGAAAAAGGCCGCAGCCCGCATTTATTAAAATAAATGAAGAAAAAACTTTATTAAAATACAGAAACTTCATTTAAAGGTGCATGCCCTAAACAGACAAGGGCGTGCCTTCCACTGGCACTCAGCCAGGCACGCCCCCATATAAATCTCTCCCCATATCTGAGGAGGTACCCACAATAATATTCCACTTTTTAGGCTAGCACCCCGCCACTGCACGAATTACAATCGTGCACCAACCCACAGGGCTAAGGCCTTTTTCACACCTTCGCTTAAATTAAAATTAAATAAATGCAGACCAATTTCGTTAAGGTGAACACCATCATTCAAAAAGAAACATCTCCCTGATTCACCTTCGAATTCAACATGACGTATTGCACAACCACCCAATTTTGTCACAAAGCTAGAAATCGTCCTGTTAACCTTTTTTCTAGAGCAGTCGAATTTCCGAAGATCCCATGCAGATCTCCAAGTAAGCCTGCATTCTATATCCGACCAAACAATCGTGATTTGAGGAAATAATTCCCTTAATCTAATGATATCCCACTTGATCAAATCTATTAACTTTTTCTGCGGCATGAAACCAAGGTCATTGCCCCCCACATGAATGACTAGAATATCGGGAGGGTGAAAAAGCCTAGCCCAGTTAATGATATGCCCTAACAATAGGTCCCACCTCAAACCCCTAATACCAAACCATTTAATGAATACATTCTCAACTGAACAACAAAGTTGAGACCCCGCATCTTTACATGAAGCTGCTTTTCTCGCCCAGTAAATATAGGAGTGACCAACGATCCAATAATGCGGAGCACCTGCTAAAACAAAAAACTAACACACTAAGTCTGGCCTAACATATAACTTGAAACAACCAGACTTCCACCTTCCAATCCTCTTAACCACACCTTCATTCAAACCTAGTATGCTCGCTTCTGTAGCTGCCCCAATCCTAAAAGAGTGACATCCAAAATCCTTACTATCAACTCCAATAATCACTAAAGCTTTCTTCAACACCGCTTCAAATTGAAAACGGGATAAACATGTTCCATCCTCGTGTATTAAAAAAGAACTACCTTTTAAACCAATCCTAAACTGCAAAAATTCTTGAACTGCCGTAACTGGGCAGCACACCCCACCAACCTTATTTAATCTAACCCAACAACCCCTACCTTCTTGATCGGTTTTTGATCTTCTCAACCATAACAAAACTTCCTGAGAATTCAACACCACCTCATTTAAATCAAAGCCACCATGACTCCAACGATTAGGAGAAACTAATTCAGACACTCTAAAAGCTCCGAAATAGGCTAATACAAAAGCTACCTTAAATAATGACACTTCAAAGTCAGAAAAACAAACCTTATGTAAAACTAACACTAATTTTTCCAATATTGAAAAGACCAAAGGACGCCTTTTATCAAAAACAACCCTATTCTTTAACAAACTTTTAACTGCCATGCGGATACAAAATAACTTAGATAAGTCTCCCCAACCTAAGATTTTAAACAAGAAGGATAAAGCCGACATGTTCCTCTTTATCATAGATTTAGAAAATTTTTTTAGCCTCCACAACTCAATCCAATCCAAAAGTAAATACACATCATCCACCTGATTAACATTCTCCACCAATTTATTAAGCCATTGAACCCAAACAGCCACATAAGCCTTCCAAGTCCTAGGAGCTAAGGCTCCCCTCACCATATTCAGCACTCTAGAAAAATCAGGTACCACATTTCGTCCGGGCATGTAGCACCCACCATGTCCGCCTCTGGAACTGCCTCTCGAAACCTCTGCCACTGAAAACGAGAAAGAGCATCAGCCCCAACATTCTCCTTTCCCGGCACATGAACAGCTCTAAAGTACACATTATGTTTCAAACATTCGAAAACAAACATTCTGATCAACCCAATAACCAGTTTAGAGCTAGAAGACAAACGGTTGATGGCAAAAACCACTCCAATGTTATCAGAATGAAAAACCACCTTTTTGTTTTCAAACTCGCCGCCCCAGATCTTCAAAGCAACCACTAAAGGGAATAACTCCAGAAAAAACTAGGTTTTTTGTCAGGCCAGCAGACGCCCAAACACTGGGCCAAGGGCCAGAACACCATTTGCTACCAAACAAGGCACAAAAACCATGTGCACCAGAAGCATCCGTAAACAGATGCAATTCGCTGTTCAAAACTTCAGCAGACTGAATTAATGATTTCCCATTGAAATCCTTTAAAAAGGCCTTCCAAACCCGTAGGTCCTCCTTAACCTGAGCAGACAAACGGATCCTAAAATGAGGGATTTTAACCCCAACCGTTGACAAAGACAGCCTCCTACAGAAAATTCTGCCAACAGGGATAATTCTACAAGCAAAATTCAGCTTGCCCACCAACGATTGAATTTCTTTCAAAGAAAGCTTCTTCCTCATCAGGGCCGAATCCACAGAAGATAATAAATCTTTCACCTTGTCCTCAGGAAGCCTACATTCCATCCTAACAGAATCGATGCAAATACCCAAAAAACAAATAACCGAAGAGGGGCCTTCTGATTTGTCTGAAGCAATAGGAATACCAAAATCCTCGGCCATATTCAAAAAGGAATCCATAAGAACCTGACACGAATTCTTGCCAAACGGCCCCACAAAAAGAAAGTCATCCAAATAATGGATCACTGATGACAAACCAGAAGTTTGTTTCACCACCCATTCCAAGAAGCAACTAAATTTTTCAAACAAGGAACAAGAAATGGAACAACCCATAGGTAAACACAAATCTACAAAGTAGGAACCATCCACAAAACATCCCAATAAATGGTGGCACGCTGGATGCACCGGCAACAACCTGAAAGCAGATTCAATATCCACCTTAGCCATCAGAGCGTGAGAACCAGCTTCCTTGACCAAAGACAAAGCTTTATCAAATGATGCATATCTTACCATAGACAACTCAGGATCAATACCATCATTTACCGAAAAACCTTTCGGAAAGGACAAATGGTGAATCAGCCTAAATTCATTCGGAACCTTCTTTGGGACAACACCTAATGGAGACACCCTTAAATTATCAAATGGAGGAACACAAAATGGGCCAGCCATTCTGCCCAAAGAAACCTCTTTCCTAATTTTACGCAAAACCACTTCAGGAAATTCGCTTCCAGATTTAAGATTACCAGAGAAAACAGACTCAATATCCTTAACAAAAGGAATAAAGAAGCCATCCTTGAAACCATTAAACAAAATATCCGCATCAGAAGACATTCCCCTCCTCCTACCGTACGATCTTAACCAAGGCTCCATCTTTTTTAATCTCACTGGAGTCTTGGCTTTGAACGACACTATCAACTTTTGTTGAAGCTTTAGCCCTCTTGAAACACTTACTGCTGGAATGAATTCCTCCACAAAAGGAACATTCGTGCTTATATTTACAAGTTGATCCAAATTTGCACGTCCCTTCATTAAACTGAAAGCAGAGGCCTTTTCTAAAGGCCACTGCTGACACAGCTGGCGAGGAGGAACTTGGGACTCCTCCCGAACCACAAAAGGGCTGCCCAGACCTTAACGGAGTCATGAGCTCTAACCAGATACCCATGTCCCTGTCATCCCAAAGCATCTCCGGCCGAACCGCCAAACGCTGACGGAACTGCTCGTCGTACTTCCACCAGGCTAAACCCCCATACGTACGGCAAGCACTTGCTATTTCATCCAGGTAACAGAAAAGAGAAGAACACAATTCAGGGTTCCTTTCCCCAATAACACTGGCTAAAATACAAAAAGCCCTAGACCAATTTGACAAAGTTTTAGGAATCTTCCTAAATCTTCTTTTCCTATCATCATCTTCCTTCTTACCCGACTCACTCTTAGAATCCTCCTTGATATCAAAACTCTGCTCCACAGGAATGAGCGAAAATATTTCGACGAACTCTCGCCTCCATATCCTCTCTTTAATGTCCTTAGCAAGATGGATACCCAAGGGGCCAACTGAACACAAGCACGGACGTCTCAACGCTTGATCAGAAACCCTAGCTTGACTAACTATCAAAGAATCCCCAGATGGGACAGAAACCGACTGATCAAGTAAACTTCCACCGGAAGTTGCATTTTGCGCAAACCAGGCGCCAATCGGGCCCGAGGGGGCAATAACATTAGCCCTTGCACTGTTAACAATACTAACATTAGATTGAGAACTGTTCTCCATTTTAGAAACTAATTCCTTCAAACCTTTCAATAAAACCTCACACCTGTCGTCCGCCACACTCCCACTCACACCTGGAAATACACTACTACAAGTATCTACATCAAATGAAGATTTGGATAACTCCTTGGATGTACCTGACTCTTTCCTTGCATCCGGGCGGCTAGATTCGTTTCCGTGTCTTGGAACCGCTCTATCCTTGTGACTCCTTCTCTCTGGAGATCTAGATCTCCTATGTCTCACTCTCTCCCTTGACTGACTGTCTATTGTACCCCAGACAGATGCTCCTGACTCCTGGCTTTTTCTGACACTAATAGGCAACCGGGATCTTACCCGACGCCGTGCTATTGGAATCCTGGACCTTCTCTCCTGACTCTTCCATTCTCCTGACTTGACCTGTGACCGAGAGGATGCGTAATCCCTGTTATCTACAATTCTATTACTAACAGAATCAGTATTATCCCTGTGACTCCTGACCGAAATGTTCCTATCCCTAACATCACTACACTCGGCTACAGGAGAATTCCTACCCAATGTATTACTAGAAAACCCCTTAACTTCTCCTGGAACTAAAGCTTTTATCAATTGATTTAAAATATCAATGCCCCCTACCTGCTCCGCAGTAACCGGTCCTGAACAAGATGGTCATTGTTCCTCATCCTCCTCACCAAAGTCGCTGTACTGCTCCTCTATCCACAGCGAATCACCTTCTTCATGGCCGCTCCTAAGAGCGACGTCTATCTTTAACCCTGCTAAATTGACTACCTCCCTTATTAACCACATAACCCCCCAAATTACTAATCTCCTGAAAACCTACATCTAAACTAGCATCCTGTGACACAGTGTAAACAGGTCCCTCCACATTATCCAAATGCTTTGTCTTTTTAAGTGCTTTTTTACCCTGCCCTTTGGTGTTGTGCTCCTGAAAATTTAACTCTCTTCTTGTTGAACTAAAATCATGCCGCATACTCGACATAACCATAGGCCTAACGCCCGTTGCGCTCCTTTTATTTCCAGATAATAATAAGGCCTCGCTGGCACCTTCTGTGAGGGCCGTGTGCTCCTTCAAATAAGTTCCCCCAGGCCCAGCGGCCGTAACAGACTCCTGTAACGCTGTACCTCTTAGGCCTACCATAGCCGTTACCTCATCCCTAATTGGCGCCAAATTTGAATAATTTTCTTCTTCTGAATCCTCACCTACTGCTCCCATTGCCGCCTCATTCTCCTCATTGCTGCCTCCAAGATGCCCCACTTCACCTGCAAAATAAAATATATTACCTACACCAGGCTCCTCCACCGGCAACCGTGACACCTCTGGAACGCTGCTGACTCCGGTCCTGCTCCGACTCCTCTCACCGACTCCTTGCTTCCTTGCGACGGTGCCGACCTGCACCGCCCGTTGTCCGGAAACACCTCCCGCTGACGAAGTCTTCGCCGACCTTCTTCCTCTGCTGCCGGAATCCCGACGTTTTGCTCCAGACGGACTGAGTCTCTCGGGCGGGCGGGACCTGCGGACAGGCCTGGAAGATCCTCCACCCACCGTAGCTGCACCTCCGGAACCGACGTCCTCCTCAGAAGCAAGTCTTCGTTGGATCCATTCGATGCCCTTCGACTTCATCAGCTCCTGGACCGTCCCAAGGATTGATTGCAGATCAGCCATGGTGAGTAGAATTTTCTTGCAGGAACGCTTCTTCCACAGGTCCTCTTCGATCTACGCTGAAGAAAAAGTGAGCAACGGCTCACGCAGCCACGCCCCTCTACGCCTCGAGTGAGGTCACTGGCCCCTCCTCTCACAGGCGCTCGACAGGGCCTCATCTTGTTTCTGTCATGAGGACACATTGCATTTATCTGTTTTACTGTCTCTCTCACTCAGGGGGGTCCTCTGGGATCTTTCCATGATTCATAGAAGTTACCCCATTCATCTGGTAATTTCCTTTAATTGAGTAAGATTTTATAACTCAGCAAACATATTCTAGGTTTAGGATGGAGCTTGAGGGCCCGTGTTTCTGGCGAGCCTGCAGGCTCGCGAGAAACACCAGTTATGAAGCAGTGGTCTAAAGACATTGCCGCAATTCAACCCGATCGAGTACGATCGGGTTGATTGACACCCCCCTGCTGGCAGCCGATTGGCCACAAATCTGCAGGGGGTGGCGTTGCACCAGCAGCTCACAAGAGCTGCTGGTGTAATGCTGAATATGGAGAGCGTATTGCTCTCCGCATTCAGCGAGGTCAGTCGGACCTGATCAGCACTGTCGGATCAGGTCCGACAGAAATTTGTTAAATAGGCCCCTCTGCCTTTTGATCAGCCCCCTTGCAGCCAATAGTAAATAATTTAGATAATACATCAGGATGCTCTCATGATCTTATGTTTATTATGAGTAGAGAGCATGTGTTCCCCCCCCCCCCCCTATACAGGAAGCCTTTGAAAGTAAATTCATTACTAGATTCCAATCTTTAGGGGCAGTGTGACAGATTTTCTAAAGCTAAATTTTAACAATTTGAGCAAACTAATTTCCTTATAAATAAATCATATCATATGTGGATGATATTTCAGTTTTCCCCACAATTTATTTAACAATACATACTTATCCATATTTAAACATGTATCTCTGACACCTGAGACCTCATATCTTTGAGCCCAAGCGTTAGATTTATTAAATATCGGACGGACATGATCCCCTGTAGCGGATCATGTCTGCCCGACATTTCTAAATGCCGACAGCATATGCTGTTGGCATTTAACATTGCACAAGCATTTCTAGTGAAATGCTTGTGCAATTCCGCCCCCTGCACATTTTCGGGGTGTCAATCATCCTGATCGTATCTAATAGGGATGCTTGCAGTCTCTGAGGTGGCGATTGAGTTAAGGATACATTGTATACATTGTTCCACAATGATTGCTTTCCTGTGAGCCTATAACTAGTCCCAGTTACTGTATCTGTAGGCCTTTCCCTTTATCCTATTGTCTGAATACCACCTCCTCTCCTGTATACATTCTAAAGTATTGGCTGACTGTGCTTCATGCCTATCCTTTTTGTTTCTCTACTTTTCACCTAAGGCACCTAATGTCATCCTGCTCATATGCAGTATGTGTATATGGACTTTGTTGCATCATGTGCTGAGACTTTACTTATAGCCAGTAGCTTATTCGTAATCTTCTCATGTAATTCTAAACTCCAGTTATTCTTTGCCACTCCATCCAGGACATAAACCATGATTAAGGGGCTGTTGACCCACTCTTTCTTCTTAACAAGAGCATGATAATAGTGGATACACTTAGCGCCTGCTGAGACTAGACCCTGGCTCTGGTGAATAGACTCCTAGTTGTCTAATAAAAATGCAGAGTAACAAAAGTGTAGATAACCAAAGCGCTAATAAACAAGGCTAGGTCTGAATGATCTTGACGTGAAAGTTACAATAAATAGCAGGTACATTTAAAATTTAAATTTATTTACATATAACAAATGTCATGGATCCATGTACAATGCTTTAAAAATACAAATGACAGTGACAATACATTAATTAAAATGATACAATATATTCCACAATATAAAAATAGTTAATTAAAATTGGTTAAAAATTGATTGATGAACTGCAATACTCCTATTATAGGACAATCTATATACCACTTAATGATATGATGCAGAGGGAAACGAGGTAGGAGCAGACTTGCTTACTGCAACTATGTGTATAACATAGAATGACTAAAATATATTACAACGCTTCCACTATACATCTATAATAATGCTGATGTGAATATCCCTACTGCAATATGATTATGAACAGAAATTAAAATATTAAAAAATAAATGCTGTATGTGATAACTATTGGCTAGATTTCGAGTTTGGCGTTAGCCGTCAAAACCAGCGTTAGAGGCTCCTAACGCTGGTTTTGGGCTACCGCTGGTATTTAGAGTCGTGTAGGTAAGGGTCTAACGCTCACTTTCCAGCCGCGACTTTTCAATTCCGCAGATCCCCCTACACCATTTGCATATCCTATCTTTTCAATGGGATCTTTCTAACGCCGGTATTTAGAGTCGTGGCTGAAGTGAGCGTTAGAAATCTAACGACAAAACTCCAGCCGCAGAAAAAAGTCAGTAGTTAAGAGCTTTTTGGGCTAACGCCGGTTCATAAAGCTCTTAACTACTGTGTTCTAAAGTACACTAACACCCATAAACTACCTATGTACCCCTAAACCGAGGCCCCCCCCACATCGCCACCACTCTAATAAATTTTTTTAACCCCTAATCTGCCGACCGCACACCGCCACCACCTACGTTATACTTATGTACCCCTAATCTGCTGCCCCTAACACCGCCGACCCCTATATTATATTTAATAACCCCTAATCTGCCGCCTCCAATGTCGCCGCCACCTACCTACAATTATTAACCCCTAATCTGCCGACCGGACCTCACCGCTACTATAATAAAGTTATTAACCCCTAATCCGCCTCACTCCCGCCTCAATAACCCTATAATAAATAGTATTAACCCCTAATCTGCCCTCCCTAACATCGCCGACACTTAACTTCAAGTATTAACCCCTAATATGCCGACCGGACCTCGCCGCTACTCTAATAAATTTATTAACCCCTAAAGCTAAGTCTAACCCAAACCCTAACACCCCCTAAGTTAAATATACTTTAAATCTAACGAAATAAATTAACTCTTATTAAATAAATTATTCCTATTTAAAGCTAAATACTTACCTGTAAAATAAACCCTAATATAGCTACAATATAAATAATAATTACATTGTAGCTATTTTAGGATTAATATTTATTTTACAGGCAACTTTGTATTTATTTTAACCAGGTACAATAGCTATTAAATAGTTATTAACTATTTAATAGCTACCTAGTTAAAATAATTACAAAATTACCTGTAAAATAAATCCTAACCTAAGTTACAATTAAACCTAACACTACACTATCAATAAATTAATTAAATACAATACCTACAAATAAATACAATTAAATAAACTAACTAAAGTATAAAAAATAAAAAAGAACTAAGTTACAAAAAATAAAAAAATATTTACAAACATTAGAAAAATATTACAACAATTTTAAACTAATTACACCTACTCTAAGCCCCCTAATAAAATAACAAAGCCCCCCAAAATAAAAAAATGCCCTACCCTATTCTAAATTTAAAAAGTTCAAAGCTCTTTTACCTTACCAGCCCTTAAAAGGGTCGGAGGTCTGCAAGATGGATCCTGAAGAAAGAAGATTGAAGACCCTCCTTGGAAGATGACATCGCCCGGATGGAAGACTTCTTCAGCACTGCTTGGAGGATCACTTCATCGGATGGAAGATTTCTTCAGCGCCCCTTGGAGGATCACTTCTGCCGCTTCGGATCTCCTCTTCAGTTCCATCGGTGGCTCGGCTGAGTGAAGACGACTCAAGGTAGGATGATCTTCAGGGGGTAGTGTTAGGTTTATTTAAGGGGGGTTTGGGTTAGATTAGGGGTATGTGGGTGGTGGGTTTTAATGTTGGGGGGGTTGTATTTTTCTTTTACAGGCAAAAGAGCAGTTTTCTTTGGGGTATGCCCCACAAAAGGCCCTTTTAAGGGCTGGTAAGGTAAAAGAGCTTTGAACTTTTTTAATTTAGAATAGGGTAGGGCATTTTTTTATTTTGGGGGTCTTTGTTATTTTATTAGGGGGCTTAGAGTAGGTGTAATTAGTTTAAAATTGTTGTAATATTTTTCTAATGTTTGTAAATATTTTTTATTTTTTGTAACTTAGTTCTTTTTTATTTTTTATTTAGTTTATTTAATTGTATTTATTTGTAGGTATTGTATTTAATTAATTTATTGATAGTGTAGTGTTAGGTTTAATTGTAGATATTTATAGCTATTTTATTTAATTAATTTATTGATAGTGTAGTGTTAGGTTTAATTGTAACTTAGGTTAGGATTTATTTTACAGGTAATTTTGTAATTATTTTAACTAGGTAACTATTAAATAGTTATTAACTATTTAATAGCTATTGTACCTGGTTAAAATAAATACAAAGTTGCCTGTAAAATAAAAATAAATCCTAAAATAGCTACAATATAATTTTTATTTATATTGTAGCTATATTAGGGTTTATTTTACAGGTAAGTATTAAGCTTTAAATAGGAATAATTTATTTAATAAAAGTTAATTAATTTTGTTAGATTTAAATTATATTTAATTTAGGGGGGTGTTAGGGTTAAGGTTAGACTTAGCTTTAGGGGTTAATAAATGTATTAGAGTAGCGGTGAGGTCCGGTAGGCAGATTAGCAGTTAATACTTGAAGTTAGGTGTCGGCGATGTTAGGGAGGGCAGATTAGGGGTTAATACTATTTATTATAGGGTTATTGAGGTGGGAGTGAGGCAGATTAGGGGTTAATACATTTATTATAGTAGCGGTGAGGTCCGGTCGGCAGATTAGGAGTTAATAATTGTAGGTAGGTGGAGGCGACATTGTGGGGGGCAGATTAGGGGTTAAAAAATATAATATAGGGGTCGGCGGTGTTAGGGGCAGCAGATTAGGGGTACATAGCTATAATGTAGGTTGCGGCGGTGTACGGAGCGGCAGATTAGGGGTTAATAATAATATGCAGGGGTCAGCGATAGCGGGGGCGGCAGATTAGGGGTTAATAAGTGTAAGGTTAGGGGTGTTTAGACTCGGGGTACATGTTAGGGTGTTAGGTGCAGACTTAGGAAGTGTTTCCCCTTAGGAAACAATGGGGCTGCGTTAGGAGCAGAACGCTGATTTTTTGCAGGTGTTTGGGTTTTTTTCAGCTCAAAATGTCCCATTGTTTTCTATGGGGGAATCGTGCACGAGCACGTTTTTTAAGCTGGCCGCGTCCGTAAGCACCGCTGGTATTGAGAGTTGCAGTGGCGGTAAATTATGTTCTACGCTCCCTTTTTGGAGCCTAACGCACTGAAAACGCAGCCATTCTGTGAACTCTAAATACCAGCGGTATTTAAAAGGTGCGGGGGGAAAAAAGCATGCGTTAGCTATGCGGGTCGTTACCGACAAAACTCTAAATCTAGGCGTATGTGTTTAACATAGACAGATCGAATAGGTTTATCAAGGCACTTCCTAATTCCAATCGGATTGAAGTTCAATCCGATTGGCTGATCCAATCAGCCAATAGGATTGACCTCGCATTCTATTGGCTGATTGGATCAGCCAATCGGATTGAACTTCAATCCGATTGGCTGATAGCGTCAGCCAATCGGATTTTTCCTACCTTAATTCCGATTGGCTGATGGAATCCTATCAGCCAATTGGAATTCGAGGGACGCCATCTTGGATGATGTCATTTAAAGGACATCGATTGAAGAGGATGCTCCACGTCGGCTGGATTGAAGATGGACCCGCTCCGCGCCGGAAGGATGGAGATAGAAGATGCAGCCTGGATAAAGCCTTCTGCCATCTGGAGGACCTCTTCTGCCCCGATCGGATGAAGACTTCTGCCGTATGGAGGATCACTTGTGCCCGGCTGGGTGAAGACAGCTCAAGGTAGGGTGATCTTCAGGGGGTTAGTGTTATTTTTTTTTTAAGGAGGGATTGGGTGGGTTTTAGAGTAGGGGTATGTGGGTGTTGGGTTGTAATGTTGGGCGGGGTATTGCATTTTTTTTTACAGGTAAAAGAGCTGATTACTTTGGGGCAATGCCCTGCAAAAGGCCCTTTTAAGGGCTATTTGTAATTTAGTATAGGGTAGGGAATTTTATTATTTTGGGGTGCTTTTTTTATTTTATTAGGGGGATTAGATTAGGTGTAATTAGTTTAAAATTCTTGTAATTCTTTTTTATTTTCTGTAATTTAGTGGGTTTTTTCATAATTTAGTTTATTTCATTTAATTGTAATTAGTTTCATTTACTTTAGTTAATTTATTTATTTATAGAATAGTGTTAGGTGTAATTGTAACTTAGTTTAGGATTTATTTTACAGGTAATTTTGTACTTATTTTAGCTAGGTAGTTATTAAATAGTTAATAACTATTTAATAACTATTGTACCTAGTTAAAATAAATACAAAGTTGCCTGTAAAATAAAAATAAATCATAGGCTAGCTACAATGTAACTATTAGTTATATTGTAGCTATCTTATGGTTTATTTTATAGGTAAGTATTTAGTTTTAAATAGGAATAATTTATTTAATTGTAGTTATTTTATTTAGATTTATTAAAATTATATTTAAATTAGGGGGTTGTTACGGTTAGGGTTAGACTTAGCTTTAGGGGTTAATTAATTTAATATAGTTGCAGCAACGTTGGGGGGGCAGATTAGGGGTTAATAACTATAATGTAGGTGTCGGCAATGTTGGGGGCAGCAGATTAGGGGTTAATAAGTATAATGTAGGTGGCGGCGGTGTCCGGAGTGGCAGATTAGGGGTTAATAGTATAATGCAGGTGGCGACAATGTCGGGGGCAGCAGATTAGGGATTAATAAGTGTAAGATTAGGGGTGTTTAGACTCGGGGTTCATGTTAGGGTGTTAGGTGCAGACATATTTTTTCTTTCCCCATAGGAAACAATGGGGCTGCGTTAGGAGCTGAACGCTGCTTTTTTGCAGGTGTTAGGTTTATTTCAGCCAGCTCAGCCCCATTGTTTCCTATGGGGAAATAGTGCACAAGCACGTTTTGCCATCTTACCGCTACCGTAAGCAATGCTGGTATTGAGGTGAGATGTGGAGCTAAATTTTGCTCAACACTCACTTTTCTGAGGCTAACGCTGGCTTGCAGAAAACCTGTAATACCAGCGTTGGCCTAAGGGAGCGGTAAGAAAAAAAGGCTTGTTAGCACCGCACAGCCTTACTGACAAAACTCGTAATCTAGCCGATAATTGTTTTAGAAATGAGAAATTGTCATTGCTTAAAGAAAACATAGATGTTCCTTCTTTTAAGTTTCATAGTTCGTTTGACATTATGGGCTACATTACAATTTGAGCGCTAATTTATCGGGTGCCTTTAAACGGGCACATTTGGATAAATAACCAGCCATTAGCTGGTCAGAACTGTGGCTACTTTTCAAAATAACCCCCGATTGCCCCCAAAATAAAGAATATTCTTTTTTTAAAAAAAAAAAACTAAAATGTTGCATTTTATTTAATTTATATGCTGAGATCTGTGGTCATGCACATGGAGGAATCTTGATCTAAACAAACTAGCAAAAAGTAAAGAAGGGCCTTACATGTGGAAAACCATAAATGCTGGCACTTGCAGTGATGAGAAAACATAATAATCTATTTTATCATGGTACATAAATCATTCCTGGGAGAGAAAAGCAAATGCAAGAGTTTTCCTGAAGATGCTTTGTACTAGTGGAGATGTCTATGATGTATGGAGCTTATGTGCTTAAAGGGACAGTCTACTCCAGAATTTGTATTGTTTAAAAAGATAGATAATCCCTTTATTGCCCATTCCCCAGTTTTGCATAACCAACACTGTTATATTAATATACTTTTTACCTCTGTGATTACCTTGTATCTAAACATCTGCAGACTGCCTCATTTTTTCAGTGCTTTCGACAGACTTGCATTTTAGCCAAGCAGTGCTGACTCCTAGGGAACTCAACAGGCGTGAGCTCAATGTTATCTTAATGGCACACATGAACTAGCACTCTGTAGCTGTTAAAAACTGTCAAATGCATTCAGGCAGCCTTCAAGATTAGAAATGAGCATATTAGCCTACCTAGGTTTAGCTTTCAACTAAGAATACCAAGAGAAAAAAGCTAATTTGATGATAAAAGTAAATTGGAAAGTTGTTTAAAATTGCATGCCCGATCTGAATCATGAAAGTTTAATTTTGAGTAGACTGTCCCTTTAACTGTACACGCGAAAGTCAAGCTATCTTTTTAATTTATTACTATATGTGTGTCTGTCAGCTAATCACATAGCACATGTGCGCACAAGCTCAAATACACACTCAAAAGCAACAGCTTTCTCTTTAAAGAGACATATCTCATGACTCCTCTAATTACTAGGTGGTTTCTATAGTTATGGCAATAATGTCTACTAATGTATTTTTTACAGTTTTCTAGGATCAAAAGATTCACCTGTAATTGGTGCACAAAAATGGCATTTATGTATCTTTTGATAGCAGGGATTGATTTTTTTAAATACGTGGTTCTATATCTTCCCATCTTTTAGATTTAGGATTTTGACAATGATAAATACTTCACAACACTGGTCTTATTTCAAAGGGCCTTATATAATTTTCAAAATTATATAACACATAAGGGCCGATTTATCAAACCAGGTATGAGGCTAATTCCATGCGAACCTTCAGGCTCGCCGGAATCAGGAGTTAAGAAGACCGCTGCTCCTTAACTCATCCACCACCTCTGAGGCGGCGGACAGTAATCCGCCCGATCGGATACGATTGGGTTGATTGACACCCCTTGCTAGCAGCCAGTTGGCTGCAAATGTGCAGGGGGCGGCATTGCACAAGCATTTCACTAGAAATGCTTGTGCAATGATAAATGCCAACAGCGTATGCTGTCTGCATTTATCGATGTGCGGAGGACATGATCTGCTACAGCGGATCATGTCTGCCCGCACATTGTTAAATCGGCCCCTGTGTCTAACTTAGGAACTTATAAAAAAAAGTATTTTAGTATTTAATCGGATAACTAACAGATCTTGTTAGAGGCCATTTTAAACTGGAAAATACATAATGCAGTTATTTGCACTATGGATCTGGTTTTGCTGCCAGTGTGAATGGCAGATAATATTCTGAGATTGGAAAATATTTAGTGATGCAAGAGAGGTAGAGAGAGTGTTGGTTAGTGGGAAAGAGGTGGTGAGTAATACAAAATGGTGATGGATAGAAATGATACAAATGGGTTAGATGTTATGAAACTATTGTGAAATAGTGTGAGAGGATAAGAGGATGATAGAGGGGCATTGCATTGTCAGTGGGTACTTTCTCTAAAACTTGCTAGGCCTTTGCTTGATTGCCATGAAGATTTGCTGCCAGAAACTAATTTACATTCTCAGTATTACTAAGAGTTGCTTTGAGAATAGTGCTCAATATTATGTGACAGACAGATTGAAGCCATGGGGTCATATTTATCAAATCGTCAACCTCAGTGCATTTGCCGGCATCAATGCGCTCACCAGACATCACTGATGCGGATCCACACACGATCCCCTTGTTTATAATAAAACCCGTAAAAAAACATGCGTGTGAAGTACAGCGCAATGTGCATTTTCCCAACTTTATTTATACCATTTCATTACTGTCTATGAACAAGCACAGTTCTCTAAAGCTAATGTTTTATTTTTTATCTGTTATAAAATGAATATGAATGTGTATTTGTATTTCTAGAAGTCATGATATGCTTTTAACTCATGCTTTTTGTATAAATGGTTATTAATGCTAGAATTTGTACATACATCTTTGCACATACTTGTCTAACATGGCCCCATCGTACGCCAACATTTATATGTTTCATTTCGAAAATCAATTTCTTTGGTACACTGAGACATTGTCGGTGGTCTTCTATTTAAGATACATCGACAATGTTTTCATAATCTGGCGGGGGGGGGGGGCAACAAACACTACTTGACTGGTTCAATTATTGGAACAATACAACTACAACGGTGAGGTTTAAGATAACATATAATGACACAGAGATACAATTCCTTGATCTTAACACTTATATACAGAGGAGTTCCTTAGGGACCAAGCTTTACAACAAAACTACCGACATAAATTTGATTCTAAGTGCTAATAGTTGCCCCCCCACCAGCTTTATTGAAAGGTATCATCAAATCCCAGATGACCAGAGTAATACGAAATAACTCTAATACTGCTACAGGGGTCTCACAGTTGCAACTCATGAGGGACAAGTTTCTACAGAGGGGCTACAAAAAGCAGACAGTTGAAAACACCTTGAAAGAAGTTCTACCATACACACAGGACAGCCTCATTCATAAGGATACACCAACAGAGAAAGAAAACAGGTTGATTATGGCAACAACCTTTTCACCTAATACCACGGAGGCTGGTAAAATATTGAGAGAGCACTGGCCAGTAGTCAAATCGGATCCAAATTGACATTCACACACAACTTAACGCCTATGATAACATACCGGAGGGGCACTAACCTCAGGGACATCCTAGTATGGACAGACCCTAAGCAAAGTTACATGGAAACAACTCATGTCAACATCAAAGGCTCATACCAATGCCTAGGGTGCACCACATGCAATGGCCTAATAGCCACAAAAAATTTCCATCATCCCCATACAAACAAAGTATACACTATCAAACATTCCATATCCTGTAATACTACATTTGTAGTATATCTTCTGTTTTGTCCATGTGCTCGATTTGTTTGATGATTTCTGATTTGCTGCTATAATCCTGTTAAAAGGATAGCTGTGTTAAAACAGTATTTTTGAAGCAAAAAAAATGAGAATTTGCATATCTAATTTGCATACCTTACCCAGAATTCTCTTGTGCATTGGTAACATTGTATATGAGTTATTTCTGGGGGGAAAGCGAGCGGGGATCCTTGCCTAGGTGTGCTAATTTCCTGTGCAAATATTTACATTGATTTAATTTTGAGACATGGAGGATTTTAATTTCAGTTTTTTATCTCCCCCCATTATTTTAATATATATATATATATATATATATATATGTGTGTGTGTGTGTGTGTGTGTGTTTGTGCTATGTCAGAAATCTTTTGCAAACATATTTACATGTCTCTAAGTTCCTTTTTTTGTTCTAAACAATGCTGTCTGTCATATCTCTGTGTTTATTTATACCACTATATGTATATAGTGTAAATGTTATATTATTCTGAGCAGGAATATTGCGAATATAGTATGTAATCAGGGTATCATATGTATTTATTTGCAATCAATGGATATCTTAAGAGCTGGGACACTTTTCTCAATCTACAGGGCTCCAATACACAGCGTAATGCTTACTACGCCTGCAATTTGTGGCAAGGTAAAAATGGAGTAAGATTTCTCCATTTTCGCCACGTAAGTCCTTACGCTGTATATTGGATACCAAACTGCGCTGGTTTGGTATACCTGTCTATGGGCCAAAAAACTACAGCCGAAGGCAGAAATATACGAGCGTAACTTCTATGTTACGCCGTATATGTGATACCAAACCAGTGCAAAATTTGGCATCGCCGGCTTTTGCGGGCGACAATTTATATCGGATCAGGACCCTGTTGCATGAGGTGAATCTACAATCAGCTGCCTATTTATATATGCTGCTTCCTGCAAGCCAATACTTTGATATTGGACTCTTTTCATTGTTGCATAATTTCCTAATGCAGGATTTATTCCTGTTTTCTGAACTTTCTACGCTTTTCTGGACTTTGCTTGCTAATTGCATGCATAGTCTAAACTTATCTTGTCTTTGCATCTAGCCCCCTGATTGTAATATTATGGCTTTTACTCCATATATCTGATTCTGGAAGCTATCTCCTTTGCTACATCCTCGCATCTTTCTCAGCTGCTTCATTGCTGTCTTTAAACTGGTTGCTCTGAGGAACCTGCCTTTTAGCAGCCCAGCTTGTATAGCTCACTTTTTATGTTTCGCTCATCTTTGCACCAGTATTCTGCTTGCAAAACATTCTGCTTCTACTGAACTTATTTATATACGTATCCAACTTTATATGCAGACTTGCAGTCAAACTGTAAATCTCTACATATATTATTTTTCTTACAACATGGAATTGCCCTGAAGTTAGGACCACTCAATGCAGTTGAATAGCATAATTAACAGGTGCATAATAAAAAGACAATTATTTAATACCTCATCTGGATTTCAAATAAGCAGTAGATTCTTTTTGACAAATTATTTTTTTTCTCCCATTTACCTGCCCTTTTTATTATGTGACATAAATCAGCCAATCACAGACTATTATACATATACCCTGTGAGCTTGTGCACATGCTCAGTAGGATCTTGTTCCCCAGAAAGTGTGCATATAAAAAGATTTAATAGTGGAAGTAAATTGGAAAGTGTCTTAAAACTGCATGCTCTATCTGAATCATAAACATTTATTTTGACTTGAGTGTCCCTTTAATCCTGCTTTTTATAACCAGCCTGTTCAGTGTATCTACATTACCAGATCTGATTTGCTTCATTTTATTACATGTATCAGAACTTGAATGACATTGGACTTTACTGCAAACCAAACACTATAATTTACTCAATCATCTTTTGTCATCTGCATTAGGGTTGAGCTCACATTCAGTTCACAACTACAACATAAACAACAAAACTATTTCTTGACATGTATTACATACCAATGGACGTCTTTTAAAGGCAGCCCAACAATGGGATTATCTGCAAAACCATGAGATTATCAAATAAACTAATTTGAGTAGTAGAGGGATTATAATGCTGGTTTACATCGTGTTTTGTTTGCTGAATAGTAGTTTGGAATTTGTGCGTTTGAGTATTGTCCTTTTAAAAATGCAATGTACTAAAAAGCTGAATGTTGTGGTGCAGCAGTGAATCATTACTTGAGCAGTTGCATAGTCCTAATTTTGAAATGTTGATATTTTTACAATGCTATACTTGCATGAATATAAGTATTGTTATCCTCAAGTTTGCAGGTATGTTCCCAACTAGTGTATTTGTTATTATTGAAGAAATCTCTTTTGTGTCATTTTCTACTTTTGCTATAATCTCATAAAGGGATGCTGCAAATGGATGTTTAATGACCTTTATTAAGTTATTATGTTATTTTGGTATAGTATAACCATGGGCTTGAATTTTAATTAGCTCTCAAAAAAGAGATCCATGTAACATTATTGTACAAAATATAGATTCGGTTTGAAACTGTTGATTAAAAGGCTAAGTATTTTCAAATGTACTGCTGGTGAAGTGGAAGACCGTGGCTAACTACCCACTTAGAATATTGCTTGCTGTGAAATTATCATTGGTCTGAAGTTAATGTTTATATTATTAGAAATGAAAAAGTTGCTTAACTTTTATGGATGAATTAAGAAAAACTGTAAAACTATATGACAAATTGCATTGTATGTTACAATTATAATCGTCTAGATTACAAGTTTTGCACTATACCGGGTGCATAAATAACGCAATAAAATAAGCGGTACTGCACTTTCCATAGCGCTGCCATTACGATTTACTAAAAAACCTCCTTGTGCTGTGCGTTATGGTGCATTAAGCTTCCTTCCTGCACAAAAGTCAAGGCCTGAGTTTATGTGCTCATTCACGCATTCCCCCATAGACATCAAGAAAGAGAGTTTTAGAAAAAAAATGGACACCAGCGATCGTGGAATGGCAGATCGCCGTAACGCAACCCCATTGATGTCAGTGGGGAAAAAAAGTTAAGTTTAAACCTAACATCCTAACGTTAACCCCTAGTCTAAACACCCCTAATCCACCTCTCCCCGACACTAAATAAAGTTATTAACCCCTAAACTGACGCTCCCTGACATCGCCGACACTAAATAAAATGATTAACCCCTAAACCGCCACTCCCACATCGCAACTGATAAATAAACCTATTAACCCCTAAACCGCCAGCCCTCCACATCATAGCTAATAAACTAAACCTATTACCCCCTAAACTGCCGGCACCCACATCCCAAAACACTAAATTAAACTATTAATCCCTAAACCTAACACCCCCTAACTTTAAATTAAAATTTACAATAAAACTATCTTTAAATAAATAAAAACTTACCTGTGAAATAAAAAAATCCGCCAATAGGATTTCAGTAGCTCTCATCCTATTGACGATTTGAAAATGTCAGCCGATAGGAATGCAAGGTATCAAATTTAAAACAGGTACCTTACATTCAAGCTTCGGTGTACGGCAGTGACCATATGAAAAGGATCCTTCACACTGGATGTCCTTGACGCCTGCGACGTTGCTCCACGCCTACACAGCTCCGTGCCTCCACAGCTCTGTGACACTGCGATGAAGATAGAAGATGTTCCCGTGATGGAGGAAGATGTTGCCGCCTGGATGAAGACTTCTCACCGCCTGGATGAGGATGGATGACCGGACTTCAGGAACCGTGAGTGTTAGCATTTTTTTCCATTTTTTGGGGTGTTTTTTTTTTTTTTAGATTAGGGCTTTGGGCAGTGTAAAAGAGCTGAATGCCCTTTTAAGGGCAGTAAAAGAGTTAAATGCCCATACAAATGCCCTATTTAGTGGAATGCCTATCTTGGGATTTTTTTATACTTAGGTTTTTTATTTTAGGGGTTTGGTTGGGTGGGGGGTTTCTCTTGTAAGATGTATCCAGTCCACGGATCATCCATTACTTGTGGGATATTCTCCTTCTCAACAGGAAGTTGCAAGAGGATCACCCACAGCAGAGCTGCTATATAGCTCCTCCCCCAACTGCCATATCCAGTCATTCTCTTGCAACTCTCAACAAGCATGGAGGTAGTAAGAGGAAAGTGGTGAAATGTAGCTGTTATCTTGCTTCAATCAAAAGTTTGTTATTTTTAAATGGTACCGGAGTTGTACTATTTTTCCCAGGCAGAAAAATAGAAGAATCTGCCTGTGATTTCTATGATCTTAGCAGGTTGTAACTAAGATCCATTGCTATTCTCACACATGACTGAAGAGAGAGGTAACTTCAGCGGGGGAATGGCGTGCAGGTTATCCTGCTATGAGGTATGTGCAGTTAAGATTTTTTCTAGAAGATGTGAATGCTAGAAAATGCTGCTGATACCAAATTTGTATAAGGTAAGCCTGAATACAGTGATTTAATAGCGACTGGTATCATGCTTACTTTCTGAGGTAATACTCTTTTATATTTACAATCTAAAACGTTTGCTGGCATGTTTAAACATTTTTATATATACTTTGGTGATTAAACTTTATTGGGGCCTAGTTTTTTCCACATGGCTGGCTTAAATTTGCCTAGAAACAGTTTCCTGAGGCTTTCCACTGTGTTACTATGAGTGGGAGGGGCCTAATTTAGCGCTTTTTTGCGCAGTAACTTTTACAGACTGAGACATCCAGCTTCCTCCAGGAGTCCCCTGAATGCTATAGGAGATCTCTAAAGGGCTCTTAGGCTTTCCAAAATCATTTGTTGGGGAAGGTAGGCCCACAGCAAGGCTGTGGCAGTTGGTGTGACTGTTAAAAAACGTTTATATCGTTTTTTTGATCCGTTTTTTTAACTAAGGAGTTAATCATCCATTTGCAAGTGGGTGCAATGCTCGGTTAGCTTATTATACACACTGTAAAAATTTTGTTTGATTTACTACCTTTTTTCACTGTTTTTCAAATTCGGACAAAATTTGTTTCTCTTAAAGGCACAGTACCGTTTCTTATATTTGCTTGTTAACTTGATTTAAAGTGTTTTCCAAGCTTGCTAGTCTGTACAAACGTGTCTGACATAGAGGAAACTCCTTGTTCATTATGTTTAAAAGCCATGGTGGAACCCCCTCTTAAAATGTGTACCAAATGTACTGATTTCACTTTAAGCAATAAAGATCATATTCTGTCTTTAAAAAATTTATCACCAGAGGAATCTGACGAAGGGGAAGTTATGCCGACTAACTCTCCCCATGTGTCAGATCCTTTGACTCCCACTCAAGGTACTCACGCTCAAATGGCGCCAAGTACATCTAGGGCGCCCATAGCATTTACTTTACAAGACATGGCGGCAGTCATGGATAATACATTGTCAGCGGTATTAGCCAGACTACCTGAATTTAGAGGAAAGCGAGACAGCTCTGGAGTTAGACGAAATACAGAGCATACTGACGCTTTAAGAGCTATGTCTGATACTGCCTCACAATATGCAGAAGCTGAAGAAGGAGAGCTTCTTTCTGTGGGTGATGTTTCTGACTCAGGGAAGATGATGCAACCTGATTCTGATATTTCTACATTTAAATTTAAGCTTGAAAACCTCCTCGTGTTACTCAGGGAGGTTTTAGCTGCTCTGAATGACTGTGATACAATTGCAGTGCCAGAGAAATTGTGTAGACTGGATAAATACTATGCAGTGCCGGTGTGCACTGATGTTTTTCCAATACCTAAAAGGTTTACAGAAATTATTACTAAGGAATGGGATAGACCAGGTGTGCCTTTTTCTCCCCCTCCTATTTTTAGAAAAATGTTTCCAATAGACGCCACCACACGGGAATTATGGCAGACAGTTCCTAAGGTGGAGGGCGCAGTTTCTACTCTAGCAAAGCATACTACTATCCCTGTCGAGGACAGTTGTGTTTTCTTAGATCCAATGGATAAAAAGTTAGAGGGTTACCTTAAGAAAATGTTTATTCAACAAGGTTTTATCCTACAGCCCCTTGCATGCATTGCTCCTGTCACTGCTGCTGCAGCGTTCTGGTTTGAGTCTCTGGAAGAGGCTTTACAGGTAGCGACTCCATTGGATGACATACTTGACAAGCTTAGAGAACTTAAGCTAGCCAATTCTTTTGTTTCTGATGCCATTGTTCATTTGACTAAACTAACGGCTAAGAATTCTGGTTTTGCTATCCCGGCACGCAGAGCCCTATGGCTTAAATCATGGTCAGCTGACGTTACTTCAAAGTCTAAGCTGCTTAACATTCCCTTCAAGGGGCAGACCCTATTTGGGCATGGTTTGAAGGAGATTATTGCTGATATCACTGGAGGAAAAGGTCATGCACTTCCTCAGGATAGGTCCAAATCAAGGGCCAAACAGTCTAATTTTCGTGCCTTTCAAAACTTCAAGGCAAGTGCGGCATCAACTTCCTCTAATGTAAAACAAGAGGGAACTTTTGCTCAGTCCAAGATGGTCTGGAGACCTAACCAGGCCTGGAACAAAGGTAAGCAGGCCAAAAAGCCTGCTGCTGCCTCTAAGACAGCATGAAGGAACAGCCCCCTATCCGGTAACGGATCTAGTAGGGGGCAGACTTTCGCTCTTCGCCTAGGCGTGGGCAAGAGATGTCCAGGATCCCTGGGCATTGGAAATTATATCCCAGGGATATTTTCTGGACTTCAAGGCTTCCCCCCCCCCCCAAAAGGGAGATTTCACCTTTCACAATTATCTGCAAAGCAGATAAAGAGAGAGGCATTCTTACACTGTGTACAAGACCTCCTAGTTATGGGAGTGATCCATCCAGTTCCAAAGGAGGAACAGGGACAGGGATTTTACTCAAACCTGTTTGTGGTTCCCAAAAAAGAGGGAACATTCAGACCAATTTTGGATCCAAAGATCTTAAATTCCTCAGAGTTCCATCATTCAAGATGGAAACTATTCATAACATCCTACCTATTGTCAGTATATTTATGAAAATCTTAGTAGTGCTCTCCAAATAATATATCAGCTTATGGCAGGGTCATAACACAATACAAATAATAATTATCCTTAAAAAATAGAAACCCGTAATCAACATGCATCTACTTGGAATCATACAATTAATATAAATATCTGAATTCTTTTATTTAGTTAATATCCATGAACATTTTTGAAATATATTTGCAATATTAGAATATGACACAATATTTTATACATTAAAACCAACTATTAAGATATGCTATCCTTATAAAACCCAGGAAAATCTATCCTTAAAACCAACCTTTCATTCAGAGCTGCATTTAAAATATTACAATGAGACTAAAACCTTTAACATCCAAGCAATACAATCCTAAACCGTGCTTATAATCAAAAGGATAATATGTATATTCTGCTATTTAACTGCAATTTATCTTAATACAATATTAATTTACAATATCAGAACTTGCACAGATTACTTAGCCAATCAGATACAGATTTAAACAATATATAGGCTGTGACTACCAATTTAAAATACAATTTATTTCTCTGACTCTGCCAAACCCAGAAACAATTAATGCTTATTTTAAATTGTTTTTGCATACAAAACAGGCCAGCTAAGAATTATACAAAACAATGACACAGTTTAAAAGTACAATCTGCTCTTTAAATCAACTTGTTATAGCAATCTTTTAATACTTTACCAAAAAGAGTACCAAATCGACATCCAATATTCCTTGATAGGAATTGTTTCACCTCAGAATACCAAAAAGTATAATTTGCAGTCAATGAGAAGTATAGATCAGCTTAGCTTTGAGTAAATGGTATTTCGCGCCCAACAGGAACCAGTCACAAGTTTAGCTTAGCAGAAATCTTTTTTCTCTCTATGTTGCAATCACTTTATATGGGTTCTCCTCATTGGTGAAATTGGAAATGCCCCAAAACTGAAACCTTGTTTCGGATTGGCCCTCGTGCTGGTCCCTGGTCCGCCCTTGGAGTTTAAACATGTTTACCATGACAACGTATCTTTTGGACCGTTAAATTCCCTTAACTGTCCTACCAGTATTGGCCCTTAGGTGGCAGCAGATATCCAGACAAAACAATTTCATCTTTAAAATTTCTAAGCATTTTTAAGCAAGTTAATTATTCTCATAAAATGGTTATTTAATCAGATCACACTCTCTGCATTAATCATATATAACCCCAATTACAGATGGGTAGTATTAGATTTTTTTTCTGATTATTCTGATACCAAATATGTTATATTATTAACATTTTATTATATTAAGGCAATTTAATACTGCTAATTATTAGCTTAAAATGCATTATAATTTTATCAGTATCTTGGCATTTCTATAGAAATAACAGCCTATTTTTATATTTCCAATAGTTCTGTCTGCATTGTGTTCTCTACGATCCATCTGAAAAATAGAAAATTTATGTTATATATATATGCACTTCAAATATGGGATTATTAAAATGGTTATTCAATCTATACTAATTCTGAATTTATTTCCTATATAAATATCCCATGCAACAATTATCTATTTAATATAATGTGTTAAAAGACCGTCATATATCCATTAAAAAAAAAATTATATATATATATATATATATATATATATTCTTATAATGCTGAAATGTATTTTAATTGCCTATAACATAGTTGTTTTAAAATTTTATTGTGAGCCATTTGCTTTCTCTGTGTTATCCTAACCCCAGATGTATTGTCTGCGTTTTGTATATTTCAGTCTTGGCAGTTACACGGCAGGGGTCTTTTGCACCTACGTGTAATGCTGAAATTCTTACAAAACATGTCACTTTTGAGATCCTATTACACCTTTTCATTTTGAAAGACAAATGGTATCCTGATTCCAGTCTGCTAATTCCCATCTCATTATCTCTTAAATCAACAGCCCTAGACATTTATGCTTTTATTAACTGTATGGGGGTAAGGGATGTTCTGAAACTTGTATTTTTAATTAAGGAGCAAATGGTTTTAGTCCTGTCTCAAGCCACAAACTCTGTTCTCTTTCAAATTTACTTCCCCAACATTCCTCTAAGTGACTGTTCTAAATTGAGCAGGCCAAATGTTCCATTGTCCCCTCCCTGTGTGTTCAGCATAACTTTGCATAATGAGGGGTGAATAACTAGACATGATTGAAGTTAACAAAAGATATAAGGAGGGTGGTGCGTATAAAACATACACCACACTCCTAGGGGGCGCTAACAATAAGCAGCAAACAGTAAGCAGATATATACAGATAATTAAGAGAATATACAATAAACCTAGCACACTTATATCAGATTATTAGAGATGATATGCTCACAAGTGGACCCAGATGATATTAGTATAATCAAATAACAAAAATGTCCACACAAAGAATAATCCAAAAGAAAGAAGGCAGCTCTCTGTCATAGGACGGTCATCCTGGTGTGGCGTGATCTATAAGAGAAAGAAGCACAGAGGCGCCAACATGGCCTAGTAACGTCACGGCAGTCAGATACAAAACATCAGCAGGATAGGAAATATACTCACAAGCGTAGCGCACCCAAATGGTGCTATTGTGGCAGCCTGGAACATCAAACAGTGGTCCAGCTCACTGGTGTCTCCAGCCAGATAGAGATGATCCTTGGCGAGGGCCTATCCTATGATGCCTATAAGGGCAAAAAAGGCACACACATAGCCCAGTAACTTTTGTACACCAGATATAAAAGGATTCAAGGTTGTACTTACAGGAAACAAAGCACCACCAGGTGCAATATCAGCAGTACTGGGACCTCTCAGCCGCCCAGTGGACTGTGGAATCCAATTTGCAGGATGCAGAAAATCACCACTTTGGAAGATAGAACTAGCACACACACTCTGCCCCCAAACAGGAGCAGAATAATTGTGATAAAGCAAGTGTATATTTAAAAACTTTTATTTTAAAAACAGCAACATGTTTCTCAGCCACCACAGGCTGTTTCCTCAGGCTATGTTAAAATGTTAACAACACTTGCTTTATAAAGACAATAGAACACATAAAACTAAATCTGATAGGCTAATTAATTTCTAAAGTGTGAACACCTGTTGCACAGGTCAGCAGTTGGTAGGCATGGAAACCTCTATATACAAAGCTCTCATATGTAACACAAACCATTTTGAGCAAATCCCAAATAAGAATAGATATCTCTGTATTAACCTCCATACCATTGCCACACCCAAAATAGACAATAGCAATAACCTTGTAACCCTTCAAATTAGGATTAAAAAATAAAAAATGGAAAACAGTAATATAACAATCACAATAAAAACATTTGTTATACACCTCAAAATAAAATAATCAAAATATGTACAACAATATAATATACCCCCATAAAAAACATAAGCAGGATACATGTATTTTAATAGTCTCTATTCTACATATAATCACATAATATGCCTGACCACATGTATGTTTTATATCACAATAGATCTATATTTTTCCTTTAGTATTATAGACCTTAATTGGTATTATATCTACATTGTACCCTCCTTTGAAGTGTGACATTTATTTCTCTGCCCTAACAAAAAAGCTCTCATATGTAACACAAACCATTTTGAGCAAATCTCAAATAAGAATAACCTATAACAAGTAATTAATACTAGATGTGTCAACATGAATATATAAATACATTTACTATGAGAGAATCTAAAATAAAAATAAAAATAAAAAAAAATAAAAAAAAAATAAAAAAAAAAAATTGACACAATGACTAACTAATGTTAAACCCTATCTGTGATATCATATATGCAAAATGTATGTACCTATATTTAATATAAATGTACTAGCAAGATATTTATAATATATAATAAAAATGATAAGCCAAGAATAAAGTGTGGAATGTAATCAAAACCTAAAGCTATATCTAAATGACGTGCAGAAAGTATATATATAAATATGTGTAATCATTGGTCCAACATAAAGATACCCTTGTATCCTATAAATAAGTCATCTGATCATGGTAATCTTATAAGTAATAATAATATTAAAGTGCTATACCGCTAATGTAAGTAATTGTTACACATGGCGAAATACTAAACAACCACTGTGTAGGATAATGCAACAACAATCAGCAACCCCTATCTATGTGTGATGTGATATTGGTGTGAAAAAGTGTCAATGTGACCTAGCCTAATAGAGGCCAACAAAAGGCCAACAAAAAAAAAAAATAAAAAAAAAAATTACACAATGACTAACTAATGTTAAACCCTATCTGTGATATCATATATGCAAAATGTATGTACCTATATTTAATATAAATGTACTAACAAAATATTTGTAATATATAATAAATATGATAAGCCAAAAATAAAGTGTGGAATGTAATCAAAACCTAAAGCTATATCTAAATGACGTGCAGAAGTATATATATAGATATGTGTAATCATTGGTCCAACATAAAGATACCCTTGTATCCTATAAATAAGTCATCTGATCATGGTAATCTTATAAGTGATAATAATAATATTAAAGTGCTATACCGCTAATGTAAGAAAAAAATATATAAAAAAAAAAAAAATTGTTACACATGGCGAAATACTAAACAACCACTGTGTAGGATAATGAAAAAACAATCAGCAACCCCTATCTATGTGTGATGTGATATTGGTGTGAAAAAGTGTCGATGTGACCTAGCCAAATAGAGACCAACAAAAAAAAAAAAAAAAATATTGGTATTCAGAATGCTGCCATATCAAGGTTCTCATTGAGCCCATCTGGTTGGAGAGTACCTAATCTTTTAATCCAAAATGTATCTCTTCTCCTAAGGGTCATTAGAGCATTGGGACAAGATTTTGAAATCATTTCAATAGGTGTTATTTTGATAGGGTTCTTATCTTTTTTGTGATGAGATAAACAATGTCTGGAGACGCTGTGAGATTTGGCTTTTTTCTTAATGTTATAGGAGTGCTCTCCCCATCGTTTTTTTACCTTTCTGCAGGTGCGGCCTACATACTGGGCTCCACATTTACAGTCAAGGAGATATATCACAAAAGAAGTTTCACATGTCATGTGACTCTTAATTTTAAAAATTTCACCCGTATTCGAGGATCTAAAACTAGAAGTCCTATGACAAATATTGCTGCACATGCCACAGCGTTTCCTATAACATTTGAAGACTATATTCTTTTTAATTAAAGACCCAACATTAAAGATGTTGGAGCCTACATTGTTGTTTACAATGAATTTGTTTCTTACAATCTTACTGGGTGCTAGAACGGTCTTGAGCGTAGGTGCTCTTCTATATACAACTTTTGGTTTGGTCCCTATAATATTCCTCAGAGTGGAATCATCAGTGAGGATAGACCAGTGTTTATTAAGAATTTTATTAATTGTCATATGGTTTGAATTATATCTAGTGATAAATAACGGGGGATTTATTTCTTTGAAGCCTATTTGATCTTTAGATTTTTTGTTTTTATTAATTTTAAAATAACTTGATCTATCCTCCTCCCTAACCCTATTGATCTCATGATTTATCAGATCTACCGGGTAGCCCTTTTCTAGGAATCTGTCTCCAATAACCCTTGCTTGGATATCATAGTCCTCTATTTGGGAACAATTCCTCCTTATTCTTCTAAATTGCCCATATGGGACATTTAGCTTCCAGCTCTTATAGTGATTGCTTTCATAATGCAGAAAGCTGTTACAGTCAACAGTCTTAAAAAAGGTTTTAGACCCCAGATCTCTATCTGGCTGGAGACACCAGTGAGCTGGACCACTGTTTGATGATTGAAGTTAGTTTGTCTGAAGGGAATGAATCCTTTTTACTGATCAGTCAGATATTTGATTAAACATATATATTTATTAACTTTAAAATATATATATTTATTAACCTTACATATACCTTGACATAAATCCCCCTTCCAATTTTAAATAGATGTAGGACACATGTATTTAAATTGGCTTAAAGTCAATGGTATTTGGTGAGGATGTTGACTGTACACACCATAGACAGTCTTCTATGTAGATAGTCTGTCATTTTTGAGCCTTCATGTTTATCAGCTAGGCATCTTTAACTATGGTATGTCTTTATTTCATTTGGGGATATCACACTTCATTCTCCCTCTATAACTTGTAGTTGGGATCTTGGATGACATGCCCACAGCTGATTGATATGGACCCATTTATCTATGAAACATTCATTTTTGGGGATCCTTATTTTATAGGCCACTGGAGATATTTTGTCAGTAATGACAAAAGGACCTTTCCATGAGGGAAGAAATTTCTTCTCCCTAACCTGATCTCTTCCAAAGTTATAAAGATAAACTTTATAATTTATTTCATATTCCTTTTTGGATGTTTTGAGATCATAATTGGTTTTAGTGGCAGTTGTGGCTGTTTCTAAATTCCTTTGAGCAAATGCAAAGGCATATTGCAGGTGCTTTCTTAGGTTCTCCACATATTGATGTGTATTGGCAGCGTTTATCAAGTTTTGGTCTGATGTACGGTACAGCAGATGCTGAGGTAGAACCATTCTTCTACCAGTCATCAGTTCAAAAGGTGACATCTTGGTAGCACTACATGGAGTTGCTCTTAATGCCATTAAGACTAGAGGTAGTTTTACATCCCAGTCTTTACCTGTTTCATTCACAAACTTTTTTGAGGATTTTAACAATGGACTGGTTGTAACGCTCTACACCACCACTTGAGGCAGCTCTATAAGCAATATGGAGCTTTCTTTTAACGCCTAGTATTTTCCACATTTTGGTCATCACTTCGCTAGTGAAGTGGGTTCCCCGATCTGATTCGATTCTTTGGGGCAAACCAAATCTGGAAAACACGTGGTTGATGAGCAACGCTGCACATGTTTCAGCACTGTTGTTAGGTGCACTAATGAACTCTACCCATTTAGTGAACAGGCATGTCACTGTTAACATGTACTTGTTACATCTTGATGACCTTGTTACCGGACCAATAAAATCAATTTGTATATCTGACCATGGCATTACCATCCCCCTTTTCTACAATGGCGCTCTATGCGTTGGTGCAGTGGGTTTGAACTGTGGGCAGATTAAACACCTTCTTTCAACATGTGTGGCCAAAAAGCATAATCATGAAGTATTCAAACGTGAGTTTGGCACCACGATGACCACATGTGGGAGCATCATGGGCATGTTGAAGCATTAGACCCCTGAACTTGGTGGGTACTACCCACTGCTGGATGCCAGTTTTGGAGGTTCTAATTAACAAACCATCCTGTAACTTGAATTGTGATCTAGATTTTATTAAGATTCTAAGATCTTCTTTGCCAATACAATCATCTTTTGAGGTGGGGTTGCTTTCAGGATCTTCTATGTGTTTATAGAACATGCCTACAATGGGGTCTTCTTTTTGACTAGTGATCAGGTCCTCACTAGGAAAATCCTGACTCCATTGTACCAAGTTAGGCTAACTCTGTTGCTTTGCCTGGTTTCTGGTAATGGCTTCTACCTGAATTGCACCCATTAAGTGGTCAATATTAAGGAGTTCTCCAGTTATGGCTCCTTGTTTGGCTAATGAATCTGCAAGGTCATTGCCTTCCTTCCTTATCCGGACCTAGAACTCTGGAATGACCCTTGGCCTTTTTAGAGTATATGGTTAAATCATTGGATACCACCAGATTATCAATCTTGCAGAACAACTTGCCATGCTTGACTGGTTTGTTATTGCTTTTCTGCATGCCATTTATTTTCCAAGTTGGCAGGTATTCAACAAAACTGTTGCGCGCATAATTTGAGTCAGTTATGATCACAAATTCATGAATACCATGTTCAATAGCTATTTCAATGGTTTTGAAAACAGCAGTTAGTTCTGCAACTTGACTGGATCTTGGTCCAATGTTGAAACCTATGGATATATTTGGGAATCCATTTGCCCCAGTTATACCAATGCCAGCGACTAATCTGCGCTCATTATCAATAGTGGCATGGTAAGAACAACCATCAACATACACCCAAGGTAATGTTTGACAGTGGTCCTCATTGTATATTTTATATGGGGAAAGCAATTGTTCCTCCAGAAAATCATCTTCTGATAATTCTTCCCCAGGATCTCTAGCAGTACAGTCGTGGAGCTCAGCAAGCCCTTGTGTGACTGGATTCTTTTTATTCTGCTTGTAGCGAATTTCTAATGGACAGCCTTGGAAGGAAAGAGTAAACGCTGTTATGCGGCTATTTGACAAATTCCCATCTCTTATTCTTTCACTTTGCAAATATAGCAAAGGCTGGTGGGCCGTTTCTACAATAATTTTCTCACCTATATATATAGCTGCGGAAATTTTGTAGAGCCCATACAGTAGATAAGAGGGCTTTTTCACAATCGTTAAATTTTATTTCTACTGGGGATAGATTTTTGCTCGCATAAGCAATGGCTTTGTTCAAATTATCATGATTTTGGTATAAAACAGCACTCATGCTTATATCTGTGTAACCTGTTTCTAAGAAGAAAGATTTACCACCTTCAGGGTACGCTAAGCAAGGTGCTTGAGTGAGTTTTCTCTTCAGCTCTCTGATGGCTGTCTCTTGAGACTCACTCCAGTGCCATTTCACATCTTTCTTTAGAAGAAGTAGTAGTGGTTTAGCTAATTCCGCATAATTATCAATGAATTTGCAAGAACAATTTGTCAGACCCAGGGATGATCTAAATTCCTTTAAGTTAGTTGGGTTTTTAGAATTCACTATAGCTTCCACCTTTTTCTTCTGGGGATTTAATCCTTCAGAGGTAACTTCATGTCCCAAGAAGTTTACACGAGTGCGGCACCATTGAGCTTTTTGCAGGGATAATTTGACACCTGCCCTTTTAAGTTGGCTGAGGACGTGTTTAAGCTCTGTGACGTGTTTTTCAAAGTCTGTGCTTTTGATTAAAACATCATCAACATAAGATAAGGTCCCCCTTTCCAGTGCATCAGGCATAGCCTTTTGCATGAACACAGCAAATTCATGTCCAGAATTTATGTATCCAAAAGGAAGTCTTTGAAATACATACTGGACCTTTTGGAAGGAGAATGCTAGCTTATATTGGTCCTCTTCATGTACCTTTATGGTCCAATATCCCTGTGCACAATCAATGGCAATGAATATTTTGGATCCCTGCATTTGTGCTAGGCACTGGTCAATGTATGGTACAGGCCAGCCAGACATGTACACTCGTTTGTTTAGCTGTCTTAAGTCAGCACACAAACGCCATTGTCCATTGGGCTTAAGGACACCTAGAATAGGATTATTATAAGAGCTGTGCACCTATCTGATAATACCTCTTTCTTCCAAATTCCTTATGATCTCCGCAAGAGAATCATATGAGGCTAGGGGAAGTCTGTATTGTTTGACAAATACAGGTGGTGCATCGGGATCTGTTTGTATTCTTGCAATGTGCAAGTCTGTAGTACCACAGTCATAAGAATCCTTAGCAAAAATATCCTTGTACTCCATAAGGAGTTCTCGCAGCTGTTGGCGTTCATCATCGCTGGAACAGCCATTAGCTAAGGATATTTGCTCTTCAACTATTTGCTGAACACCTGGAAAGATTTCAGGCTGTCCTATTTCATAGGCTTCTTCCAACCTAGAGGTGAGATCCCCTTGATTATAGTTTACATTGCTTTGATTGGCTGATCAAACACTAGAGAGGTTTCCTCAGTTTTACAGATGCCTTCCTCTGAGCTGAAGGGATAAACCCTCTGGCATAGATGCAATGGATTTTTCTATTAATTGTTCTTCAGTTAAGTATCCTTCAGGTATTAGCCCAATTACATTATTCTGGAATACAAAAGTGTAATAACTTGATTCCAGTGCATATCCTATGGTAGTTCCCTTGGATAATGTTATATGCTGTGGGGTCATGTTATGCACAACAATATGTATTGGAACAGTTCCAATATTCACCATAGGAGTGTAGGTCACTGTGACACCCAGATTTTGTATTCTATGGGAGAGGCAAATCAGTGTTTCAGAAGTTTTTAATTTCTGACCTCTCTTTACCTGTAAGGGTGAAAGAAATTTATCAGCCCCAGCAGGAATTATAACATCGCTAGATACCTGCATATTCACAGCATATGGCAATTGCTGGTTTGATTTCAGGGCTGCATTTTCATCCTGAAATACTTCAGGGTCCCTCTTTAACCTGCTCCAAAGGCAAGAATTAATCAAATCTATTTGTATGGCATATCTATGTAAGATATCATTGCCAATGTATATTTGATTATGGGGAGTATTTAAAACTAAAAACAGGTGTTTCACTGACTTATTACCAATAGAGTTAGATAATAAGCACTTAGCTGTGATGTTATAGCTTTCAGACCTGTTATCCAGGTTGTGGACACAGTGGTCTTGGGGAAAAGATATTTAATCACTTTAGGTTCAGCTATCTGCACTAATAAACCTTCGCTTATATAGCTAGCTTCCTGTTTTAAACTCAACTTGGCATATTTTGTTGTACCAAGGTCATGTACTTGTATAGGGATAAATAGATCCTCTTTCACTCTCTCAATCCCTGTGAGGTATTAAGCGTGGTCTCCCCCATTAGGGATTTTATGATCCCCCTTGTGGAGTGATATGATTAATACATCACCATCTAGGGAAATATTCGCTATCTTTCCAGGCGATATTTTAAAAGTATTACCATCAGAGCCACTAAAAGGAGTCTGATCATCTATTTGTTGAATAGTGATTTCAGGTACAGAGTTATTCCTGAAATGAATCTCCACAGCACCTGGTTTCTCTTCCACCATGTGACAGCTATGTCGGGTGCGAGATATACCAGATTTTTCATAATTGATGGGCATTTTAACTTGTGACCAAATTACATTATTTATGCAATCAATTATGGTGCTTAATCGCTTCAGGAGATCACTACCAATAATTAAACAATCAGTTGGCAGATCCACTATAATGACAGGGTGTCTTATGACCCTGTTCCCTAGTTTAAATTTTAACCAGTCAGAACCGTAAACTTTTAGGGAGTCACCCCCAACACCTATTAGGGAACCATCAAATTCTTTTATTTTAGGTTTGTGGGGTGTTAGCTCATTTAGCTGTGTGTAGTACCTGTGGGATAAGATAGTTTCCTGAGATCCGGTGTCAATTAATCCCATGATAGGGTTGGAGACTGAATCTTACAGCTCAACTAATACATAATACCTTACTGCATTTTCTACCATTTCACACATAAAGTTGGCGTTATCATACATCTGTGGGCTTTGCCACGTGTTACCTGAATTCGCCGTGTTTTCCGATGCAGAAGAAACTTCATAACTACCAGTCTCCTCTATGACAGGGCCGGCTGGATTCTTGCATACTGCATCTGTGGAAATAAGGTTAAGAGAGTGCTGCAAATGAAGAAATTTGTTAATTTTTCCTGGATGAGGTTGCCTGTCATCACAGCTAAATTGTCCGTTTTCGGTCTGTGGGGAGAGAACATGATTAGTATCATTGATATTTATCATTACATTTTGCATATCTCTCCCCTGCCCTTCAGGTGATACTGCAGTATTTATGACTGTGCCTGTGGTCCACTGCTGACCACTGGCTGTACCCCTAAATAAGTATTGTTCGGTTGCTGAGCCGTAGAAGGTTGACTCATATTAGCGAATTGTTCGCACAACCGATTTAACTGGGTAAACAGCATATCTACCTGATTGTACAAGTTACCTCTACCCCTGGGCCTATCTCTTGGTGCCCCATAATAATGATTCCTGGACCATTGGGTTCCCTCAGAATCAGGGCCGCTATTTCTATTCTGGCGTAGTTGCCCCTGGGGTTCAGCTTGTTCAGTATTAGTACTTTGGGGAGCATTATATACCTGGGGTGTCTGGTTACTCTGAGAATATCTTCGCCGTCTATTGTTTCTACCCTTGCGTGGATACCAATTATTTGGTGAGTATTCTTTTTGTGAGTAATTATTCACCTGATAATGTCCCCCACTTTGGTTATAGTCTACTTGAGTCTCAACCTGTGTAGGGGAGGGGGCAGAGTTAAACCTCTGTGGAGATGGCCTGTTTTGACTGGCCACCTCCGCATAGGTTCTCTTTTTAGACTCCAAATTGAGGGGGTTAGGTGACACCCTAGTTTCTGCCACAATTTTGGGTTTTGATTCCTTTTTAACCCCCTGCTCACTGGACTGCTGAATAGAGTATAATTTTGTACTCTCTTTGATCAGCCATTCCAATGAGCAGTCCTCATCAAAATCTCTAGTTAAGTTAATTTTGATGGGGGTAGGCAATGCTTCAAAAAATACATTTACAAATTCTGAGCCATCAAATCTGGGGTTATCTTCAGCCATACTATACGCATTCTTCAATTCAGAAAGGAATTCGATTGGACTCTGATTCGCACGACACCTTAAACCATATACCGCTATTTTCGCTGAAGTTTTAGTGCAATATTGCCCGAATTCTTTTCTGCATTGTCGTTTTATCCCATTCCAGGAATGAATATTCATATCCTTTAGTGAAGCAAAGAATTTGTGATGTTTACTGTCAAATACCCAAGGCAGAAATTCAATTTTCAATTTCTCACTTGTAACATTCATTATAGCTAACGCATTTTCAAAAGCCTCTAAATGATCAATAACAGATGTTGTTCCCTTATTGGAGAATATAGGTACTGCACATTGTACGAAGGTGATTATTTTATGGGAATCATATACCTTATAAGACTTTCTTTGGGAGTCTCTGTTAGAGTTTCCCTCCCCCGCACAAGCTGCGTTATAGCAGTCCTCTGGATTTACCTCATGAGGTGACTGCCTATTTGGGAAATCTATTTCTGACCCATTAGGGGTCATTTGTCTATACTGTTCCATATATTTCTGTACCTCGTCCCTGACGCATTCGCTAAAGGAGTTAGCATTATCTGCATTATTCTCACTGTTAATATAAGGGTTTTTATTATGGCGATATGACCTTTTTAAATCGCTTAATTCTCTCTGGCTTTGCGCAAGCTGTTTATTTAAATCTTGTATCTGTGCGAGTAAGTCCATGTTATGCTTATCTAAGGCGGTTAGGTTTTGGGCAAATTCATCCATCTTATTTTTGGCTATTTTTAAATACTCTTCGCATCTGCGTGAGGAACGAATACTATTTTCTAGCTCCTGTATTTGCAATTGTTTGTCAATGACACAAAGCAACATTTCATCAATAATGCATATTATAAGGGGCCAATATTTCAGTATTAGTTCATCTCGCTTTTTGGGAGTTTTGCATCGATCAATCATTAATAATTCTTGGAAAATTATTTTTTTTCATTCCACATATTATTATTAATCGTAATATTTTAAGCCCTAGTTTCAGGCATATCCATAAAATTATTTAATTTGGGGCGGAGCCTGACCACACAGGAAGATGGTCACACACTAGGAGGGCTCCTGCTTCTAATACTGATAGAAATGCTTTAATTAGCATAAATGCTCTTTTTATAAGCTTTACTTTGTAGTGTATGACCTGGTCTAACTAAAAGCCTCCTGTACATGCAGTCTTGTACCCCTGTGAGTGCCGCGCTGCCTCATCTTAACTACTGCCTACAGGCCTGAGCACCGGAACGATACCCCACGTGGATGCCCTTCTAACTAACTGCCTACAAACAACTACAAAACAGCGTCCTATCCCTAAGTATAGGAAAGATCTTCCAGTGGAGAGTAGTCCGACCTTGAGACTCCTTACCCCCCCTGAGCGGCAGGCGCAACGGAGGAAGTAATGGCTCTGACATTGTCATCAAGGCGCCACTACCGCATCATGTAAGCACAAGGATACGGGCTGAAGGAACCCGGTGTGCAGGCCCTCGGGCACTTACCCTTAACATGTCCTGCGGCTAGAGCACGGATTGCCGGTCACTGCGGCGATCTTGCGACAGCACCTGACCTGTTTCCCAGCGGGGCTTTCAATGGAGGGATCACAGTAGGTAAGCTGCAGCATTAATATACACGGGCACATGGAAGGGGACTATAAGGGAGCCGTTGGTGTTTATCTGGACACGGCTGTCAGTTCTAATTGAGACCGAGGGTAAACCTGTAGTTGGCTTATTTTCTTCTGGGTCACGGCCTTCCACCACACTAAGGGACAGAGCCTCCCCTTCACCCCACGAGAAGGGAATTCATTTTAAGGTGCTACAGGGCCCACTCTAGGTCACTCAGCACAACGGTCTGTGGCTTTTAATGCTTATGTCACCACATTAGACAAGACTTGAACTAACCACTGCTTGAACACTTTTATAAAGGCTTCCGCCAGTGGCCCCATATGTTTGATTAGCCTATTGTGAGAAAGGTGTTAGGCTGTGATCATCTCTACAATTAGCCTCCCTTTGAGACAGGAACAACTTTTTGATCTACACTTAGCTATCCTTTTACTTAGGGGGTTATGCCTAATAAAAGAGCTAACAAAGCTGACAAGATAGCTGCAACTAAACCTATGAGCCATTACCTTAAGCCCCTAGATTCACCTAAAGAGACACCTGGTGGAAACATGGAAAACCCTCTGGACGCCCTTAACCCTGCATTACCAATCAACACTGAGAATCTCCCTCAGTTTGTCACTAAAGTAGATATTCACCACTTATCTTCTAAGGAAGACATTCAGGGAGTTTTGAAATAAATGAGAAGCCTATTTGGGGATCTGAGGAAAGACTTTTCTGCACTGGAATCTAGAGTACTAAAGATTGAAAAGACCTCACATGACAATGCGACCTCAGTACAACAGCATACGTCAGATTTACAACACCATGCTGATAATTTGCAACATTTGAATGATAAATTTGAGGACATTGATAATCGGGGCCGCAGGAACAACCTGCGCTTCCGTGGAATATCTGAATCTATCGCACCACAGAATATTGAGGGGTATCTGCAAGCCCTATTTCGTATCATCAAAGATTCACTGTCATCTCCTGAGATACCCATAGAAAGAGAACATAGGGCCCTTAGGCCCAAGCCGCCTAATAAAGCACCTCCGATGGGCATAATAGTAAGATTCTTAAGTTACAAAGACAAGGAGGAACTCCTCCAGTGTGCTCGCAAGAAACATTCCATCACCCACGTCGGGGAAGAAATTCAGGTTTTCTCTGATTTATCTCCCGTGACCTTGCAAAAACGGAGAGATCTGAGCCACATCACATCTGTCTTACGAAACCACAGGATCCCTTACAGATGGGGTTTCCCGGTCTCAATCATCGCCACCAGCAATAACAAAACCTCTATCTTTCGGCCTAGAATGGATCACAAGGTATTCTTTGAGAACCTTGCTATTCAGGCCCCTTCTTCCAGTGGATCTCCAATAGGAAGGCCAGCACGGTCCTCCCTGCCACCAAGTGATCACCCGAGGTTGAATCAGTGGGGTAATGTACTGTCAGACTCTTTGAGCTTATGTTCAGCTCTTTCAACTGTACAAAAAAGATAGACATTTCTCCACATTGTGCCTTAATGTTGACGAATGTGTTCTAGCTTAATTCTGTTTATTGCACATGTTACCACAAATGCTTTGCTTCCTGAAATGTTTTTGTTATCCAAAACTGTTTATGTGAGTCTGGGACAGTATGCTAGCCCATCACTGAAGTAGTTTTGAGGCCACTACCTCTAGGTTGATATTAGCAGCACCCTGAAGCGCTGCATAATAAGGTTTATTCTCTGTAGTAATGAAGAAATATAAATGCTAAACACGGCCCCTCTCCTTAGGTCTTGAGGGTTACCAGCTACCTGTTATTAGATTTTAGCTATATCAAATATACACTAGGACCTTCTTGGGTCTTTGCATGTAGACATAAGGGCCTTTAGTTAACATATAGTTGCCTGTTTACAGTGCCTCCCTCTCTGGACATAGCCTGAATACAACTACCCTAAGTCACTTAGTAACTGACGTTGTACGCAAAAGACAAAGCTGGGCCTATTAACCTTGCGTTGCCCTATAGATTAGTCATATATATACTAGCCCATGCTTACTCGCACGGGGACAAAGGCTTGCAAACTGGCGTATCGGCCCTAGTCTTTTCTAACTTCACACAATATGACTAGGGGTTTTGGCCATGCTAACCTACTTCAAACACACATAGCCCTCTCTAATTTATGGGTTCTCTACTGTACAGGTTAAGGTGGAGGAATTATTAAGACAGACAGCTTACTTAGAGCAGACTTGATGACCCTTTAGAACCCTTTATCACTATAGTTGGGTTGGTCTACACTCATGCAATAATATGCTATATATACCATGTTTTACTATAACTGACGTCAGTAAAGGGGCTTTTCCCCTAATTCTGTGCCTTAGTTGTGTTGCAAGGTTCTATATATATATTGTTAATTCTGAGAGTGTTCTGATCTCTTTGTCCACTTGGGACACTAACACTACGCTATTTCCTGGTTTTTACCTCTCAGATTTACATTCTTCTCTACCTCTCCTTCTTACCTACATTCCTCTCTCTCGGCTAGATTTAGAGTTTGGCGGTAGCCGTGAAAACCAGTGTTAGAGGCTCCTAACGCTGGTTTTAGGCTACCGCCGGTATTTGGAGTCAGTGATTAAAGGGTCTAACGCTCACTTTTCAGCCGCAACTTTTCCATACCGCAGATCCCCTTACGTCAATTGCGTATCCTATCTTTTCAATGGGATCTTTCTAACGCCGGTATTTAGAGTCGTTTCTGAAGTGAGCGTTAGAGCTCTAACGACAAAACTCCAGCCGCCGTAAAAAAGCAGGAGTTAAGAGCTTTCTGGGCTAACGCTGGTTCATAAAGCTCTTAACTACTGTACCCTAAAGTACACTAACACCCATAAACTACCTATGTACCCCTAAACCGAGGTCCCCCCACATCGCCGCCACTCGATTAAAATTTTTTAACCCCTAATCTGCCGACCGCCACGAACGTTATACTTATGTACCCCTAATCTGCTGCCCCTAACCCCGCCGACCCCTGTATTACATTTATTAACCCCTAACCTGCCCCCCACAACGTCGCCGCCAGCTACTTACAATAATTAACCCCTAATCTGCCGACCGCAAAGCGCCGCCACCTACGTTATCCTTATGTACCCCTAATCTGCTGCCCCTAACACCGCCGACCCCTATATTATATTTATTAACCCCTAATCTTCCCCCCTCAACGTCGCCGACACCTGCCTACACTTATTAACCCCTAATCTGCCGAGCGGACCTGAGCGCTACTATAATAAAGTTATTAACCCCTAATCCGCCTCACTAACCCTATCATAAATAGTATTAACCCCTAATCTGCCCTCCCTAACATCGCCGACACCTAACTTCAATTATTAACCCCTAATCTGACAACCGGAGCTCACCGCTACTATAATAAATGGATTAACCCCTAAAGCTAAGTCTAACCCTAACACTAACACCCCCCTAACTTAAATATAATTTAAATCTAACGAAATTAATTAACTCTTATTAAATAAATTATTCCTATTTAAAGCTAAATACTTACCTGTTAAATACATCCTAATATAGCTACAATATAAATTATAATTATATTGTAGCTATTTTAGGATTAATATTTATTTTACAGGCAACTTGGTAATTATTTTAACCAGGTACAATAGCTATTAAATAGTTAAGAACTATTTAATAGTTACCTAGTTAAAATAATTACAAAATTACCTGTAAAATAAGTCCTAACCTAAGTTATAATTAAACCTAACACTACCCTATCAATAAATTAATTAAATAAAATACCTACAATTACCTACAATTAACCTAACACTACACTATCAATAAATAAATTAAATACAATTGCTACAAATAACTACAATTACATAAACTAACTAAAGTTCAAAAAATAAAAAAGAACTAAGTTACAAAAAATAAAAAAATATTTACAAACATAAGAAAAATATTACAACAATTTTAAACTAATTACACCTACTCTAAGCCCCATAATAAAATAACAAAGACCCCCAAAATAAAAAATTCCCTACCCTATTCTAAATTAATAAATGTAAAAGCTCTTTTACCTTACCAGCCCTGAACAGGGCCCTTTGCGGGGCATGCCCCAAAATAATCAGCTCTTTTGCCTGTAAAAAAAAACATACAATACCCCCCCCAACATTACAACCCACCACCCACATACCCCTAATCTAACCCAAACCCCCCTTAAATAAACCTAACACTAAGCCCCTGAAGATCTTCCTACCTTGTCTTCACCATCCAGGTATCACCGATCCGTCCTGGCATCCGGTGCTGAAGAGGTCCAGAAGAGGGTCCAAAGTCTTCCTCCTATACGGCAAGAAGAGGACATCCGGACCGGCAAACATCTTCTCCAAGCGGCATCTTCGATCTTCTTCCATCCGGTGCGGAGCGGGTCCATCTTGAAGCAGCCGACGCGGATCCATCCTCTTCTTCCGGCGTCTCCCGACGAATGACGGTTCCTTTAAGGGACGTCATCCAAGATGGCGTCCCTCGAATTCCGATTGGCTGATAGGATTCTATCAGCCAATCGGAATTAAGGTAGGAATATTCTGATTGGCTGATGGAATCAGCCAATCAGAATCAAGTTCAATCCTATTGGCTGATCCAATCAGCCAATCAGATTGAGCTCGCATTCTATTGGCTGTTCCGATCAGCCAATAGAATGCGAGCTCAATCTGATTGGCTGATTGGATCAGCCAATAGGATTGAACTTGATTCTGATTGGCTGATTCCATCAGCCAATCAGAATATTCCTACCTTAATTCCGATTGGCTGATAGAATCCTATCAGCCAATCGGAATTCGAGGGACGCCATCTTGGATGACGTCCCTTAAAGGAACCGTCATTCGTCGGGAGACGCCGGAAGAAGAGGATGGATACGCGTCGGCTGTTTCAAGATGGACCCGCTCCGCACCGGATGGAAGAAGATCGAAGATGCCGCTTGGAGAAGATGTTTGCCGGTCCGGATGTCCTCTTCTTGCCGGATAGGAGGAAGACTTTGGACCCTCTTCTGGACCTCTTCAGCACCGGATGCCAGGACGGATCGGTGATACCTGGATGGTGAAGACAAGGTAGGAAGATCTTCAGGGGCTTAGTGTTAGGTTTATTTAAGGGGGGTTTGGGTTAGATTAGGGGTATGTGGGTGGTGGGTTGTAATGTTGGGGGTGGGTATTGTATGTTTTTTTTTACAGGCAAAAGAGCTGATTTTCTTGGGGCATGCCCCGCAAAGGGCCCTGTTCAGGGCTGGTAAGGTAAAAGAGCTTTTACATTTATTAATTTAGAATAGGGTAGGGAATTTTTTATTTTGGGGGTCTTTGTTATTTTATTAGGGGGCTTAGAGTAGGTGTAATTAGTTTAAAATTGTTGTAATATTTTTCTTATGTTTGTAAATATTTTTTTATTTTTTGTAACTTAGTTCTTTTTTATTTTTTGTACTTTAGTTAGTTTATGTAATTGTAGTTATTTGTAGCAATTGTATTTAATTTATTTATTTATAGTGTAGTGTTAGGTTAATTGTAGGTAATTGTAGGTATTTTATTTAATTAATTTATTGATAGGGTAGTGTTAGGTTTAATTATAACTTAGGTTAGGACTTATTTTACAGGTAATTTTGTTATTATTTTAACTAGGTAACTATTAAATAGTTCTTAACTATTTAATAGCTATTGTACCTGGTTAAAATAATTACCAAGTTGCCTGTAAAATAAATATTAATCCTAAAATAGCTACAATGTAATTATAATTTATATTGTAGCTATATTAGGATGTATTTTACAGGTAAGTATTTAGCTTTAAATAGGAATAATTTATTTAATAAGAGTTAATTAATTTCGTTAGATGTAAATTATATTTAACTTAGGGGGGTGTTAGTGTTAGGGTTAGACTTAGCTTTAGGGGTTAATACATTTATTAGAATAGCGATGAGCTCCGGTCGTCAGATTAGGGGTTAATAATTGAAGTTAGGTGTCGGCGATGTTAGGGAGGGCAGATTAGGGGTTAATACTATTTATGATAGGGTTAGTGAGGCGGATTAGGGGTTAATAACTTTATTATAGTAGCGCTCAGGTCCGCTCGGCAGATTAGGGGTTAATTATTGTAAGTAGCTGGCGGCGACGTTGTGGGGGGCAGGTTAGGGGTTAATAAATATAATATAGGGGTCGACGGTGTTAGGGGCAGCAGATTAGGGGTACATAGGGATAATGTAAGTTGCGGCGGTTTACGGAGCGGAAGATTAGGGGTTAATAATATAATGCAGGGGTCAGCGATAGCGGGGGCGGCAGATTAGGGGTTAATAAGTGTAAGGGTAGGGGTGTTTAGACTCGGGGTACATGTTAGAGTGTTAGGTGCAGACGTAGGAAGTGTTTCCCCATAGGAAACAATGGGGCTGCGTTAGGAGCTGAACGCGGCTTTTTTGCAGGTGTTAGGTTTTTTTTCAGCTCAAACAGCCCCATTGTTTCCTATGGGAGAATCGTGCACGAGCACGTTTTTGAGGCTGGCCGCGTCCGTAAGCAACTCTGGTATCGAGAGTTGCATTTGCGGTAAAAATGCTCTACGCTCCTTTTTTGGAGCCTAACGCAGCATTTTTTTGAACTCTCGATACCAGAGTTAATTTTATGGTGCGGCCAGAAAAAAGCCAGCGGAGCGTTAACAGCCCATCTACCGCCAAACTCCAAATCTAGGCCTCTGTGATTCTTACCTTACCTTAAACCTTTACCTTTTCCCCTCTCTCCCCCCCTTTTTTTTTGTCCTGTTTGTTTTTATGACAGGATAGAAATGGCTACACAGTACAGTATAAGTCTAAAAGGTTCTTTGACCACTCAATTAATCTCACTACTATTAACGCAAAAGGCCTGAACAACCCAGGCAAACGCTCCATTGCGTTTAAGGAATTGAGTAAAACACAGAGCCACATAATTCTGTTACAAGAAACTCACTACATAAAAGGCAAAGAACCCAAATGGCATAACTCTCAGTTCCCGTTGGCTTACTTTGCCTCGGGCCAGAATAAAAAAGGGGGTGTAGGCATTGTTTTTCACAAATCAGTCCCATTCATTTTGACACATATTGAGAGGGACCCGAATGGGCGATACCTTATCATAGTGGGAACACTTTTCGGTCACTATATTACTCTGGCCACAATCTACTCCCCTAACCATGGGCAGGAGACATTCATAAATCAGGTTTCAGACCTCCTTCTGGAACATTCCAGGGGAATCACATACCTAGCTGGAGATTTTAATATTGTTGCCGACCCTTCGGTTGATGCCTCTCGAGGGGTTACTTGCACTCCCACAACCACGATTAAACAAGAAAATGACACACTTATAAAACTATCACTACACGACGTCTGGCGGACATTACACCCAACTTCCAGGGACTCCTCCTTTTATTCCATCCCGCACAATAGCTATTCCAGGATAGATTAGATTTATATAGACTCCTGTGGACTCTCAATCACCCATCACTCTGTCATAGACCACATCACATGGTCAGATCACGCCCCGGTCTCCTGTTTAATTCTATGGCCAGACATCCCTGTCACACAGAAAACGTGGAGACTAGACAACACCATACTAGACAACCCCCTAATTTACAACGACATACTTAAAATTATGAAGGAATACTTTGAGCTTAACACTTACCCTTCCTCTACACATGCTACCATCTGGGAGGCACACAAGAGCGTTATCAGAGGTTCTCTGATAAAACATAAGGCATTCCTTAATAAGCAATATAGAGCTAAACACCACGATCTACAAACCAAGATTGGCACCTTAGAGGTTAAACACAAGGCAGACCCTTCGTACACTACCACTATCACTCATTTGAAAGAGGCTAGAATCGAATTCCAAAAACACCTGGCGGAATCACATCAAAAGACTGCGCTATACTTGAAACAACACTATTACGAAGGGGGTGACAAACCGGGCCGGATCCTAGCCAGAACCCTTAAAAAAAGACAACTTAGATCCCACATACGCTCCTTAAAATCTATAGACGGCTGCACGCTGCACCGTAGCGACCAAATAGATACAGAATTTCATAGGTACTATCAATCTTTATATAATATACATGACCAGCCCTCAGATTCTGCCCATGCAGGGGATTTTCCCCAGCACGAAACCTTTGTAAACTTATACCTGAATAATATAGACCTCCCTGTCGCGGGAAGACTCAGAGTCTCTAGATTCCCCAATAAACGTTGAAGAACTCTTCACTGCCATTAAAAACTGCCCAGGGGGAAAGAGCCCAGGTCCTGACGGATTTTCTTCAGCCTATTATAAAAAGTTCAGGGAGACCCTTGCGGGCCCACTTCTTGAACTTTTTAACGGTCTCCAGGAGGACCCCTCTCTTTCCCGTGTCCTCCTAGAGGCCCATATAACGTTTATCCCCAAACCGGAAAAGACCCCAGATTGTCCTGGTCACTTTCGGCCAATTTCCCTTATCTATTTGGATATGAAGCTTTTTGCAAAAATTTTAGTGACTAGATTAAACAAATATTTACCAGATTTGATAGGGAATGACCAGGTAGGATTTGTTCCTGGCCGAGAGGCCAGGGACAATACTATCAGAGTCTCACAACTAATCAATCATGCCAAGGTCTCGGGTGTCCTGCTAGTGCTCTTCTCCACAGACGCGGAGAAGGCCTTTGATAGGGTGAGCTGGATCTTCTTGCGCTGGGTTTCGGAGAAGATGGGATTTGGTCAGGCCTTTGTACACTCAGTTTTAGCTCTCTACTCTAACCCCAACGCTAAAATAAGGATCAATGGCACTCTGTCGGAGTCTTTCGATATCAGAAATGGGACCAGACAGGGCTGCCCCTTGTCCCCCTTATTATTCGCTCTGTCTATAGAGGTCCTGGCCCATACGGTGAGAATTAACCAACATATCATGGGTATAAGGGTGGGAGACACAGAGCACAAGCTGGCACTTTACGCCGACGATGTCTTATATACTTTAACAAACTCTTCTGAATCTCTCCCGGCTCTCTTAGACGTCCTTTAGGAATATGGTACAGCCTCAAATTTCTCATTGAACCTGAGCAAATCAGAACTCTTAAACATTAACACCTGTCCTGAAATAGTACAAGCCCTACAGCACAAGTATCGGATCTCCTTAGCCACTACTAAATTAAAATACTTGGGAATCTTCTTAACCCCTGACCCCTCAGACATATTTAAATATAACTATATCCCTCTCAAAAATGAAATAGATTCAGACCTCTCTTCCTGGAAAAGCAAATACATATCTTGGCTAGGCAGAATAGGAGTTATCAAGATGAATATCCTGCCCCGAATCCTCTACCTCTTCCAGACCTTACCAATAACTCTACCCAGGGGTTATATCACTCAGTTGCAGAAACTCATTGAACAATATATATGGGCCAACACAAAACCTAGGATCCCAAAGCGCACTATGTACTTACCAAGAGATAGACGGGGACTCGGCCTGCCTGATATTTCTCTTTATAAAAGGGCGATAGGTCTTCAAAGGGTAGTAGAATGGGAGCAAAATGAAAAGCATAAAGCATGGATAGACTTAGATAGACAGATCCTCAAAATAAATAACATGAGCACACTCGCATGGCTACCGCCCTCACAGCATCCTAACATAATTAAGAAATATCACCTATTAGGAGAAACACTCAACATTTGGGACTCAACCATTGCGACCTCAACTCATATCTCCGCCCGACACTCCCCTTTAACACCAATACTCGAAAACCCTGAGATTCTATACCATAAAATAGGACATCTGAGAATTACACCGTATAAACTAAAAGAGGGTTCGGTTTTTGGGGTAGTCGACAATGGGAAGGTAGTCACGCGGGACTCACTTAGAGACGCCCATCCCAAAATGTTTTACTCTTGGCTGCATTACAACCAACTGATACACTTTATACACTGATACACTCTTGCCATAGACATAGACAGGAGCTGGGCAGGTCACTTACCCCCTTTGAGAAACTTTGCGTGGGAGAGGCCACACCAAGACACTTAATCTCACTCCTTTATAAGATAGCAGCCCTTCAGGGGGCTGACACACTTCCGACTTACACTATACGATGGTCTGAGGACTTGGGGATGGATAATGAAGTGGAACCCTGGTTGAGAGCATTTACCTTGATTAAAAAATCATCTGTCTCATCAACCATCCAGGAGCTTCACATTAAGCTCATGGGTAGGTGGTATCTGACCCCAGTAAGACTCCATAGGATATTCCCTGTGGTTTGCTCTACATGCTGGAGGGGTTGTGGTGGTGACGGCTCCCTCCTGCACATATGGTGGTCCTGTCCTATTATAGCGCCCTTTTGGTCAGAGGTCTTTAACAAGATATCTGTAATCCTTAACCTCCCTATCCCAAAAACACCTGAAATCTTATTATTTCTGACGATTCCCAAGACACAAAGCCAGGTGCACCTTGCCCTACTGCTAATCATGCTCACTAGTACAAAGAAACTGATTCCGAAAAAATGGAAGAAGCAGTGTCCCCCCACACTAGGAGAATGGCACTCACAGGTAGAATAGATCTTACTCCTGGAGAGATACTTCTACTTCAAAAACCACAAATTAGAGACCTATGAGCTCCTGCGGGCAATTTGGCAAGGTACAATATAATTAGCACCAAGTTAGGTGCGGCATATAGTACATAATGATTACAAGGGATGGAAAAGGAAAGATTTTTTTTTTTCTCTCTTCTTCCCCTCCTCCCTCTTTCAGTATCCTTCGGCTCATCTCACCTAACCTTACCCTCCCTCTCTCTCCCAGCTCCCTAGTCCCATCTTTTCCTTCCCCCTAATATATTCTACACTATACTACTACATGATTATCCTAAAAGTTTGAAAAGAGTGTATATGTGTCAACTCTCACTCCCAAGCCAAGGAGTGCGAGTCTTATATCAAAATGGAGTGATTGTCTTTGATTTATACAGCTGCAAAGTGATTTTGACTCTTATATCTCTTGTCCAATCTGTTTGAATACCTGCACTTCAATAAAGCTTGTTTGAAAAAAAAAATAAAATATTTAATTCACCCGCAATATTAAACTTCCCTTTAATGTAACTTATGATATCTTTCTTAAGGACCTGACCTTTAGTAATGGGTATTGTAATGGGACCATTTTCATTGCTACGTATAGAATTAAATGAGTCACGTCTGGCTACAGACATTATTATATTGGTTTAGTATTCAGTTAAATTAAAACGTTAATCCAATTTTTGCCAATTAAAAGAGAGAGAATTTTTTTATATTAACAAAAAAAATAGTATTCATTTTGAAATATGAAAAATTAATATTTCGAAATATGAAAAATTAATATTTTTATTAACTTTGAAAATATGAAAAATAAATATTTTTGATTATTTTTTAAATATGAAAAATTAATATTTTTATTAATTTTTTTAAAATTAATCTTTAATAATATTTCAAGATATTAATATCAATCTCGAAATATGAAAATCAATAGTTCAACCTTTCAAAAATTATATCTTCAAAATATTAATATCGAAATATGAAAAAAAAAAAATTCTCTTTTATAATAATTTCTATTTACTACAAATATATTATATCAAATATGATGGATTTAATAAATCTCAAACAGTGCCTCCAATATATTATGTCAGTATATTTATGAAAATCTTAGTAGTGCTCTCCAAATAATATATCAGCTTATGGCAGGGTCAGAACACAATACAAATAATAATTATCCTTAAAAAATAGAAACCCTTAATCAACATGCATCTACTAGGAATCATACAATTAATATAAATATCTGAATTCTTTAATTTAGTTAATATCCATGAACATTTTTGAAATATATTTGCAATATTAGAATATGACACAATATTTTATACATTAAAACCAACTATTAAGATATGCTATCCTTCTTATAAAACCCAGAAAAATCTATCCTTAAAACCAACCTTTCATTCAGAGCTGCATTTAAAATATTACAATGAGACTAAAACCTTTAACATCCAAGCAATACAATCCTAAACAGTGCTTATAATCAATAGGATAATATATATATTCTGCTATTTAACTGTAATTTATCCTAATGCAATATTAATTTACAATATCAGAACTTGCACAGATGAGTTACTTAGCCAATCAGATACAGATTTAAATAATATATAAGCTGTGACTACCAATTTAAAATACAATTTATTTCTCTGACTCTGCCAAACCCAGCAACAATTAATGCTTATTTTAAATTGTTTTTGCATACAAAACAGGCCAGCTAAGAACTATCCAAAACAATGACACACAGTTTAAAAGTACAATCTGCTCTTTAAATCTACTTGTTATAGCAATGTTTTAATACTTTACCAAAAAGAGTACCAAATCGACATCCAATATTCCTTGATAGGAATTGTTTCACCTCAGAATACCAAAAAGTATAATTTGCAGTCAATGAGAAGAATAGATCAGCTTAGCTTTGAGTAAATGGTATTTTGCGCCCAACAGGAACCATTCACAAGTTTAGCTTAGCAGAAATCTTTTTTCTCTCTATGTTGCAATCACTTTATATGGGTTCTCCTCACTGGTGAAATTGGAAATGCCCCAAAACAGAAACCTTGTTTCGGATTGGCCCTCGTGCTGGTCCCTGGTCCGCCTTTAGAGTTGAAACATGTTTACCATGGCAACGTATCTTTTGGACAGTTAAATTCCCTTAACTGTCCTACCAATATTGGCCCTTAGGTGGCAGCAGATATCCAGATAAAACATTTTAACCTTTAAAATTTCTAAGCATTTTTAAGCAAGTTAATTATTCTCATAAAATGGTTATTTAATCAGATCACACTCTCTGCATTAATCATATATAACCCCAATTACAGATGGGTAATATTAGATTTTTTTTTCTGATTATTCTAATACCAAATATGTTATATTATTAACATTTTATTATATTAAGGCAATTTAATACTGCTAATTATTAGCTTAAAATGCATTATAATTTTATCAGTATCTTGGCATTTCTATAGAAATAACAGCCTATTTTTATATTTCCAATAGTTCTGTCTGCATTGTGTTCTCTACGATCCATCTGAAAAATAGAAAATGTATGTTATATATAAGCACTTCAAATATGGGATTATTAAAATGGTTATTCAATCTATACTAATTCTGAATTTATTTCCTATATAAATAGCCCATGCAGCAATTATCTATTTAATATAATGTGTTAAAAGACCATCATATATCCATTAAAAAAAAATAAATATATATATATATATATATATATATATATATATATATATATATATATATATATATTTATATAATGCTGAAATGTATTTTACTTGCCTATAACATAGTTGTTTTAAAAATTTATTGTGAGCCATTTGCTTTCTCTGTGTTATCCTAACCCCAGACGTATTGTCTATGTTTTGTATATTTCAGTCTTGGCAGTTACACGGCAGGGGTCTTTTGCACCTACGTGTAATGCTGAAATTCTTACAAAACATGTCACTTTTGAGATCCTATTACACCTTTTCATTTGGAAAGACAAATGGTATCCTGATTCCAGTCTGCTAACTCCCATCTCATTATCTCTTAAATCAACAGCCCTAGACATTTATGTTTTTATTAACTGTATGGGGGTAAGGGATGTTCTGAAACTTGTATTTTTAATTAAGGAGCAAATGGTTTTGGTCCTGTCTCAAGCCACAAACTCTGTTCTCTTTCAAAATTACTTCCCCAACATTCCTCTAAGTGACTGTTCTAAATTGAGCAGGCCAAATATTCCATGTTCCCCCCCCCGTGTGTGTTCAGCATAGCTTTACATAATGAGGGGGGAATAACTAAACGTGATTGAAGTTAGTTTGTCTGAAGGGAAAGAATCCTTTTTACTGATCAGTCAGATATTTGATTAAACATATATATTTATTAACTTTAAAATATATATATTTATTAACCTTACATATACCTTGACACTATGATCCAGGAGGGTCAATACATGAGTACAGTGTATTTAAAGGATGCTTATCTTCACATTCCGATACACAATGATCATCATCGGTTTCTCAGGTTTGCCTTCCTAGACAGGCATTACCAGTTTGTAGCTCTTCCATTTGGGTTAGCTACAGCCCCAAGAATTTTTACGAAGGTTCTGGGGTCGCTTCTGGTGGTCCTAAGGCCACAGGGCATAGCAGTGGCCCCTTATTTAGATGACATCCTGATTCAGGCGTCAAACTTCCAAATTGACAAGTCTCATACGTACATAGTGTTGGCATTTCTGAGGTCGCATGGGTGGAAGGTGAAAAAGGAAAATAGTTCTCTATCCCCCCTCACAAGAGTTTCCTTCCTAGGGACTCTGATAGATTCTGTAGAAATGAAAATTTACCTGACGGAGTCCAGGTTATCAAAACTTCTAAATTCCTGCCGTGTTCTTTATTCCATTCCTCTCCCTTCGGTGGCTCAGTGCATGGAAGTAATCGGCTTAATGGTAGCGGCAATGGATATAGTGCCATTTGCACGCCTACATCTCAGACCGCTGCAACTCTGCATGCTCAGTCAGTGGAATGGGGATTACACAGATTTGTCCCCTCTACTAAATATGGATCAAGAGACCAGGGATTCTCTTCTCTGGTGGCTATCTTGGGTCCATCTGTCCAAAGGTATGACCTTTCGCGGGCCAGATTGGACAATTGTAACGACAGATGCCAGCCTTCTAGGTTGGGGTGCAGTCTGGAAATCCCTGAAGGCTCAGGGATTGTGGACTCAGGAGGAGTCACTCCTTCCAATAAACATTCTGGAACTAAGAGTGATATTCAATGCTCTTCAGGCTTGGCCTCAGCTAGCGACAATGAGGTTCATCAGATTTCAGTCGGACAACATCACGACTGTGGCTTACATCAACCATCAAGGGGGAACAAGGAGTTCCCTAGCGATGTTAGAAGTCTCAAAGATAATTCGCTGGGCGGAGATTCACTCTTGCCACCTATCAGCTATCCATATCCCAGGTGTAGAGAACTGGGAAGCCGATTTTCTAAGTCGACAGACTTTTCATCCGGGGGAGTGGGAATTCCATCCGGAGGTGTTTGCACAATTGGTTCATCGTTGGGGCAAACCAGAACTGAATTAAGGTAGAGAACTGGGAGGCAGATTTTCTAAGTCGACAGACTTTTCATCCGGGGGAGTGGGAACTCCATCCGGAGGTGTTTGCACAATTGGTTCATCGTTTGGGCAAACCAGAACTAAATCTCATGGCGTCTCGCCAGAATGCCAAGCTTCCTTGTTACGGATCCAGGTCCTGGGACCCTAAGGCAACGCTGATAGATGCTCTAGCAGTGCCTTGGTCCTTCAACCTGGCTTATGTGTCTCCACCGTTTCCTCTGTTCCCTCGTCTGATTGCCAAAATCAAGCAGGAGAGAGCATTGGTGATCTTGATAGCGCCTGCGTGGCCACGCAGGACTTGGTATGCAGATCTGGTGGACATGTCATCCTTTCCACCATGGACTCTGCCGCTGAGACAGGACCTTCTACTTCAAGGTCCTTTCAACCATCCAAATCTAATTTCCCTGAGGCTGACTGCCTGGAGATTGAGCGCTTGATTTTATCAAAGCGTGGTTTCTCCGAGTCAGTCATTGATACCTTAATTCAGGCACGAAAGCCTGTCACCAGGAAAATCTATCATAAGATATGGCGTAAATATCTTTATTGGTGTGAATCCAAGGGCTACTCATGGAGTAGGGTCAGGATTCCCAGGATATTATCTTTTCTCCAAGAAGGATTGGAGAAAGGATTGTCAGCTAGTTCCTTAAAGGGACAGATTTCTGCACTATCTATTCTTTTGCACAAGCGTCTGGCGGATGTCCCAGACGTTCAGGCATTTTGTCAGGCTTTAGTTAGAATCAAGCCTGTGTTTAAACCTGTTGCTCCACCTTGGAGCTTAAATTTGGTTCTTAAAGTTCTTCAGGGGGTTCCGTTTGAACCTCTTCATTCCATAGATATCAAACTTTTATCTTGGAAAGTTCTTTTTTTGGTAGCTATTTCCTTGGCTCGTAGAGTTTCCGAGTTATCTGCCTTACAATGTGATTCTCCTTATCTGATCTTCCATGCAGATAAGATAGTTCTGCGTACCAAACCTGGGTTTTTACCTAAGGTGGTATCTTATAAAAATATCAATCAAGAAATTGTTGTTCCGTCTTTGTGTCCTAATCCTTCTTCGAAGAAGGAACGTCTATTACACAATCTGGACGTGGTTCGTGCTTTAGAGTTTTACTTACAAGCTACTAAAGATTTTCGTCAAACATCTGCTTTGTTTGTTGTCTACTCTGGACAGAGGAGAGGTCAAAAGGCTTCGGCAACCTCTCTTTCTTTTTGGCTAAGAAGCATAATCCGCTTAGCCTATGAGACTGCTGGCCAGCAGCCTCCAGAAAGGATTACAGCTCATTCTACTAGAGCTGTGGCTTCCACATGGGCCTTTAAAAATGAGGCTTCTGTTGAACAGATTTGCAAGGCGGCGACTTGGCCTTCGCTTCATACTTTTTCAAAATTCTACAAATTTGATACTTTTGCTTCTTCGGAGGCTATTTTTGGGAGAAAGGTTTTACAGGCAGTGGTACCTTCCATTTAAGTACCTGCCTTGTCCCTCCCTTCATCTGTGTACTTTAGCTTTGGTATTGGTATCCCACAAGTAATGGATGATCCGTGGACTTGATACACCTTACAAGAGAAAACATAATTTATGCTTACCTGATAAATTTATTTCTCTTGTGGTGTATCCAGTCCACGGCCCGCCCTGTCATTTTAAGGCAGGTATTTTTTAATTTTAAACTACAGTCACCACTGCACCCTATGGTTTCTCCTTTCTCTGCTTGTTTTCGGTCGAATGACTGGATATGGCAGTTGGGGGAGGAGCTATATAGCAGCTCTGCTGTGGGTGATCCTCTTGCAACTTCCTGTTGGGAAGGAGAATATCCCACAAGTAATGGATGATCCGTGGACTGGATACACCACAAGAGAAATAAATTTATCAGGTAAGCATAAATTATGTTTTTTACTTTTAGGGGGACTTTTTAATACTTTAATGTAAAAGAGCTGTTTAACTTAGGGCAATGCCCTACAAAAGGCCCTTTTAAGGGCTATTGGTAGTTTATTGTTAGGTTAGGGGGTGTTTTTATTTTGGTGGGGGGTTATATTTTTATAGGGCTATTAGATTAGGTGTAATTCTTTTTATTTTTTAAATTTCGTTTATTATTTTTTGTAATCAAACTGAGCTGCAGCACGGTGGGCAAGACCATAAAGCAGTTTTACAGGACAGTTCCACTCAGAACAGGCCTCATCATGGTCGACCAAAGAAGTTGAGTGCACGTGCTCAGCGTCATATCCAGAGGTTGTTTTTGGGAAATAGACGTATGAGTGCTGCCAGCATTGCTGCAGAGGTTGAAGGGGTGGGGGGGTCAGCATGTCAATGCTCAGACCATACCCCGCACACTGCATTAAATTGGTCTGCATGGCTGTTGTCCCAGAAGGAAGACTCTTCTAAAGATGATGCAAAAGAAAGCCTGCAAACAGTTTGCTGAAGACAAACAAACTAAGGACATGGATTACTGGAACCATGTCCTGTGGTCTGATAAGACCAAGATAAACTTATTTGGTTCAGATGTTGTCAAGCGTGTGTGGCAGCAACCAGGTGAGGAGTACAAAGACAAGTGTGTCTTGCCTACAGTCAAGCATGGTCTGGGCCTGCATAAGTGCTGCTGGCACTGGGGAGCTACAGTTTATTGATGGAACCATGAATGCCAACATGTACTGTGACATACTGAAGCAGAGCATGATCCCCTCCCTTCGGAGACTGGGCCGCAGGGCAGTATTTTTAACATGATAACAACCCCAAACACACCTCCAAGATGACCACTGCCTTGCTAAAGAAGATGAGGGTAAAGGTGAGGGACTGGCCAAGCATGTCTTCAGACCTAAACCCTATTGAGCATCTTTTGGGCATCCTCAAAACGGAACGTGGGGAGCGCAAGGTCTCTAACATCCACCAGCTCCATGATGTCCTCATTGAGGAGTGGAAGAGGACTCCAGTGGCAACCTGTGAAGCTCTGGTGAACTCCATGCCCAAGAGGGTTAAGGCAGTGCTAGAAAATTATGGTGGCCCCACAAAATATTGACACTTTGGGCCCAATTTGGACATTTCCACTTAGGGGTGTACTCACTTTTGTTGCCAACGGTTTATACATTAATGGCTGTGTGTTGAGTTATTTTTGAGGGGACAGCAAATTTACACTGTTATACAGACTGCACACTCACTACTTTACATTGTAGCAAAGTGCAATTTCTTCAGTGTTGTCACATGAAAAGATATAATAAAATATTTACAAAAATGTGAGGGGTGTACTCACTTTTGTGAGATACTCATACTGTATATATATATAAACAGTCCATGTAGAATGGCACACACCAACCATCAACAGCCACCCGGTGCACTGCTAAATAGACATCCAATGATTCCCAAGTGTATCCAGGATCGGCAGTTTCTTCAATGGGTACACAAGCAGGCAACACAGGCACAGGTTCTGCAAAAAATCCTTTTGTTTACAGGTACAATATTGGCCCAAAGCCATAACGTTACAACTCCCGATTGAGCCTTAATCAAATGGAGTTGCCATGGCTACATTGGCACTTCCCAATGACGTCATCGCAATGTGCTGCTAGTTTGTATCACGGTTTCAGTGGTATATGCCGCGGTTACAGCGTTTGGTCCGATGCGAGGCACAGCTGTTATAGATGATCACTGATTATCACTGGTGGGTAATTGGGTATATTAAGGGGTTTTCTTGTGCAATAATTTAAGTCTACTCTGACCTCCATTTGATAAAGACTCCATAGGGAGAAGAAACATTGTGGCTTTGGGCCAATATTGTACCTGTAAATAAAAGGCTTTTTTGTGTTGCCTGCTTGTATACTCATTGGGGAAACTGCCGATCCTGGATACACTTGGGAGTCATTATATATATATATATATATATATATATATATATATATATATATATATATATATATAAGCATCCAAAAAGAAAAGCACTCACCGGGTCTTATTCAGCAAAAAATCTTTTTAATTTGTGACGTTTCGGGGTTGCCCCCATCCTCAGACAACAGTTACAGGTATATACATTTACTCACCTTATATACACAAACAAACCCGCTCCCAAGTGTGATCCCGCTGGCGGCGTACCGGAAGTAAGCTGCCGTGCGCAGAGCCCTATGTCACCGGTTGCCATAGCAACCAGGACGCCTCCCGGCGGAATCCCAGTTAAAAACTTAGAAACTTAAAAAGTGCATTATATACAAAAGCTGTATAGGAATAGATATCTGCTAACAAAACAACCTGTCATAATAATGGGCTTAGACATCATGATAATATTAAGTACCAAAACGGGGAAAAAATTGCTTTATCCTAACACCGTAACTAACAGAAGGAGCTAAATAAATCACTCAATTTATATTCTATTAGGACTCAAGCCACTAAACCTACAGCAAAACAAACTATATAAATCCATGAATCTAGGTTCAGAAAAGCCAAAAAATAAATATACTAAAGATATACAGGGAACAAAAAGAAAAATCACCAAGTGAACCATAAACACTATATATATAGAGAGTGAAATAAATAAGGAATACAAAAATTAAAAAGAAAGTGAGAAAAAATAAGAACAATAAACCAACATAAAAAGAAGAGGAAAAGAAGAATAGAAAAAGAAGAAGAAATAAATAAAGGAAGAACCAAGAAACATGCAACAAGAAGATATCAAAAAAGAGGTATTTTACAAAAAGCAATGCCAATCTAAGTTGACATTCAGGCCCCTGGGGGCCATGGTGCCCAGATTGTAAATCCATTTAGATTCACGCTGTAATAGTATTCTACCTCTGTCACCCCCTCTTGTAAGAGGGGGCACATGATCAATGATGATATACTTTAGATCAGCAACTGAATGTTTCAATAGGGCAAAATGCCTGGCCACTGGTTGGTCAGAGTCACCACGATCAATAGCTGTTCTTATCGCTGATCTGTGGTTGGCCATTCTTGTACGAAGGTCGTCCACAGTTTTCCCCACATAAAACAAACCGCATACACAGTGTAACAAATACACTATGTATTTGGTTGTACATGTGACCCGATGTCTGATGCTGTAAGTCCTATTCTTGTAGGGATGTCTAAACACTTTACCAGTTGTTAATCCATTGCATGTTGTACATCCTAAGCAGCGGTAACAACCAGGTTTAGATTGCAACCAGGTCTCTTTCATATAGCTGCCCCTGGGGTCTGTCTTGACAAGTTGGTCTCTTAAAGACCTCGCTCTCCGATATCCCATTCTAGGTGGTGCTGTCCCCTCAAACGGTAGATCCGGGTCTGAAGATATAAGAGACCAATGTTTGCGTATGCTCTCAGCAATAGCTGGTTTGTCAACATCAAAGGTTGTGGAGAACATCATTCTATTATCTTCCAAAGATGTTTCCTTGTAAGTCAGTAGATCCTCCTGCTGTAGCTTCAATGTATCCATCTTCTGTAGTGCTAGATCTTGTTTATTGTACCCCCTCTGAATGAAACGTGATTCCATAGTGTGCATTTGTTGTTCCCGAAGATCAGCTATGGTATTATTCCTTGCTGTTCTCTTAAATTGTGATAAAGGTAGAGCACGTTTGAGGGCTGGAGGGTGACAGCTGTGGGCATGTAGTAAAGAATTACGGTCTGTTTCTTTTGTGTATAGTGTCGTGCACAGTCGACCTTCTTTCTTAAAAATTCTCAGGTCCAAAAAATCCACACTCGAGCTGTTGTACGTCAGTTTGAATTTAATATTTGGATGTGCTGCATTGACACTTGTAAACCATAATAGTAAATCTTCCTCTGTACCATGCCATATCAGGAAGAGGTCATCTATATATCTTTTGTAATGGGAGATTCTGTCATCCTGGAATAATGTTGTTCCTCTCGTTTCGAATTCTGCCATGAACAGGTTGGCATATGTGGGTGCCACATTTGACCCCATGGCGGTCCCCGCAATTTGCAGGTAAAATTCCTTCTCGAAACGAAAGTAATTCATCTCCAAGCATGCTGTTAAAAGTTCCTGGATTACATCAACAGGTGGACCCACATACGGGTATTTGGCCAATTGCCTGCATACTGCCGCTATTCCCTCATTGTGAGGTATTATTGTATACAAGCTGGTCACGTCCATAGTGACCAGCAAGGTATCCTCTTGTATATCATTAATGGTGCTGAGTTTTCTTAACATAGTACTTGAGTCCAAGAGGAAAGAATCCATACTCCTGACCAATGGTTGGAGTATATTGTCCAAGTAGATAGCAATTGGCTGAAGCAATGAGCCTATGGCCGAGACTATCGGTCTCCCTGGGGGGGTTTTCATATCCTTGTGGATCTTTGGTAGCGTATAGATTACAGGAACTCTTGGATGTTGTACTGTCATAAAGCCCAGGGAGTCACCATCTATACAGCTAGTCTCATGCAAGTATTGAAGCATGTTGTCAAGTTTTCTCTTGTATATACTTGTGGGATCACCTCTTAATTTTGTGTAGGTATCTTTATCCATCAATTGTCGCATGATTTCAGCCCTGTAATCAGTATAGTTTTGAACGACAATGGCACCCCCTTTGTCCGCTTCCCTTAGAATTATGGAAGTGTTGTTTTGTAGGTCAATGAGAGCGCTTCTTTCGTCTTTGGTCAGATTGTGTCTATACTGACCCCTCCTTTGATGTGGACTTAAAGTATCCTGTTGTATCATCCTGGAAAAGGTTCTTATAGAGGGGTTATAACTTGTAGGGTCAAATTTACTCTTTTCTTTGAATATCTTTTTCGGTTGTTCTTGATAATCCTTGAAGTATTCTTTCAGTCTCAAATTCCTTGAGAACTTCTGGATATCTATAAATAGTCCAAAGTCATCACACTTGACAGTTGGTATAAATGACAGGCCCTTATTTAAAACCTTTCTCTCATTCTCGGTTAGTACATGATTGCTTAGATTGACAACTAGGTCCTCCTTGGCCGGCCTCTCCTGGGGGGTCTGGGTGGTAGACTTGAACCCCCCCCCGCCTTGTGTGGTTCCTCGTCCTTCCCCGTTTTTTTATCTCGTTGTCATACCACTTCTATAATCATTATGCATCTGTGCAGTGGTAACGGTCGTCGTATTGCCATCAGAGTCAGTGCTATTTCACTCTATATATATATATTGTTTATGGTTCACTTGGTGATTTTTCTTTTTGTTCCCTGTATATCTTTAGTATATTTATTTTTTGGCTTTTCTGAACCTAGATTCATGGATTTATATAGTTTGTTTTGCTGTAGGTTTAGTGGCTTGAGTCCTAATAGAATATAAATTGAGTGATTTATTTAGCTCCTTCTGTTAGTTACGGTGTTAGGATAAAGCAATTTTTTCCCTGTTTTGGTACTTAATATTATCATGATGTCTAAGCCCATTATTATGACAGGTTGTTTTGTTAGCAGATATCTATTCCTATACAGCCTTTGTATATAATGCACTTTTTAAGTTTCTAAGTTTTTAACTGGGATTCCGCCGGGAGGCGTCCTGGTTGCTATGGCAACCGGTGACGTAGGGCTCTGCGCACGGCAGCTTACTTCCGGTACGCCGCCGGCGGGATCACACTTGGGAGCGGGTTTGTTTGTGTATATAAGGTGAGTAAATGTATATACCTGTAACTGTTGTCTGAGGACGGGGGCAACCCCGAAACGTCACAAATTAAAAAGATTTTTTGCTGAATAAGACCCGGTGAGTGCTTTTCTTTTTGGATGCTCATATTGTTATTTTAAAGCACCCCGGGCAGGCTAAATAAATGACTGTGTTACCGTGAGTGCAGCTACCTCTTGGGATATTGTATTATTATTGTATTAGCACCCGGCTGATATTGGGATACAGACTGTGACTCCTGAGGATTTTCATATTTTCTTTGTTTTTATGGACACTGTGCATTGACCAATAATTAAAGATTTTGGTTACATTATGGCTGAGGGGATTGAAACAACACAGGAATTGAATCTGGGGGATGAAATAAAAGGTGCAGAAGAATTCTTTTTTACTGAAGAAGATGCATCTCGCATACGCTTTGCAGCAATACCCCAGAGGGCTATCATAGAACAAACAAAAAATGTTTATGAGAAACTGGCCAAAATAAAGAAAAAAGATATTGACTATGCATTACATGGAGCATATTTATCTGAGTATCACCGCAAGAAATTCATTCCTAGGGGCTTCCGTATCAGGAATGTCCCAACGATAGGCAGGAACAATCCTGATTTTTGCCTTAAATGGTGTAATATACTCAATAAGTGCTCCCTAGACCTGATATTACTCGTAATACAGGAGGTTTCCAGGCTTCTGGAAGTAAGCAAAGTAGAAATATCCAAATATGAGGGCCAATATCTGCCGGCATTGGAAGCTGAGAGGGAGCAGAATTGGCTTGGTAAATTAAAAGAGGATGTAAAAAAGTATGAGGACGAGTTGATTACATTCAAAAATTGCAAACTAGAAGACGTGACCAACGACTATAAAAATAAAAGTGTCTATAGATGGCAATTGGGTCCCGAAGAAAGAGCACAATATCGCACAAATAGGCAATGGCGCCACAGATACAATAGAAGAAGACCTATGGATACAGTGGACAGCTCGGGCAATAGCACTGACTCTGATGGCAATACGACGACCGTTACCACTGCACAGATGCATAATGATTATAGAAGTGGTATGACAACGAGATAAAAAAACGGGGAAGGACGAGGAACCACACAAGGCGGGGGGGGTTCAAGTCTACCACCCAGACCCCCCAGGAGAGGCCGGCCAAGGAGGACCTAGTTGTCAATCTAAGCAATCATGTACTAACCGAGAATGAGAGAAAGGTTTTAAATAAGGGCCTGTCATTTATACCAACTGTCAAGTGTGATGACTTTGGACTATTTATAGATATCCAGAAGTTCTCAAGGAATTTGAGACTGAAAGAATACTTCAAGGATTATCAAGAACAACCGAAAAAGATATTCAAAGAAAAGAGTAAATTTGACCCTACAAGTTATAACCCCTCTATAAGAACCTTTTCCAGGATGATACAACAGGATACTTTAAGTCCACATCAAAGGAGGGGTCAGTATAGACACAATCTGACCAAAGACGAAAGAAGCGCTCTCATTGACCTACAAAACAACACTTCCATAATTCTAAGGGAAGCGGACAAAGGGGGTGCCATTGTCGTTCAAAACTATACTGATTACAGGGCTGAAATCATGCGACAATTGATGGATAAAGATACCTACACAAAATTAAGAGGTGATCCCACAAGTATATACAAGAGAAAACTTGACAACATGCTTCAATACTTGCATGAGACTAGCTGTATAGATGGTGACTCCCTGGGCTTTATGACAGTACAACATCCAAGAGTTCCTGTAATCTATACGCTACCAAAGATCCACAAGGATATGAAAACCCCCCCAGGGAGACCGATAGTCTCGGCCATAGGCTCATTGCTTCAGCCAATTGCTATCTACTTGGACAATATACTCCAACCATTGGTCAGGAGTATGGATTCTTTCCTCTTGGACTCAAGTACTATGATAAGAAAACTCAGCACCATTAATGATATACAAGAGGATACCTTGCTGGTCACTATGAACGTGACCAGCTTGTATACAATAATACCTCACAATGAGGGAATAGCGGCAGTATGCAGGCAATTGGCCAAATACCCGTATGTGGGTCCACCTGTTGATATAATCCAGGAACTTTTAACAGCATGCTTGGAGATGAATTACTTTCGTTTCGAGAAGGAATTTTACCTGCAAATTGCGGGGACCGCCATGGGGTCAAATGTGGCACCCACATATGCCAACCTGTTCATGGCAGAATTCGAAACGAGAGGAACAACATTATTCCAGGATGACAGAATCTCCCATTACAAAAGATATATAGATGACCTCTTCCTGATATGGCATGGTACAGAGGAAGATTTACTATTATGGTTTACAAGTGTCAATGCAGCACATCCAAATATTAAATTCAAACTGACATACAACAGCTCGAGTGTGGATTTTTTGGACCTGAGAATTTTTAAGAAAGAAGGTCGACTGTGCACGACACTATACACAAAAGAAACAGACCGTAATTCTTTACTACATGCCCACAGCTGTCACCCTCCAGCCCTCAAACGTGCTCTACCTTTATCACAATTTAAGAGAACAGCAAGGAACAATACCATAGCTGATCTTCGGGAACAACAAATGCACACTATGGAATCACGTTTCATTCAGAGGGGGTACAATAAACAAGATCTAGCACTACAGAAGATGGATACATTGAAGCTACAGCAGGAGGATCTACTGACTTACAAGGAAACATCTTTGGAAGATAATAGAATGACGTTCTCCACAACCTTTGATGTTGACAAACCAGCTATTGCTGAGAGCATACGCAAACATTGGTCTCTTATATCTTCAGACCCGGATCTACCGTTTGAGGGGACAGCACCACCTAGAATGGGATATCGGAGAGCGAGGTCTTTAAGAGACCAACTTGTCAAGACAGACCCCAGGGGCAGCTATATGAAAGAGACCTGGTTGCAATCTAAACCTGGTTGTTACCGCTGCTTAGGATGTACAACATGCAATGGATTAACAACTGGTAAAGTGTTTAGACATCCCTACAAGAATAGGACTTACAGCATCAGACATCGGGTCACATGTACAACCAAATACATAGTGTATTTGTTACACTGTGTATGCGGTTTGTTTTATGTGGGGAAAACTGTGGACGACCTTCGTACAAGAATGGCCAACCACAGATCAGCGATAAGAACAGCTATTGATCGTGGTGACTCTGACCAACCAGTGGCCAGGCATTTTGCCCTATTGAAACATTCAGTTGCTGATCTAAAGTATATCATCATTGATCATGTGCCCCCTCTTACAAGAGGGGGTGACAGAGGTAGAATACTATTACAGCGTGAATCTAAATGGATTTACAATCTGGGCACCATGGCCCCCAGGGGCCTGAATGTCAACTTAGATTGGCATTGCTTTTTGTAAAATACCTCTTTTTTTATATCTTCTTGTTGCATGTTTCTTGGTTCTTCCTTTATTTATTTCTTCTTCTTTTTCTATTCTTCTTTTCCTCTTCTTTTTATGTTGGTTTATTGTTCTTATTTTTTCTCACTTTCTTTTTCATTTTTGTATTCCTTATTTATTTCACTCTCTATATATATATTGTTTATGGTTCACTTGGTGATTTTTCTTTTTGTTCCCTGTATATCTTTAGTATATTTATTTTTTGGCTTTTCTGAACCTAGATTCATGGATTTATATAGTTTGTTTTGCTGTAGGTTTAGTGGCTTGAGTCCTAATAGAATATAAATTGAGTGATTTATTTAGCTCCTTCTGTTAGTTACGGTGTTAGGATAAAGCAATTTTTTCCCCGTTTTGGTACTTAATATTATCATGATGTCTAAGCCCATTATTATGACAGGTTGTTTTGTTAGCAGATATCTATTCCTATACAGCCTTTGTATATAATGCACTTTTTAAGTTTCTAAGTTTTTAACTGGGATTCCGCCGGGAGGCGTCCTGGTTGCTATGGCAACCGGTGACGTAGGGCTCTGCGCACGGCAGCTTACTTCCGGTACGCCGCCGGCGGGATCACACTTGGAAGCGGGTTTGTTTGTGTATATAAGGTGAGTAAATGTATATACCTGTAACTGTTGTCTGAGGACGGGGGCAACCCCGAAACGTCACAAATTAAAAAGATTTTTTGCTGAATAAGACCCGGTGAGTGCTTTTCTTTTTGGATGCTCATATTGTTATTTTAAAGCACCCCGGGCAGGCTAAATAAATGACTGTGTTACCGTGAGTGCAGCTACCTCTTGGGATATTATATATATATATATATATATACTACTGGTAAAAAGTTTTAGAACACCTCCATTTTTCCAGTTTTTTTTTTTAAATTTACGCAGTTTAATGTCTGAATGTATAAAGCATAGAACAAATAAAAAAAATGGACATAAAAAATAAATCATATAATCATTTTCTTTAAAAAAATGTGCACTAATTTTTTTAATCATCAAAGTAGCCATCTTTTGCAAAGTAGCCACGCTTCTGGCATTCTTTCTACAATGGAAAGTTCTTTCCAACACTGTTGTAGAAGTTCCCACATAGGTAATTTTTGCAATGTTTAAAATGTTTTGATAAAGTAAAAGTGGATGTGCGCCAATATTCTATTTTGTGTAATTATTTTGGTTTTGTTGGCTGCACCCCTAAGAAGTAATAATTTATTAAGGTGTGCTAAACCATATGGATTTGTAGTTAAAGGAAGACTAACCATCTTCTTGGTTTAAACACCCCCACACAGTACTCAGGTGCTCTCATTATAGTACATTGGAAGAGAGTATAAAGCCAGAGAGGCTCATTCTAATATGCAGAGTTAAAGCAAGAATGTTTCAGCCCAGAAAGGCAGCGCATTGCAGTGTTAGGACCAGTAAGTGTTGCGCTTGTAGGTTGCTTTGCTTTGTTTTCATCATTCTGTCCAGTTCACTGTGGTGCTTCATGGCCAAGGCAAGCCTCTTTTTCTTATATTGCCATCTTAGCAATGGCTTTCTTACTGCCACTCCACCTGTCAGACCTGCAGCACGAAGTCTTCTTTTCACAGTTAAAACTGAGACTTGTTTACTTCACTCAGTGTTAAAGGGACACTTAACCCACTTAAGCCACTTTCTAATTTACTCCTATTATCAATTTTTCTTCATTCTCTTGCTATCTTTATTTAAAAAGCAGGAATGTGATGCATAGGAGCCGGCCCATTTTTAGTTGAGAACCTAGCAAGCGGTATCCATGGTGCTGAACCTAAAATGGGCTGGCTGCTAAGATTTACATTCCTGCTTTTAAAATACAGATAGCAAGAGAACGAAGAAAATTTTATAATAGGAGTAAATTAGAAATTTCTTAAAATTTCATGCCCTATCTGAATCATGAAAGAAAAAAATTTGGTTTTTGGTATTCTTAATTGAAAGCTAAACCTAGAAGGTTCATATGCTTATTTCTAAGGCCTTGAACGTGGAGTTTGAGTGAGTCAGATCTGATTGGCTAAAATGGATGTTAGTCAAAAGATCTGAAATAAGGGGTCAGTTTGCTGAGGCTTAGATACAAGGTAATCCCAGAGGTAAAAAGTATACTAATATAACTTTGTTGGCTGTGCAAAACTAGGGAATGGGTAATAAAGGGATTATCTATCTTTTTAAACAATAAAAATTCTGGTGTAGACTGTCCCTTTAAGCTGTGCCGTCTGTCATGCAAACTGTTGACTCTCAGAAACTTGTCTTCTGATTCTGTCTTGGCTTTGGGTCTTCCAGACATCCCCCTATCAGAGTTAGTTTCCTCCAGTCTCTAAGTACATTTTGATGGTGTAGGAAACTGTACTCACTGACACTATGGCTTTCTTTACAATTTCTTTAAAGGAAAGACCTACACTTCTAAGGGTTAAAATGGTCTGTCTGTCTTCCTTTGTTAATTGTCTTTTTCTCGTCATTTTAAGAGCAGTATGCTACTTCCTGCAGTACAATACTGTCCAGATATCCCTTAAGAGGGTATAGTAACATACGTCTAGATTACGAGTTTTGCGTTATGAGTGGAAAAGCTTCATAACGATGCTTTTTCACTACCGCTGGTATTACGAGTCTTGCAGGTATATCTGTACCGCACACTTTTTTGGCCGTAACGCAACGTAACTACCGCAGTTTTCATAAAGTCCTTTTTCAATGGTACTTCCACAGCGCTGGTATTACGAGTTTGCCTGTCCGGCCAAAAAGTGAGCGGTACAGCCTATACCGTCAAGATCCATACCATAAACTGAAAGTCAGTAGTTATGGCTTTTATGTTACAAAGCTGTACCATAAAACTCATAACTAAAGTGCTAAAAAGTAACACCCATAAACTACCTATTAAGCCCTCCCGCATCGCAAACACTAAAATAAAATTATTAACCCCTAATCTGCCGCTTCCGACATCACCGCCACTATAATAAACATATTAGCCTCTAAACCGCTGCACTCCCGCATCGCAAACACTAGTTACATATTATTAACCCTTAATCTGCTGTCCCTAACATCGTTGCAACCTACATTACTGTTATTAACCCCTAATCTGCTGCCCCCAAAATTGCCACCACTATACTAAAGTTATTAACCCCTAAACCTAACCATAGCCCTAACACCCACTAACTTTAAACATAATTAAATTAAATCTAAATAAAAATTACAATTATTACCTAAATAATTCCTATTTAAAACTATATATTTACCTGTAAAATAAACCCTAAGCTAGCTACAATATAACTAATAGTTACATTGTATCTATCTCAGGTTTTATTTTTATTTCACAGGTAAGTTTGTATTTATTTTAACAAGGAAAACTAGTTAGTAAATATGTATTAACTATTTACTAACTACCTAGCTAAAATAAACACAAACTTACCTGTAAAATAAAACCTAACCTGTCTTACACTAACACCTAACCTTACACTACAATTAAATCAATTACTTTAATTAAATACAATTAACTAAATTACCAAAAAAAAACACAAAATTACACAAAATAAAAAAGAAATTATCAAATTTTTAAACTAATTACACCTAATCTAATAGCCCTATCAAAATAAAAAAGCCCCCCCCCTACAAAAATAAAAAAACCTTAGCCTAAAAAACTGCCAATAGCCCTTAAAAGGGCCTTTTGCAGGGCATTGCCCCAAAGAAACCAGCTCTTTTACCTGTAAAAAAAAATACAAACAACCCCCAACAGTAAAACCCACCACTTACACAACCAACCCCCCCAAATAAAATCCTTTCTAAAAAAAAACTAATCTCCTCATTGCCCTGAAAATGGCATTTGGATGGACATTGCCCTTAAAAGGGCATTTAGCTCTTTTTCAACCCAAACCCTAAGCTAAAAATAAAACCCACCAATAAACCCTTAAAAAAACCTAACACTAACCCCCGAAGATCCACTTACAGTATTTGAAGACCGGACATCCATCCTCAACGAAGCCGGCGGTGGAAGATTAGGGTTTTCAGGGCAATGGGGAGTTTAGGATTTTTAGATAGGATTTTATTTGGGGGGTTTGGTTGTGTGGGTGGTGGGTTTTACTGTTGGGGGGTTATTTGTATTTTTTTACAGGTAAAAGAGCTGGTTTCTTTGGGGCAATGCCCTGTAAAAGGCCCTTTTAAGGGCTATTGGCAGTTTAGTTTTTTATTTTTTATTTTTTTGGGGGGGCTTTTTTATTTTGATAGGGCTATTAGATTAGGTGTAATTAGTTTAAATATTTGATAATTTCTTTATTATTTTGTGTAATTTAGTGTTTATTATTTTTTTGTAATTTAGTTAATTGCATTTAATTAATGTAATTGATTTAATTGTAGTGTAAGGTTAGGTTTTATTTTACAGGTAAATTTCGCCTAGATTTAGAGTTTGGCGGTAGCAGTCAAAACCAGCGTTAGAGGCTCCTAACGCTGGTTTTTACCGCCCGCTGGTATTTGGAGTCAGTCAGGAAAGGGTCTAACGCTCACTTTCCAGCCGCAAATTTTCCATACCGCAGATCCCCTTACGTCAATTGCGTATCCTATCATTTCTATGGGATCTTTCAAACGCTGGTATTTAGAGTCTTGGCTGAAGTGAGCGTTAGAACTCTAACGACAAAACTCCAGTCGCAGAAAAAAGTCAGGAGTTAAGAGCTTTCAGGGCTAACGCCGGTTCATAAAGCTCTTAACTACTGTGCTCGAAAGTACACTAACACCAATAAACTATATATGTACCCCTAAACCGAGGTCCTAATCTGCCGACCGCACACCGCCGCCACCTACGTTATCCCTATGTACCCTTAATCTGCTGCCCCTAACACCGCCGACCCCTATATTATATTTATTAACCCCTAATCTGCCGCCCCCAACGTCGCCTCCACCTGCCTACACTTATTAACCCCTAATCTGCCGAACGGACCTCACCACTACTATAATAAATGTATTAACCCCTAATCAGCCTCACTCCCTAACATCGCCGACACCTAACTTCAAGCATTAACCCCTAATCTGCCGACCGGACCTCATCGCTACTATAATAAATTTTTTAACCCCTAAAGCTAAGTCTAACCCTAACCCTAACACCCCCCTAAGTTAAATATAATTTAAATCTAACAAAAAAAATTAACTCTTATTAAATAAATTATTCCTATTTAAAGCTAAATACTTACCTGTAAAATAAACCCTAATATAGCTACAATATAAATTATAATTATATTGTAGCTATTTTAGGATTAATATTTATTTTACAGGCAACTTTGTAATTATTTTAACCAGGTACAATAGCTATTAAATAGTTAAGAACTATTTAATAGCTACCTAGTTAAAATAATTACAAAATTACCTGTAAAATAAATCCTAACCTAAGTTACAATTAAATTAATTAAATAAAATACCTACAATTATCTACAATTAAACCAAACACTACACTATCAATAAATTAATTAAATACAATACCTACAAACAAATACAATTAAATAAACTAACTAAAGTACAAAAAATAAAAAAGAACTAAGATACAAAAATAAAAAAATATTTACAAACATTAGAAAAATATTACAACAATTTTAAACTAATTACACCTACTCTAAGCCAACTAATAAAATAACAAAGACCCCCAAAATAAAAAAATGCCCTACCCTATTCTAAAATTAAAATAGAAAAGCTCTTTTACCTTACCAGCCCTGAAAAGGGCACTTTGCGGGGCATGCCCCAAAGAATTCAGCTCTTTTGCCTGTAAAAAAAACCCATATCAGCCAATCGGATTGAACTTGAATCTGATTGGCTGATTCCATCAGCCAATCAGAATTTTCCTACCTTAATTCCGATTGGCTGATAGAATCCTATCAGCCAATCGAATTCGCTGGAGGTCTTGAAGATCAGCCGCTCGTCATCGGATGGAAGAACATAGAAGATGCGGCTTGGATGAAGATGTTTGCCGGTCCGGATGTCCTCTTCTGCCCGCTTGGATCAAGACTTCAGCTGGAGGATGGATGTCTTCAGCCCCCCGCTTGGGCTTGGATCAATACATCGGAGGCTCTTCTGGACAGATCGGACCCGGTGTGGTGAAGACAAGGTAGGGAGATCTTCAGGGGCTTAGTGTTAGGTTTATTTAAGGGGGGTTTGGGTTAGATTAGGGGTATGTGGGTGGTGGGTTGTAATGTTGGGGGGGGTATTGTATGTTTTTTTTTACAGGCAAAAGAGCGGAATTCTTTGGGGCATGCCCCGCAAAGGGCCCTTTTCAGGGCTGGTAAGGTAAAAGAGCTTTTCTATTTTAATTTTAGAATAGGGTAGGGCATTTTTTTATTTTGGGGGTCTTTGTTACTTTATTAGGGGGCTTAGAGTAGGTGTAATTAGTTTAAAATTGTTGTAATATTTTTCTAATGTTTGTAAATATTTTTTTATTTTTTGTAACTTAGTTCTTTTTTATTTTTTGTACTTTAGTTAGTTTATTTAATTGTATTTATTTGTAGGTATTGTATTTAATTAATTTATTGATAGTGTAGTGTTAGATTTAATTGTAGATAATTGTAGGTATTTTATTTAATTAATTTATTGATAGTGTAGTGTTAGGTTTACTTGTAGATAATTATAGGTATTGTATTTAATTTATTTATTGATAGTTTAGTGTTAGGTTTAATTGTAACTTAGGTTAGGATTTATTTTACAGGTAATTTTGTAATTATTTTAACTAGGTAGCTATTAAATAGTTATTAACTATTTAATAGCTATTGTACCTGGTTAAAATAAATACAAAGTTACCTGTAAAATAAATATTAATCCTAAAATAGCTACAATATAATTATTCGTTATATTGTAGCTATATTAGGGTTTATTTTACAGGTAAGTATTTAGCTTTAAATAGGAATAATTTATTTAATAAGAGTTAATTTATTTTGTTAGATTTAAATTATATTTAACTTAGGGGGGTGTTAGGGTTCGGGTTAGAGTTAGCTTTAGGGGTTAATACATTTATTATAGTAGCGGTGAGGTCCGGTCGGCAGATTAGGGGTTAATTATTGTAGGTAGGTGGAGGCCACGTTGGGAGCGGCATATTAGGGTTTAATAAATATAATATAGGGGTCGGCGGTGTTAGGGGCAGCAGATTAGGGGTACATAGGGATAATGTAGGTTGCGGCGGTGTACGGAGCGGCAGATTAGGGGTTAAAAAAAAAATATGCAGGTGTCAGCGATAGTGGGAGCGGCAGATTAGGGGTTAATAAGTGTAAGGTTAGGGGTTTTTAGACTCGGGGTACATGTTAGGGTGTTAGGTGCAGACTTAGGAAGTGTTTCCCCATAGGAAACAATGGGGCTGCGTTAGGAGCTTAACGCTGCTTTTTTGCAGGTGTTTGTTTTTTTTTCAGATCAAACGGCCCTTTGTTTCCTATGGGGGAATCGTGCACGAGCACGTTTTTGAAGCTGGCCACGTCCGTAAGCAACGCTGGTATTGAGAGTTGCAGTGGCGGTAAATTATGCTCTACGCTCCCTTTTTGGAGCCTAACGCACTGAAAACCCAGCCATTCTGTGAACTCTAAATACCAGCGGTATTTAAAAGGTGCGGGGAAAAAAAAAGCATGCGTTAGCTACGTGGGTCTTTACCAACAAAACTCTAAATCTAGCCGTTTGTATTTATTTTAACTAGGTGGTTAGTAAATAGTTAATAAATAATTACTTACTAGTCTACCTAGTTAAAATAAATACAAACTTGCCTGTAAAATAAAAATAAAGCCTAAGCTAGATACAATGCAACTATTAGTTATATTGTAGCTAGTTTAGGGTTTATTTTATAGGTAAGTTTTAGTTTTAAATAGGAATTATTTAGGTATTAATAGTAATTTTTATTTAGATTTATTTTAATTAAGCTAGTGGTGTTATGGTTAGGGTTACGTTAGGGTTAGGTTTAGACTTAGGGTTAGGTTTATGGGTTAATAACTTTAGTATAGTGGCGGCGACATTGTGGGCGGCAGATTAGAGGTTAATTAGTGTAGGTAGGTGGTGGCGATGTCGGGGGCAGCAGATTAGGGGTTAATAACTGTAATGTAGGTTGTGGCGACATTGGGGGCGGCAGATTAGGGGTTAATAAGTGTAGGTAGGTGGCGGCGGTGTCGGGGGTGGCAGTTTAGGGGTTAATAAGTGTAATGTAGGTGTCGGCGGTGTTGGGGGCGGCAGATTAGGGGTTAATAAGTATAATGTAGGTGTCGGCGATGTCGGGGGCAGCAGATTAGGGGTGTTTAGACCCAGGGTTTATGTTACGGTGTTAGGTGTAAACATAACATCATTTTTTTTCCCATTGGAATCAATGGGGCTGCATTACGGAGCTTTAAGCTCCTTTATTGCAGGTGTTAGGCTTTTTTTTAGCTGGCTCTCCCCATTGATGTCTATGGGGAAATTGTGCACGAGAACGTAAAACCAGCTCAAAGCAACGCTGGTATTTGGGTGCGGTATGGAGCTCAATTTTGCTCAATGCTGCCATATTGCCTGTTAACGCCGGGTTTTTGCAAACCTGTAATAGGGAGGTGAGCGGTGGAAATAACTTGCAAGTTAGCACCAAGCCGCTCATAATGCAAAACTGCTTTTATACAGACAGAGGATTTTTAAGTAAGCAACAAAAGTTGAGACACCTCTAGGAATTGTGAGCATAAACTTTGAAGGCTTAATTTACTTACATTGCTGCAGAACAACTGTGAGTTGTTAACCCATTACTTCTTCCCTGAAAAAGGAATTTTTGTAAAACAAAAAAATGTACATTATTTTTTTATTATATTATTTTTTTCCTAACCTAAATTATATTTTCTTACCTCTGGCAGGTTACTGCTTTCCTTTGTACCATTTCAGGTTATTCATTGGACTTGAACTGCTTAAAGGGACAGTCTACACCAGAATTATTATTGTTTTAAAAGATAGATAATCCCTTTATTACCCATTCCCCAGTTTTGCATAACCAACACAGTTATATTTATATATTTTTTACCTCTTGTATCTAAGGCTCTGCAAACTGCCCCTTTATTTCAGTTCTTTTGACAGATTTGCAGTTTAGCCAATCAGTGCTGGCTCCCAGGTAACTTCACATGCACGAGCACAGTGTTATCTATATGAAACACATGAACTAACACCCTCTAGGGGTGAAAAACTGTTAAAATGCATTCTGAAAAGAGGTGGCCTTCAAGGTCTAAGAAATTAGCATATGAACCTCCTAGGTTAAGCTTTCAACTAAGAATACCAAGAAAACAAAGCAAAATTGGTGATAAAAGTAAATTGGAAAATTATTTAAAATTACATTACATCTGAATCATGAAAGTTTATTTTGGTCTAGACTGTCCCTTTAAATTTCAATAAAAACTGGAAAAATGGGGGTAAAAGTGAAGAAAGCTTCGGTGGGAGCTGAAATATATACAACACTGCTCATTATCGCGGTCTTTAAACCCATGTTTAGACTGCTTATATTACGGAAGTATGAGCAAACAGTACAGGAGGTGTAACCCACTAAATCTTAATTGCTAATCCTTATGGGAGTTGTATACTAACCTATTAAGCTATGAATGGTTGACGAGTAAAGTGGATACACCGCATTTGATACATTGTATTTTAGCATAATATCTACCAACAATTGATATACCATTCTAAGTGGAATACCTAATTTTACACACACACAGTGGGGATTCCACACTGATAATTATTAGTGTCACAAACGGAGTGTCTTCACACCCATGTTTATATTACGGCAGTGTGATCAAATAGTACAGGAGGTGCAACCTGCTATATTTCTTAACTACTAATCCTTATGGGAATTGTATACTAACCTATTAAGTTACAAATGGTTGACACCTCCAGTGTCTGCGTGCTTCAATTATCATAGTATCATAGTGTGGGATCTCCCAGTGCCCAATGTTCTACTAGTGGAACTATTCCACGGTTAATAACAGACTGTCAGTATCTCATGAATTTCAATAGCCAGTACAAGTAATGCAACCTCCCCAAAATCCCTTTATCTTTAATAAACTGTCGAGTTCCAATAGTATTGGGGGAGTTACACAAGGTTGCTACTTTCTAGTATCTGCATGCTTTATTATTTAGATCTGACAAGCGCTAGTAGGGTACTGATACATTAACACACCATACCTGTTCCTACTAATGGAACATCAGTGCTGAATGGCACATTGTACTTGTGTACTCGACACTACTATATTTATATAGTAGTTATATTCTTAACCTCAAGTGGAACAGCATCATTATACTATCTTATCAAGTCTGGCTGTGCATGGTTGGGGCAGTTACTAGGTAATCACTATTAGTGTACCAGTACATACCTTTCACTGCATTTTGTATTGTAGTTATTTTCAGCCCCCCATATGACTAGGTAATTGTCCATGGGCAGAGCATATTAACCCAGGACAACCACTAGTGTTTACGAGTCATATTTGAGTATTTTAGTTAGATACAGCACTGAACTTGCTGCAATTGTTTTTAATATTTGTTACCCTTTTTTAATTATAACTAATAAAGTTTATATATTTTAACTCTATATGTACACAATCCCCATATTAGAGGGAAAAGTGCTTTTCATAAGTATCCTGTCCAGTTTCTATGCTGGAATTGTTTTACTAAATTAAATGACACATCTGTCTGAAATTTGGCAGTTAGATCCAGACTGGAAATCCCTACAAAACTGGAAAAGTAGTTTTTGAGATATTTGAGATTGAAAAAACAGGGTTTTGAGTTTAGATTTATATAGACTTAATGTTAGAGATTTGTTTAAAGTTTTTGTCAAAACTGTTGCACCGATTTATTTGAAACTTGGTAGTTTTATAGATTATTTAGAGTGCTTGTGCAGTTAAATTGCATGAACATTTGTATGATTAGTTGTTTTGTCCATAAGGAAATTGGTGTACATGCGTAGTTTGTTGCTTTTCAAAACACTGATTTTACATGTCAACTGTGACTTATGGCACATGCTCCTTATGCAGCATAGAGGATCGCAAGTGCTAGGAAAGCATGAGGCTGTCTGACACAGACACATCCTTAAGTTCTTCAAGAGATATGGAAGTGAAGTGCAGGAATACAATGTGCAGGGCCTGATTTCCCATTAGGCACATTAAGCATGTGCCTAATGGGCAGTGAGGGGCACTTGCCGGGTGCTTGTATTATGACTCATGCATTTGCAAAAAAAAAAAAAATGTTATTAAAATACACAGCGGCTCACTGGATCAGTAGACTGATTCACTGATCATATTGGTAAGAATTTTTTACTCACTATGTTCCTCCTTGAAAAATAGTCCCGCCCCATTCACTCAGCTGCCTAAACATTGTTATTGGGCAGGACAGCCAGTTTAGGAGGGAAGCAAGCAGGTAGCAGCAGCAGTAGCAGCAGGCAGCACGTGAGTCACCCGTCTAAGCTGGGCACACAGGGAACTGAGATCCAAGCCCAGTGTCAGTGGAGATTAGTAAAACAGCAGGAAGAGCCATTGGAAATGGAAGGTAGGTAAATTTCCCCCTCAGCACGTTAACAAAATGCTATTTGCTGATGATAATAATTCAGTTTGCTGCTGAATCATGTGAAATGCCGGTCTGAGTGATGTTTCTCCTGTTATTTTGTATGACAGCTTGTGACAGAATGTGTAGCCTAAGGGCAGGGAGTACAGGGTGATGTGTGTTATGGTGTTTAGGTGGAGGGTAGGGAGGTACAGAAAGTAGTGTAAGGGATTCATTGATAATTTTTAGGAACTAATAGAATTATTTATTGTTCTTTAATCAAATTCCAGCTATGCTATCCCTTGTCTGTAAGATGACATGAGGCTGTTTATGCTTTGGAAAAGCTCTAGAGGACAGAAAAATCACTTTTCTTTTCAAAATAAGTAATTTGCTTACTACCACCTTGTCTGCATCATAGGGTTTTGCAACTATAATCCAAACTTAAAGTGAATGTAAATTTAGAGGATAAAGTGCCTGGTTTTTAAAAATCCGATTAAAATCAGGGGCACTTTATCGAAATTTACATTTCACTTGTGTTGTGAAAATATTTACCTTTAATTCTTGACAGCAGCTGCATCGCTTCCCCCACCTCCAATCATGGCGTTGAATCAGACACTGATTCCCCCTGGGGGGAAGCCGTGATTGGAGGATGACTGATCCGTCATTTCTGACATATGAGGCATGTGACGACCGGGGGAATCGATGGAGTGGCTGTCAAGATTAAAAGGTAAGTATTTTCACAACACAAGTGAAATGAAAATTTTAATGAATTAAAGTACCCCTGTTTTTAATCGGATTTTTTAAAAACTGGGCACTTTATCATCTTGATTTACATTCACTTTAATTAAAAAAGAAAGGTTACAAAATCTGTAAGATGCTTGTTACTGAAACCTGCATTGCCTGGATGTATATATTTTAACAATTAATCTTTAAAACTGGCAAGATTAACTAGAATTAGCTTCTACGGTACCGGTAACTAAAACAGATAGAACTCGTTATGGATACATCTGTGTAAGAAGCAGGGATAGTAATTTACAGTTTTTATTTTCTTTTTTGTGATTTTGCACAGATTTAAAAGTAATATTGTGCTTACCTTGTTACCTTAATGTTTTACATCTAATATTTATTTTTAGTTGTCCTAAATAATAATAAAACAATAACCCCAGCATACAGCATTGCACACAGTGAGAAATAGTACGTACACCCAGCAGGAGTAATTAAGGGATTAAATGCTTATCGGTCGCTAGCCGTAGAAGGGTACATATAACAACTTACTCTATAATAAAAAACACAACAACTTTTTGTGGGTAAAATTTTAACCGTCACAGGTTAAACATTTATTAATTAAATAAGTAACTATGGAAACCAACAAGGTTATGATGGCGGCTGAACGAATGCTATAATGACAACCCAGCACTGCAGAAGGTAAACGGCCCAAACGGAAACGTGCACTTGAGGCTATCCACCCCTCTCACTTTAGATTGGTCAACACTCCCCCCGTTCACCCTTTCCAAGGCAACAGGGCTGTTACCTCCCGCCGAGAGGGTATAAAATAGGGACTACCCCCTAGAAAGGGGATCCGCTACTCAGCCGCCAAAAGCCAGGTAGACCGGATATGGTAGATACCCAATAACTAAAGAGGCTGACAAAGTTAGCCTGAATAGGCATACCCGTCGCCAACTAGGGGAAAAAATTTAAATTTGGAAATGCTCAATTGACTATGTGGCGACTAAGTTAGCCTGAGAAGGCATACTTAGCGCCTAGTACAATAAATTTGGAAGCCATCTTGTAACAGGGAAGGGAGGGAGGGGAAAGACCTCGTCTGCACTGGATTCCAGGAAGAAGAGGGCCAGGAAGCTGATGATATCCACTTTTAAGGTGAGTAGTGGGCCCCTCCCTTGCATGCAACATTGTTGCAACTAACCTCCCTAGCCAGCCCTCTTCTCCTATCTCTCCCTTCAGCTTTAACCCTTAGCTTTGTTCGAGGCCCAATTGTGCCCTACACTGCCTTAAGGGATTAAATGCTTATCGGTCGCTAGCCGTAGAAGGGTACATATAACAACTTACTCTATAATAAAAAACACAACAACTTTTTGTGGGTAAAATTTTAACCGTCACAGGTTAAACATTTATTAATTAAATAAGTAACTATGGAAACCAACAAGGTTATGATGGTGGCTGAACGAATGCTATAATGACAACCCAGCACTGCAGAAGGTAAACGGCCCAAACGAAAACTGCAGCAGAGCGGGACCTCTGCTCATAGAAAAATTGCTACTAAGGGGTTAATGAGATCACGTGACCCACCCGCAAGGGGAAGGAGGGGCACCTCACGTGCACTTGAGGCTATCCACCCCTCTCACTTTAGATTGGTCAACACTCCCCCCGTTCACCCTTTCCAAGGCAACAGGGCCGTTACCTCCCGCCACCAGATAGCATTGAGATGATAACTGTGCCGCCAACCAATAAAAGACAAACACAACACAACCGGACTTAAAGGAGGGTTACTATGACTTACGAATGTCATTTATAAAAATATCTAGGGCAACTGTCTCTAAATGAACCCTATCCTTTCTTTAATAATGGACCTTGTCAGCTGTAAGGAATTTGTGTTTAACTACGAATCCCCCATTACCCGTGACGGTTCTAGCAACTGAGGAATTTATCTTCTTTCTGACCTTATAAGCAGCGCTGTGGCTAGACATGTGACGCCATTCCAGCCTGGGAACTATGTTGGACCAACCGACAACACATTCGGAATCCGAGCTCTGATCCAAGCGATATCCGCCTGCATAATCTTGATTAGCTTCAAGACCGGAATGGCGCCCAAATCATTGCCCCCTAAATGGAGAATCATTACATGAGGTTTACTCAGGCATACCAGGGCCTCCGAAATATGCAATGGAAGCGTGGGCCAACACATCCCTCTATCCCTTAACCATCTAATTGAAACTAGGGTGAAAGGGAAGCCCAAATTCTGCCCCCCTCGGAAGGGCGGAACTACGGATGGAGGCCCAATGCACATAGGAGTGCCCCACGATCCAGATCCTCTTGGCACCATTGACAGGTCCTTCAAAGACACATGGGATTAGCAACTGAAATAACACTAATCAACAACCTTGGATTAGAAACTAAACACATTATTTAACTTACTAGAACGCCATCTACCCAGACGGCAGATGGCTTCTACTGAAGAACCCTTCAAAGCGGCATTAGTAGCTGCCCCTATGCAAAACGAATGGGGAGCTATTTCAGACACATTAAAGCCTGCATGGGCAGCGGCCCTAGCTAGTATTCTACGAAACTGGAACAACGAGAGTGAAGTCCCATTAGCATGAATTAACAGTGGGCCCTGCTCCAGTGGCCTATGCTCTAGAAACTGGTTCACCGCCCTCACAGGGCAGCAATGACCATCGGACTGGGATATAGGTATCCATGCACCTTGAAACTGGATATTAAGTTCAAGACAGCGTAACACCAGATGTCTCAATAAACAAACTACAGCCGCAGATGTGGCTGAAAGACCATTCACCGCGTGGGCGACACTGAGATTATCTGTCCAGAAGTGAACCGTCCTGTTTGCGAAATTGTTGCCCCACAGCTCAACAGCCAACACGATAGGGAAGAGCTCTAAACTGGATATTAAGTTCAAGACAGCGTAACACCAGATGTCTCAATAAACAAACTACAGCCGCAGATGTGGCTGAAAGACCATTCCCTGCGTGGATGACACTGAGATTATCTGTCCAGAAGTGAACCGTCCTGTTTGCGAAATTGTTGACCCACCGCTCAACAGCCAACACGATAGGGAAGAGCTCTAAAAGGGGTAAGGTTACATGTTAAGCCCCTGGCTGAGCATTCTAATGGCCAAGGACCCGCGCTCCATTCCCCTATGAAATATGCACCATATCCCTGTGAACCTGCGACATAAGTAAATAGATGCAACAACTGACTGGAAATGGGTTGGGATCGATATAATCGAATTCCATTAAATGCTGAAGAAATGTCTTCCAGACTCGCAAGTCAGCTCTCATACCCTCGGAAATCCAATTTTTTTCCGAAGGTCTGAGTTTGCCCTTTAACTTAGCCTCCAATCTTCGATTGAAAACTCTCCCCATGGGGATAACTCTGCCTGCAAAATTAAGAAGGCCAAGCCATGACTGTAACTGCCTAAATATAATGGTTACCATGGAAACGGCCGCTTCAACCGCCTCAAGCATGTCCTGGACTTTACCAGAAGGCAGCCTACAAAGTTTGTCTACGATATTGATTTCGATACCCAGGAATGTGATGCAAGTACCCGGGCCCACAGTCTTCTCTTCAGCTAAGGGGACACCGAATTACAACATCAGGATTATCATGGATTCCATCAGTTGATGGCATTCATTAGTTCCCGGACTCCCCACCAGGAGGAAATCATCCAGATAGTGTGCAATGCGGTTAGTGACCACCTGCTGTGCCAAAACCCAGTGCAAGATGTACTGAAGGTTTCAAATAAAGCGCAAGAGATCGCGCAGCCCATGGGCAAGCACCTATCTACGTAAAACCCCTTTTGAAATGTGCAACCCATCAAATAAACTGATGAAGGGTGCAAGGGCAACAGGCGAAAGGTGGATTCAATATCCAGTTTCGCCAGCAAGGCACCCGCACCAACCCCCCGCACCAATTCCAGGGCGCTATCAAAAGATTGATATCGCACTGAGCTAAGTTCTGGGTCAATGGCATCATTGACCGAATAGCCCCTGGGGTGGGACAGATGCTGAATTAGACAGAATTGTCCTAATTCCTTCTTGGGTACCACACCCAATGGTGAAATTACCAGATTTTTTTCTGATTTGATTTGAGGTTACGATAGCATCTAGAGCCCTTAATGGCTTTTGTCACCGGTATATGAAAACCTTCAGTAAAGCCTTGAAAAAGCAAAGATGCTGCGCGCGAATCTGGGTACACCCTTAGCCATGGCTCAAGAGCGTAAACCTCCACAGGGGTTGGGGCCCTTAGCAACAATAGAGAGCTTGTTCTGTGCTCTACCGGATGCAGAATCCTTTTTTCTGGCACATTCGCTCCCAGCGTGTGACCCGGCACAGTATCTGCACACGTGCCTGAATGCACACGAGTTACCTCTGTCGCATTTGTTATCCTGAAATGCCCAGCAGGTACTTCCCCTGTGCTTCGCTTTGGAAGCACGAAAGGACTGATTACTAGAGGAGGAGGAGGAGGATGGGGACCCATGAGGGCCAAGGCGCTGCCAAAGATGCGTGTCAGTGGTATCAAAGGTGAGCACAGGATTACCCGCCATCTTCTGCCTAAATTCCACATCATACTCTCTCCAAGCCACTCACCAAACTTCCTCTGATTCCAGTGTATATTGTCGGTGTATTCAAGAATAACATGGCACTGGCTAGGGTATTTCTCCAGGTAGCAAGAGGAGAAAACCCTAAAGCAAATTAGCCACTCCTCAAATGCTTCAGAACGTTTGAACCTTTTAGGTCCAGTACCGTCGGCACTTTTCTTCCTCTGTGTTCAAGCCTCTGCAGATAACTCAAATATATTAACATATTTGCCCTGCTGTATTTTCTTTATGGTTCTTGGCTTTAAATGACCGTGCAAGGAGGGAGTGTATGAGGGGAAGGAATCACCATGCAAGGCTACTTTCCTTTCCAGAACTAAATTAATTTGCGCTATGGGAGTGTTGTCCTGCAAGGAATCTGGTGGACCTATCGCAAGCTGCGTCTGCGCTATGTTCCCCGCCGAACCTGACTGTATTACCGGCCACATTATCTTAACCATCGCAAACATGCGCTTTTGACCCTTACCCCTCAGCCCCAGTGAAGTGTCGCTGTCACATTCAGATTCTGAAAGGGATGAGTCAACCTGGACATGTCGGTCATGTATAAATGTGGATGGCTTACCAGGAATGGCAACTGCGTTGTCCTGAGACTCCAGACTAGAAGGACCAGGAACAGCCCCACCATCCTGTTGTATAGAGTTGGCAGTATCTTCTCGCTGCAGTGAACCCGCCTGTTCCTGAGGAGTAGCAGTGGAAGCCGAAGGCATATCTACTTGCTGTGGTTCCATGTGTGATTCCATGTGTGATGCGTTCTGCAATAAAGAAAAAAGATTGCGAGCACTACGGACACCGGCAAAGGGAGGGTTAATAAAACCCAAACCTGATCCATTATTTGTACTCATGCCAGCATTCCCCACATCATCTCCCCTTGTCATACTGTGTGTGTTACGAGCCCTGACCAAATCATGCCCCAATGCTCCATGCCCTACATTCACAACACTAACTTGCAATGGAAATGCTGAAGCAGAAATGGCCCTCAACTCATTTCCCTGTAAAGATGGTAGCACATTCCTAGCCACATTCACAACATTTTGTACATTCGCAGCTGAAACATTCATGCCTGAAGGAACAGCTTGTGCATTTATACTGGAAGTACCTATATTTGCTACAGCGTGTGAATTTATACTTTGACTGTGCATATTTGTACAGCTGGCTGTGCCTCTGGCTGTGCTTGATGCTGCGCTACTTTGAGGATGAGCTGCCCTATTATCTTGAAGCGCGCCATTATACTGTCTCTGAGCATGGGAATAGTGACACTGAGCCTGGGCGTGCTGACCCTGTGGTCCAATAGCACTTATTTGCCCACCAGAATGATTACCTGTTTCATGAACTAAAGCCCTAGCTCCTGATAGCACGCCTCTTCCCAAAGGGGGTAATCTATTAGCCCTAGCGGTAACACCCCTCCTAGTTTTGAAGCCTCCGTGGGAGCCTACGCTAAGAGAAGAAACTCTACTGCCTTCTTGAGACCCTAAGAGAAGAAACTCTACTGCCTTCTTGAGACCCCGTACCAGCAAATGCCACTCTGCCAAGAACCCGTGATGGTGCCCTCCTCTGCCGCACTTGAGGACCCCTGCGGCCTATTAACCCACCCCCGGCCAACATCCTCTGTTGGTGCTCACCTTCCCGGAGCTGAAGAGGATGCGACCGTTCCCACGGAGTCCCGACGTTGCTATGACCGCCGAAACCGGAACCGGAAGTGGATGGGCGCGTGACCAGAACTTCCGGTTGCGCACTTACAATTGGACCCGGAGGACCTGCGGCCTGGCTCGGAGGACCCGACACCGGCATCGCGTGAGGAGGACCCTGAAGACCCGACAGAGGACCCTGAAGACCCGACGGAGGACCCTGAAGACCCGACGGAGACATTGCCGCTACGATGGACGCTAGGATTGCTGATACCGCCGAAACAGCCAACGGAGGAACCGCGGACAGAAGAGATGAGACCGCCGATTCAGGTAAGACCACCTGGTGGCCTGGGGGAGCAGAAGGGGGCACAACGGGCAGCACGGGGGCTTGAGATGTTACAGGCAACACCAATGTTGGATGAGTTTGCGGTGTAGCCTAGGCCCGCAATTGATTGAAGGCCCGAAACGGGCCCTGCTACTAACACAGTGCTGAGGCCCGTGTGGAATTGAGCACCCAAAACGGGGCCTGAGTGGGCCACAGGGGACGACAAAAGGGGGGGGTTAGAGCAACCGGAGTGTCTATGGAATGAGGGGACAAATAACTAGGAGGCCTGAGGCTCTGGTTGCTACTTGGGCCTGAATTACATCAGCAGAGGCTGTGATTGCCACGTGAGCCGGGCCCCTGTCAGTAATAGGCCTTGCTATTGGAGAGACCACAGTATCCGAATGGGCCTCAGCCTGAACATGTGGCGTGGCCGGAGGGGGACTTAAAGCCTGAGGCCTAGCTGAAGCCTGCAAAGCATGAGTTTGGAGACAGGCCGATAGTTCATCAGGCCTAGCCATTGCAACTGATGCATAGGCTGAATCATCTCCTTCAACCCACTCACTAGCTGCATGTATATCTAACCTACTAACTGTGTGACAAATCTGTTTTTTCTGTGTTCTAGTAGCACTAGGCCTAGCCTCTGTAGTGTACTGTGTAGGTGGTATTATGTCATCTAGCTCTTCAATATTATCTAGTGCACTTATCTGTTTTTTCTGTTTGTCTGATCCAGGTTTCTCAAACACCAACTCGTGGAAGCGCTGTGGAGATAGTTTGGATCGCTGCATTGTTCACAGAAATGAAGAATTACCCTGAACAATAACAGAAAGAACTCGTCTGCAAGAACTCGTCTGCACTGGATTCCAGGAAGAAGAGGGCCAGGAAGCTGATGATCCCCACTTTTAAGGTGAGTAGTGGGCCCCTCCCTTGCATGCAACATTGTTGCAACTAACCTCCCTAGCAAGCCCTCTTCTCCTATCTCTCTCATCAGCTTTAACCCTTAGCTTTGTTCCAGGCCCAATTGTGCCCTACACTGCCTTTAACATTTGTCAGGCCAAGGTTGTAGGCCAGGGTCACATCTTGACTGCTACTATAGAAGTGTCTGAGGGGAAGTGCCGCAGCTGGAAGTTTGGAGAAGGGGTATGTGGGGAATAAAGATGGTTTTTCGTTTCTATCTTGCAGAAGGGGGTGCTCCTCCTCAGAGTCTTGGGAAGGGAATGGGGGCTACAGTTTGATGTTACTGTTATCTGATAGATGAGTGTGTCTCTGAGCTCTTTCTAACTGGCTATCTAATGTCTGATTTAAGAAACAGTTTATACGTTTCTTTCAACAGAGCTGTGTGTCAATAGTAGGCCTAAAATTCCTAATTATTCAAAATTATGTTACATGTACCAGACTTTTAGGGGTCTGGGATTAAGCAGCAATATTAGTGCTGATGGATTTACTAAGCATTCACTAGCCTTTGCCCAAATGAAGAGCACTGCAAATATAAAAACAGCTCCTGAACGTCTGATCCAATTAGTCAAAAACTGGGAATTCCAGCCTATCAGTTAAAAAAAAAACTTTGTAGATAATGCTTTGCTTAGACTAAATAGCTTTCTTCTTTTAAGAGTAATAATTAGTGTTCAGTCAGAGCAGTCATATTACAGTAAGGAGAAACAATGCAGTTACCTACAGTCCAAGGCAACCGGCTAGAAATTTTACTATATCATTAAGATTTTTTTCAACTACAGATATATTGTTTTTTGTGCTGTGCTATGCTGTATTGTGTAATACCTGATGGCATTATTTCGGTGATGGATAATTATATATATATATATATATATATATATATATATATATATATATATATATATAGCCATTATAAACCTAGGTTACAAGTGGAATGCAATTTTTTTTTGCTCACGCGCAATTAACACTCAGGGGCCAAATTATCATTGTGCGAGTGGACATGATCCGATATTGCGGATCATGTCCGCTGCACATCGATAAATGCCGACAGCATATGCTCTCTGCATTTATCCCCAGCAGTTCACAAGAACTGCTGGTGCAATGCCGCTCCCTGCAGATCCGCTAGCAGGGGCTGTCAATCAACCCAATCGTATTCGATCAAGTTAATTTCTGGCGATGTCTGTCCGCCGCCTTAGAGGTCTTTAGACCTCTGCTTCATAACTTGTGTTTCTGGCGAGCCTCAAGGCTCTCCATAAACATGGGGCATCAAGCTCCATACGGAGCTTGATAAATATGCCCCTATAAGTAAACTTTTAATGCGTGTGGGTTAACGCATGTATTACAAGTTGAAAGTAAACATTTATCGCTCACGCACTAACTCAACACTGCAGTCTGCTTTAAAAAATGAAAATGAAAAAAAAAAAGTCACTCCACTACCACATATATAATTATAGTAGTATTTATATTAAATAGCATATGTAAGCAAAGGGGCTCTAGCACCACTAGTGTTTAGACATGTGACTATCACCATTAAATAATATCTTTTATTTGACCATGGATTAAGTTTGTAAACCAACCACATTTCATAAACATGTAACCACAACCACTTTATATAAAATTTAAAATAATATAAATATTTAATAAGCATCAGGCTAAAGTAGCATGGGACCATTGCATTGACAGAATATATGTCAGTTTTCTTTGCAGGATCAGCCACCCATCCACAATATCCTGATATAAAAAAAAACTGAGAGTATGGCATCTACTTATCAAGCCGTCAACTTACTTGCATTCGACTGCACCAATACGCTCGCCTAAGATTGCCTAACTTCACTGCCGCGGACCTGAATACGTTCTCCAAAGTTACCAAAAAAGCTGTCAAAAAGCCATGCACCAAGTACGGGGCGATGAGCAGCGGACTTTTGTTAACTGACAGTCATCGATATCGCTGCTCTTCGTCTTTTTCCCAGCTTTATTGGTATACTGTCACCAAACACCCACACTATACTACACTGTTTTACCCCTATCCCGCTGCTCACGGACCCCACAGCAACGAAATAAAGTTATTAACCCCTAAACCGCTCCTGGAGCCAACCGCCACTCTAATAAATGTATTAACCCCTATCCTGCCGCTCCTGGAGCCCACCGCCACCTACATTATGTTATTAACCCCTAATTTGCTGCCCCTACACCGCCGTCACCGACATTATACTTATTAACCCCTAATCTGCCGTCACCAACGTCGCCGCCACTATATTAAATTTATTAACCCCTAAACCTAAGTCTAACCCTAACACTTAAATATAATTAAAATAAATCTTAATCTATTAATAACTAAATAATTCCTATTTAAAACTAAATACTTACCTATAAAATAAACCTTAAGATAGCTACAATATAACTAATAGTTACTTGTAGCTATCTTAGGGTTTATTTTTATTTCACAGGCAAGTGTGTATTTATTTTAACTAGGTAGAATAGTTATTATATAGTCATTAACTATTTAATAACTACCTAGCTAAAATAAATACAAATTTACCTGTAAAATAAAACCTAACCTGAGTTACAATAACACCTAACACTACACTATAATTAAATAAATTAACTAAATTAAATACAATTTTAAATTAAATTAAATTAGCTAAAGTACAAAAAACTCAAAAAACTACAGAAAATAATAAACAAATTACAGATATTTAAGCTAATTACACCTAATCTAATAGCCCTATCAAAATAAAAAGGCCCCCCCAAAAAATAATAAAAACCCCTAGCCTAAACTAAACTACCAATAGCCCTTAAAAGGGCCTTTTGCAGGGTATTGCCCCAAAGAAATCAGCTCTTTTACCTGTAAAACAAAAATACAAACAACCCCCCAACAGTAAAACCCACCACCCACACAACCAACCCCCCAAATAAAATACTAACTAAAAAAACATAAGCTCACCATTGCCCTTAAACATTTGGATGGGCATTGCCCTTAAAAGGGCAGTTAGCTCTTTTGCGGCCCAAAGCCCTAACCTAAAAATAAAATCCACCCAATACACCCTTAAAAAACCCTAACACTAACCCCCTGAAGATCGACTTACTGTTCTGAAGACCGGACATCCATCCTCAAGGAAGAGGCAGAAGTCTTCATCCAACTGGGCCGAAGTCCTCAACAAAGCCGGGAGAAGTCTTCATCCAAGCCGGACAAAGTGGTCCTCCAAACGGGCAGAAGTCTTCATCCAGACGGCATCTTCTATCTTCATCCATCCGACGTGGAGCGGCTCCATCTTCAAGACATCCAATGCAGAGCATCCTTTTCCTTCCGACGACTACCGACAAATGAAGGTTCCTTTAAGTAATGTCATCCAAGATGGCGTCCCTTAGATTCCGATTGGCTGATAGAATTAAGTTAACATACTAGCATTTATCAAATACAATACCACCAGTACCTTATTGAAATACTTGATTGTTCTCTAAATTACTTGTTAATCTCAAGTGTGTTAGCATAGATTAAAATAATGAATCAAGATTCTACTATTATTATAATTTATTTGTATAGCGCTGCCAAATTCCGTAGCGCTGGGTACAATGATAGGGGTATACAATGTAAAGGATTTGTGATAAAATACAAAACATAACAAAACTTAACAAATCTAGTACAGGAGGAAGAGGGCCCTGCTCCGGAGAGCTCACAGTCTACAGGTTTAGGGTGCAGAGACATAAGGTTGGGGTAGCTTGTCACATTGGCTGTAGTTGCAGCAGTGAGTCAGGCAGTTCATGTATTAGTTTGGTTCGGATGAGAGATGGAGGAGAGATGGTAAGCCGCTATGAATAGGTGGGTTTTCAAGGAGAGTCTGAAGCTATACAAGGTTGGAGACAGTCTAATTGAGTGGGGTAGAGAGTTCCACAGGACAGGAGCAACATGTGCAAAGTTTTGGAGGCCGGAGTGGGACGTAGAGATAACAGATATGTCAGATATGTAATTTGCTCCTGAGTGACGGGAAAAATAAAAAATATAAAAACTTACCTCAGAATTAAGTAGAAGGAGGTTTATGTGGCTGGCTCTAGAGGCAAAAAAAGAAATGTCAGTAGGGTAAGGCTAGAGCAACCGGCTTAGGAAGGGGGACATCAGGGGAGGCACCACCTATGTGCTCTTTGGTGCTGGAGCCCCTCTGTCATTGCAGGCACACCACCAGTTGCTCAAGCAGACTGTTTAAGTTTGCCGATTTCTTTGCACAGTTGCATCTCTCTCACCTCTGAACCTCCAGTAACAGCAGACATAAAGGCTTCTATTTATTAATGTCTGTCGGACCTGATCCGACAGTACGTATCAGGTCTGACAGACATCGCTGAATACGGCGAGCAATACGCTCGCCGTATTCAGCATTGCACCAGCAGCTCACAAGAGCTGCTAGTGCAACGCCGCCCCCTGCAGACTCGCGGCCAATCGGCTGCAAGCAGGGGGGTGTCAATCAACCCAATTGAATTGCAGCGATGTCTGTCCGCCTGCTCAGAGCAGGCGGACAGGTTATGGAGCAGCGGTCTTTGTAACTGCTGCTTCATAACTGCTGTTTCCATTCAGAGCTTGATACATATGCCCCAAAGTCTTGCATCTGTTGCCAGTCTGCTCCTTCCCCTTGTGGTACAGCCTGTGGAAGTAGTGCTGCCTGTGAATGTGGTGTAGCCTGTGGAGGTGATTGTGCCTACCGTGGTGTAAAGGTGTAGAGCACAGGTGGGTACAAAATACTAGTGATGCGGGTTGTGGTGGACATAGCAGGAAAAACTGGGGAGGCCTCACGGTTTGGAGAGGTTCAGGGGTTGATTGGTAAGGGCCTGTACACAAACCTCTCCCAGGGTGAGCAGGGCACAGTTCTATCCTTGAATCAGAGGGGTCACATTAAGTATAAGCTGGGGATGGATGGCTGATCATGCAAACTCTAAACTGGATCCCTATCTAAATCCAGGAGTCTCAAGATGAACTCTCCATGGGAGGGACAGAATGTTCTTTTGCCCAAGGTTACTCCTCATAAAGGGCCTTTTCACCCTGTTTTGGCAATGCTGCATAAAATATAGAAAGAAAATATCAATTTTAGTTCAGAAAATACATAAAAGGATCCATTTTTAAGCAAATAAGCACCTAATAAATCCATTTATTACAACCAGAAACAATACAAAAAATGTATATATAATTTAAATGACACTGCACAATGTCTATTTACGTATGTAATTGATTTCTGAAGTTGGCATCGTTTGATCAGTGCATTTCAAAGAAACCATGATTAAGTATGTCACTGAAAAATATACTTCTCTTTGAATCAATAAGCTGTAATAAATCAATGGGGTTAAGCCCATAGTAGAAGTACCCCTCATTACCCACATTAAAATGCTAGTTCTGAGTGGAATCTGCCACAGAATCAATCAGCAGCACTAGATACACAATTGAATTGTGTACATAGCGCTTCTGGTTTGATCATCAGCACTTTCAGCAAGGGGCCTATAGTCATTTTGATTATGTATTGCCAGACATACATCAAACATGTTTTATTTTTGTTTTGTTTTTAAAGAAAAGTGATATTTAATTAGCTAGTAGACGTGTCCATCTATGATAGAAAAACAGAAATGTTGTCCCTCTTTTTGTATGCAATATGATTTGTTGACCATTGTACCCTTTGAATAAACATAGATTCATTGACCTCTAGTTATCAACGTGTCTACCTCAAATACGCTGGAATTCCGCAGCGTATTTGTGGCGATGCTGATTCGCCTTAGTTATCAAGCCCTAGATACCGGTAAAAGTAGAATTTAGTGACATAAGCTTCGATCTGCCGGACTCAGTCCGACACAGATCGATTCTTACGTCACTCCAGATGATCCGCACACAAGTGCGGCACTATCTGACTACTTTTGCTAGTTATCAAAAAACTAGCAGGTACGCTCGGCACTTTTCCAGCCCAGCGTACCTGGTTCTCAAACTGCCGCCCTGGAGGCGGCGGATCCCATAGGAATCAATGGGAGTCTGACCATAGCGAAAGTTCATGTTCGCTGCTGCCAGATATCCCATTGATTCCTATGGGAGCTGTCTACACCTAACACCCTAACATGTACCCCGAGTCTAAACACCCCTAATCTGCCCCCCCTACACTGCCGCAAATAAATAAATGTATTACCCCCTAAACCACCGCTCCTGGACCCAGCCGCAACTATAATAAATATGTTAACCCCTAAACCACCGCTCCCGGTCCCCGCCGCATCTATAATATATGTATTAACTCCTAAACCGCCATTCCCAGACCCCGCCGAAACTATAATATATGCATTAACCCCTAAACCGCCACTCCCAGACCACGCCGCCACCTACATGATACCTATTAACCCCTATCCTGCCCCCCTACACCGCCACAACTATAATAAATTTATTAACCACTATCCTGCCCCCCCTACACCGCCGCCACCTATAATAAAGTTATTAACCCCTATTCTGCAGATCCCGGACCTCGCCGAAACTAAATAAATAGTTTAACCCCTAAACCGCTGCTCCCGGACCCCGCCGCAACCTATCTTAAACTTATTAACCCCTAATCTGCAGCCCCTACACCGTCGCCACCTATAATAAATTTATTAACCCCTATACTGCCCCCCCTCTACACCGCCACCACTGTAATAAAATTATTAACCCCTAAACCTAAGTCTAACGCTAAGCCTAACACCCCCCCCTAACTTAAATATTAATTAAATAAATCTAAATAATATTTCTCTTATTAACTAAATTAATCCTATTTAAAACTAAATACTTACCTTTAAAATAAACCCTAATATAGCTACAATATAAATAATAATTATATTGTAGCTATCTTAGGATTTATTTTTATTTTACAGGCATCTAAATACTTACCTGTAAAATAAACCCTGTAATGTAATAATTACATTGTAGCTATTTTAGGATTTATATTTATTTTACAGGTAACTTTGTATTTATTTTAGCTAGTTAGAATAGTTATTAAATAGTTATTAACTATTTAATAACTACCTAGCTAAAAGAAATACAAAATTATCTGTAAAATAAATCCTAACCTAAGTTACAATTAAACCTAACACTACACTATCATTAAATTAATTTAAAAAATTACCTACAAATAACTACAATTAAATAAACTAACTAAAGTACAAAAAATAAAAAAAATAAGTTACAAACATTTAAAAAATATTACAACAATTTTAAGCTACTTACACCTAATCTAAGCCCCCTAATAAAATAACAAAGCCCCCCAAAATATAAAAATGCCCTACCCTATTCTAAATTAAAAAAGTTCAAAGCTCTTTTACCTTACCAGCCCTTAAAAGGGCCTTTTGCGGGGCATGCCCCAAAGAATACTGCTCTTTTGCAAATAGAATGCGATCAGCCAATAGAATGTGAGCTCAATCTGATTGGCTGATTGGATCAGCCAATCGGATTGATCTTCAATCTGATTGGATGATTCAATCAGCCAATCAGATTTTTCCTACCTTAATTCCGATTGACCGATAGAATCCTATAAGCCAATCGTAATTGAAGGGACGCCATCTTGGATGACGTCCCTTAAAGGAATATCCATTCGTTGTTAGTTGTCGGGAAGAAGAGGATGGCTCAGCGTCGGCTCTTCTGAAGATGGCTCCACTCCGGATGGATGAAGATTGAAGATGCCGCATGGATGAAGACTTCTATCGGATGGAAGACTTCTTCAGTGCCGCCTGGATGATGACTTCATCGGATGGAAGACTTATTCAGCGCCGCCTGGATAATGACTTCTTCCGCTCCGGATCTCCTCTTCGGTTCCATCGGTGGCTCGGCTGAGTGAAGACGACTCAAGGTAGGATGATCTTCAGGGGGGTAGTGTTAGGTTTATTTAAGGGGGGTTTGGGTTAGATTAGGGGTATGTGGGTGGTGGGTTTTAATGTTGGGGTGTTGTATTTTTCTTTTACAGGCAAAAGAGCTGAATTATTTGGGGCATGCCCCGCAAATGGCCCTTTTCAGGGCTGGTAAGGTAAAAGAGCTTTGAACTTTTTTAATTTAGAATAGGGTATGGCATTTTTTTATTTTGGAGGGCTTTGTTATTTTATTAGGGGGCTTAGATTAGGTGTAAGTAGCTTAAAATTGTAATATTTTTTAAATGTTTGTAACTTTTTTTTTTTTGTAACTTAGCTTTTTTTATTTTTTGTACTTAGTTATTTTATTTAATTGTAGTTATTTGTAGGTAATTTATTTCATTAATTTAATGATAGTGTAGTGTTAGGTTTAATTGTAACTTAGGTTAGGATTTATTTTACAGGTAATTTTGTATTTCTTTTAGCTAGGTAGCTATTAAATAGTTAATAACTATTTAATAACTATTCTAACTAGCTAAAATAAATACAAAGTTACCTGTAAAATAAATATAAATCCTAAAATAGCTACAATGTAATTATTAATTACATTGTAGCTATCTTAGGCCTAGATTTAGAGTTGGGCGGTAGCCGTGAAAACCAGCGTTAGAGGCTCCTAACGCTGGTTTTTACCGCCCGCTGGTATTTGGAGTCAGTCAGGAAAGGGTCTAACGCTCACTTTCCAGCCACGACTTTTCCATACCGCAGATCCCCCTACGCCATTTGCATATCCTATCTTTTCAATGGGATCTTTCTAACGCTGGTATTTAGAGTCTTGGCTGAAGTGAGCGTTAGAAATCTAACGACAAAACTCCAGCAGCAGAAAAAAAACAGGAGTTAAGAGCTTTTTGGGCTAACGCCGGTTCATAAAGCTCTTAACTACTGTGCTCTAAAGAACACTAACACCCATAAACTACCTATGCACCACTAAACCGAGGCCCCCCCACATCGCCGCCACTCGATTACATTTTTTTAACCCCTAATCTGCCGACCGCCACCTATGTTATCCTTATGTACTCCTAATCTGCTGCCCCTAACACCCCCGTCCCCTATATTATATTTATTAACCCCTAACCTGCCCCCCACAACGTCGCCGCCAGCTACCTACAATAATTAACCCCTAATCTGCCGACCGCAAAGCGCCGCCACCTACGTTATCCTTATGTACCCGTAATCTGCTGCCCCTAACACCGCCGACCCCTATATTATATTTATTAACCTCTAATCTGCCCCCCACAATGTCGCCGCCAGCTACCTACAATAATTAACCCCTAATCTGCCGACCGCACCTCACCGCTACTATAATACATTTATTAACCCCTAAAGCTAAGTCTAACCCTAACACCCCCCTAAGTTAAATATAATTTAAATCTAACGAAATAAATTAACTATTATTAAATAAATTATTCCTATTTTAAACTAAATACTTACCTGTAAAATAAACCCTAATATAGCTACAATATAACGAATAATTATATTGTAGCTATTTTAGGATTAATATTTATTTTACAGGCAACTTTGTATTTATTTTAGCAAGGTACAATAGCTGTTAAATAGTTAATAACTATTTAATAGCTAAAATAGTTAAAATAATAACAAAATTACATGTAAAATAAATCCTAACCTAAGTTACAATTAACCCTAACACTACACTATCATTAAATAAATGAAATACAATACCTACAAATAAATACAATTAAATAAACTAACTAAAGTACAAAAAATAAAAAAGAACTAAGTTACAAAAAATAAAAAAATATTTACAAACATTAGAAAAATATTACAACTATTTTAAACTAATTACACCTACTCTAAGCCCCCTAATAAAATAACAAAGACCCCCAAAATAAAAAAATGCCCTTCCCTATTCTAAATTAAAAAAGTTCAAAGCTCTTTTACCTTACCAGCCCTGAAAAGGGCCATTTGCGGGGCATGCCCCAAATAATTCAGCTCTTTTGCCTGTAAAAAAAACCATACAATACCCCCCTCAACATTACAACCCACCACCCACATACCCCTAATCTAACCCAAACCCCCCTTAAATAAACCTAACACTAAGCCCCTGAAGATCTTCCTACCTTATCTTCACCATACCAGGTTCACCGATCCTTCCTCCGAAGTCTTGATCCAAGCCTTCGAAATCTTCATCCAAGCCCAAGCGGGGGCTGGCGATCCATAATCCGGCTGAAATCTTCTATCAAGCGGCGGCTGAAGAAGTCCAGAAGAGGCTCCAAATTCTTCATCCTATCCGGGAAGAAGAGGAGATCCGGACCGGCAACCATCTTGATCCAAGCGGCATCTTCTATTTTCATCCGATGACGAACGACTCCATCTTGAAGACCTCCGATGCGGATCCATCCTCTTCTTCCGACGTCCAACTGAAGAATGAAGGTTCCTTTAAGGGACGTCATCCAAGATGGCGTCCCTCGAATTCCGATTGGCTGATAGGATTCTATCAGCCAATCGGAATTAAGGTAGGAATATTCTGATTCCTACCTTAATTCCGATTGGCTGATAGAATTCTATCAGCCAATCGGAATTCGAGGGACGCCATCTTGGATGACGTCATTTAAAGGAACCGTCATTCGGCGAGTAGGCGTCGTTAGAAGAGGATGGATCCGCGTAGGCTGGGAAGAGGATGGCTCCGCTCCGCTCCGGAAGAAAGAAGATTGAAGATGCTGCTTGATAGAAGACTTCATCCCGATGATTGACTTCCGACATCAGCCAGATGATGGATTTCTTCAGCCGCCGCTTGGATCCAGACTTCAGCCCGAGGATGGACGTCACTCTTCAGCCTTCAGCCTCTTATTAACTAAATTAATCCTATTTAAAACTAAATACTTACCTTTAAAATAAACCCTAATATAGCTACAATATAAATAATAATTATATTGTAGCTATCTTAGGATTTATTTTTATTTTACAGACATCTTTCAATTTATTTTAACTAGGTACAATAGCTATTAAATAGTTATTAACTATTTAATAGCTACCTAGCTAAAATAAGGAGAAATTTACCTGTAAAATAAAAACTAACCTAAGTTACAATTACACCTAACACTACACTATACATTAATAAATTAATCCTATTTAAAACTAAATACTTACCTGTAAAATAAACCCTGTAATGTAATAATTACATTGTAGCTATTTTAGGATTTATATTTATTTTACAGGTAACTTTGTATTTATTTTAGCTAGTTAGAATAGTTATTTAATAGTTATTAACTATTTAATAACTACCTAGCTAAAAGAAATACAAAATTATCTGTAAAATAAATCCTAACCTAAGTTACAATTAAACCTAACACTACACTATCATTAAATTAATTTAAAAAATTACCTACAAATAACTACAATTAAATAAACTAACTAAAGTACAAAAAATAAAAAAGCTAAGTTGCAAAAAATAAAAAAAATAAGTTACAAACATTTAAAAAATATTACAACAATTTTAAGCTACTTACACCTAATCTAAACCCCCTAATAAAATAACAAAGCCCCCCAAAATATAAAAATGCCCTACCCTATTCTAAATTAAAAAAGTTCAAAGCTCTTTTGCCTTACCAGCCCTTAAAAGAGCCTTTTGCGGGGCATGCCCCAAAGAATACTGCTCTTTTGCCAATAGATGGCGATCAGCCAATAGAATGTGAGCTCAATCTGATTGGCTGATTGGATCAGCCAATCGGATTGATCTTCAATCTGATTGGCTGATTCAATCAGCCAATCAGATTTTTCCTACCTTAATTCCGATTGACCGATAGAATCCTATAAGCCAATCGTAATTGAAGGGACGCCATCTTGGATGACGTCCCTTAAAGGAATATCCATTCGTTGTTAGTTGTCGGGAAGAAGAGGATGGCTCAGCGTCGGCTCGTCTGAAGATGGCTCCGCTCCGGATGGATGAAGATTGAAGATGCCGCATGGATGAAGACTTCTATCGGATGGAAGACTTCTTCAGTGCCGCCTGGATGATGACTTCATCGGATGGAAGACTTATTCAGCGCCGCCTGGATAATGACTTCTTCCGCTCCGGATCTCCTCTTCGGTTCCATCGGTGGCTCGGCTGAGTGAAGACGACTCAAGGTAGGATGATCTTCAGGGGGGAAGTGTTAGGTTTATTTAAGGGGGGTTTGGGTTAGATTAGGGGTATGTGGGTGGTGGGTTTTAATGTTGGGGTGTTGTGTTTTTCTTTTACAGGCAAAAGAGCTGAATTATTTGGGGCATGCCCCGCAAATGGCCCTTTTCAGGGCTGGTAAGGTAAAAGAGCTTTGAACTTTTTTAATTTAGAATAGGGTATGGCATTTTTTTTATTTTGGAGGGCTTTGTTATTTTATTAGGGGGCTTAGATTAGGTGTAAGTAGCTTAAAATTGTAATATTTTTTAAATGTTTGTAACTTTTTTTTTTTGTAACTTAGCTTTTTTTATTTTTTGTACTTAGTTATTTTATTTAATTGTAGTTATTTGTAGGTAATTTATTTAATTAATTTAATGATAGTGTAGTGTTAGGTTTAATTGTAACTTAGGTTAGGATTTATTTTACAGGTAATTTTGTATTTCTTTTAGCTAGGTAGCTATTAAATAGTTAATAACTATTTAATAACTATTCTAACTAGCTAAAATAAATACAAAGTTACCTGTAAAATAAATATAAATCCTAAAATAGCTACAATGTAATTATTAATTACATTGTAGCTATCTTAGGCCTAGATTTAGAGTTGGGCGGTAGCCTTGAAAACCAGCGTTAGAGGCTCCTAACGCTGGTTTTTACCGCCCGCTGGTATTTGGAGTCAGTCAGGAAAGGGTCTAACGCTCACTTTCCAGCCACGACTTTTCCATACCGCAGATCCCCCTACGCCATTTGCATATCCTATCTTTTCAATGGGATCTTTCTAACGCTGGTATTTAGAGTCTTGGCTGAAGTGAGCGTTAGAAATCTAACGACAAAACTCCAGCAGCAGAAAAAAAACAGGAGTTAAGAGCTTTTTGGGCTAACGCCGGTTCATAAAGCTCTTAACTACTGTGCTCTAAAGAACACTAACACCCATAAACTACCTATGCACCACTAAACCGAGGCCCCCCCACATCGCCGCCACTCGATTACATTTTTTTAACCCCTAATCTGCCGACCACCACCTATGTTATCCTTATGTACTCTTAATCTGCTGCCCCTAACACCCCCGTCCCCTATATTATATTTATTAACCCCTAACCTGCCCCCCACAACGTCGCCGCCAGCTAACTACAATAATTAACCCCTAATCTGCCGACCGCAAAGCGCCGCCACCTACGTTATCCTTATGTACCCGTAATCTGCTGCCCCTAACACCGCCGACCCCTATATTATATTTATTAACCTCTAATCTGCCCCCCACAATGTCGCCGCCAGCTACCTACAATAATTAACCCCTAATCTGCCGACCGCACCTCACCGCTACTATAATACATTTATTAACCCCTAAAGCTAAGTCTAACCCTAACACTAACACCTCCCTAAGTTAAATATAATTTAAATCTAACGAAATAAATTAACTATTATTAAATAAATTATTCCTATTTTAAACTAAATACTTACCTGTAAAATAAACCCTAATATAGCTACAATATAATGAATAATTATATTGTAGCTATTTTAGGATTAATATTTATTTTACAGGCAACTTTGTATTTATTTTAGCCAGGTACAATAGCTGTTAAATAGTTAATAACTATTTAATAGCTAAAATAGTTAAAATAATAACAAAATTACATGTAAAATAAATCCTAACCTAAGTTACAATTAACCCTAACACTACACTATCATTAAATAAATGAAATACAATACCTACAAATAAATACAATTAAATAAACTAACTAAAGTACAAAAAATAAAAAAGAACTAAGTTACAAAAAATAAAAAAATATTTACAAACATTAGAAAAATATTACAACAATTTTAAACTAATTACACCTACTCTAAGCCCCCTAATAAAATAGCAAAGACCCCCAAAATAAAAAAATGCCCTTCCCTATTCTAAATTAAAAAAGTTCAAAGCTCTTTTACCTTACCAGCCCTGAAAAGGGCCATTTGCGGGGCATGCCCCAAATAATTCAGCTCTTTTGCCTGTAATAAAAAACATACAATACCCCCCTCAACATTACAACCCACCACCCACATACCCCTAATCTAACCCAAACCCCCCTTAAATAAACCTAACACTAAGCCCCTGAAGATCTTCCTACCTTATCTTCACCATACCAGGTTCACCGTTCCTTCCTCCGAAGTCTTGATCCAAGCCTTCGAAATCTTCATCCAAGCCCAAGCGGGGGCTGGCGATCCATAATCCGGCTGAAATCTTCTATCAAGCGGCGGCTGAAGAGGTCCAGAAGAGGCTCCAAAGTCTTCATCCTATCCGGGAAGAAGAGGAGATCCGGACCGGCAACCATCTTGATCCAAGCGGCATCTTCTATTTTCATCCGATGATGAACGGCTCCATCTTGAAGACCTCCGACGCGGATCCATCCTCTTCTTCCGACGTCCAACTGAAGAATGAAGGTTCCTTTAAGGGACGTCATCCAAGATGGCGTCTCTCGAATTCCGATTGGCTGATAGGATTCTATCAGCCAATCGGAATTAAGGTAGGAATATTCTGATTGGCTGATGGAATCAGATTCAAGTTCAATCTGATTGGCTAATTGGATAAGCCAATCAGATTGAGCTTGCATTCTATTGGTTGTTCCGATCAGCCAAAAGAATGCAAGCTCAATCTGATTGGCTGATCCAATCAGCCAATCGGATTGAACTTGAATCTGATTGGCTGATTCCATCAGCCAATCAGAATATTCCTACCTTAATTCCGATTGGCTGATAGAATTCTATCAGCCAATCGGAATTCGAGGGACCTCCATCTTGGATGACGGCATTTAAAGGAACCGTCATTCGGCGAGTAGGCGTCGTTAGAAGAGGATGGATCCGCGTCGGCTGGGAAGAGGATGGCTTCGCTCCGCTCCGGAAGAAAGAAGATTGAAGATGCTGCTTGATAGAAGACTTCATCCCGATGATTGACTTCCGACATCAGCCCGATGATGGATTTCTTCAGCCGCCGCTTGGATCCAGACTTCAGCCCGAGGATGGACGTCACTCTTCAGCCCCCCGCTTGGGCTTGGATCAAGACATCGGAGGCTCTTCTGGACAGATCGGGACCCGGTGAGGTGTAGACAAGGTAGGGAGATCTTCAGGGGCTTAGTGTTAGGTTTATTTAAGGGGGGTTTGGGTTAGATTAGGGGTATGTGGGTGGTGGGTTGTAATGTTGGGGGGGTATTGTATGGTTTTTTTTACAGGCAAAAGAGCTGTTTTCTTTGGGGCATGCCCTGCAAAGGGCCCTTTTCAGGGCTGGTAAGGTAAAAGAGCTTTTCTATTTTATTTTTAGAATAGGGTAGGGCATTTTTTTATTTTGGGGGTCTTTGTTATTTTATTAGGGGGCTTAGAGTAGGTGTAATTAGTTTAAAATTATTGTAATATTTTTCTAATGTTTGTAAAAAAAATTATTTTTTTGTAACTTAGTTCTTTTTTATTTTTTGTACTTTAGTTAGTTTATTTAATTGTATTTATTTGTAGATATTGTATTTAATTAATTTATTGATAGTGTAGTGTTAGGTTTAATTGTAGATAATTGTAGGTATTTAATTTAATTTATTTATTGATAGTGTAGTGTTAGGTTTAATTGTAACTTAGGTTAGGATTTATTTTACAGGTAATTTTGTAATTATTTTAACTATTTTAGCTATTAAATAGTTCTTAACTATTTAATAGCTATTGTACCTGGTTAAAATAAATACAAAGTTGCCTGTAAAATAAATATTAATCCTAAAATAGCTATAATATAATTATTACTTATATTGTAGCTATATTAGGGTTTATTTTACAGGTAAGTATTTAGCTTTAAATAGGAATAAGTTATTTAATAAGAGTAAATTTATTTCGTTAGATTTAAATTATATTTAACTTAGGGGGGTGTTAGTGTTAGGGTTAGACTTAGCTTTAGGGGTTAATACATTTATTACAGTAGCGGCGAGATTCGGTCGGCAGATTAGGGGTTAATAATTGAAGTTAGGTGTCGGTGATGTTAGGGAGGGCAGATTAGGGGTTAATACTATTTCTTATAGGGTTATTGAGGCAGGAGTGAGGCGGATTAGGGGTTAATAACTTTATTATAGTAGCAGTGAGATGCGGTCGGCAGATTAGGGGTTAATTATTGTAGGTAGCTGGCGGCGACGTTGTGGGGGGCAGATTAGGGGTTAATAAATATAATATAGGGGTCGGCGGTGTTAGGGGCAGCAGATTAGGGGTACATAGGGATAATGTAGGTTGCGGCGGTATACGGAGCGGCAGATTAGGGGTTAATAATAAAATGCAGGGGTCAGCGATAGCGGGGTCGGCAGATTAGGGGTTAATAAGTGTAAGGTTAGGGGTGTTTAGACTCAGGGTACATGTTAGGGTGTTAGGTGCAGACTTAGGAAGTGTTTCCCCATAAGAAACAAGGGGGCTGCGTTAGGAGCTGAACGCTGCTTTTTTGCAGGTGTTAGGTTTTTTTTCAGCTCAAACTGCCCCATTGTTTCCTATGGGGGAATCGTGCACGAGCACGTTTTTGAAGCTGGCCGCGTCCGTAAGCACCGCTGGTATCGAGAGTTGAAGTTGCGGTAAATATGCTATACGCTCCTTTTTTGGAGCCTAACGCAGCCCTTCTGTGAACTCTAAATACCAGCGGTATTTAAAAGATGCGGCCAGAAAAAAGCATGCGTAGCTAACGCACCCCTTTGGCCGCAAAACTCTAAATCTAGGCGTTAGGGTTTATTTTACAGGTAAGTATTTAGTTTTAAATAGGATTCATTTATTAAAGTATAGTGTAGTGTTGGGTGTAATTGTAACTTAGGTTAGTTTTTATTTTACAGGTAAATTTCTCTTTATTTTAGCTAGGTAGCTATTAAATAGTTAATAACTATTTAATAGCTATTGTACCTGGTCAAAATAAATTGAAATATGCCTGTAAAATAAAAATAAATCCTAAAATAGCTACAATATAATTATTATTTATATTGTCGCTATATTAGGGTTTATTTTATAGGTAAGTATTTAGTTTTAAATAGGATTAATTTATTTAATAAGATAAATATTATTTAGATTTATTTAATTAATATTTAAGTTAGGGGGGTGTTAAGGTTAGTGTTAGACTTAGGTTTAGGGGTTAATAATTTTATTACAGTGGCGGCGGTGTAGGGGGCAGGATAGGGGTTAATAAATTTATTATAGTTTGCGGCGGTATAGGAGGGGCAGGATAGGGGTTAATAAACTTATTATAGGTGGCGACGGTGTAGGTGGGCAGATTAGGGGTTAATAAGTTTAAGATAGGTTGCGGCGGGGTCCGGGAGCAGCGGTTTAGGGGTTAAACTATTTATTTAGTTGTGGCGAGGTCCGGGATTGTCAGGATAGGGGTTATTAACTTTATTATAGGTGGCGACGGTATAGGGGGGCAGGATAGGGGTTACTAGGTATAATGTAGGTGGCGGCGGTGTCCGGGAGCGGTGGTTTAGGGGTTAATACATTTATAAGAGTTGCGGCGGGGTCTAGGAGCGGCGGTATAGGGGGTAGAACAGTGTAGTTAGTGTGGGTGCTTAGTAACAGGCTAGCAATAAAGCTGTCAAAAAGCCGAAGAGCAGCGAGATCGGATGAGTGATAACTCTCACAATCCGCTGCTCATCGCTCCGTACTTGGTGCGCGGCTTTTTGACAGCTTTTTTGATAACTTAGGCGAAATTTTGCCGGTCCGCGGCGGCGATGGTAGGCGAGCTTAGGCGGGCGTATTGAACCGGCGAAGGCAGGTAAAGTAGACACGTTGATAACTACCCCCCATTATGTGACACTATTGTTAGGTATTTGATTTAAAAGAAAATTACATTAATGCAAACAATATATGATTTAATAGAAATTTTAAACTTTTCTAAATTATTGGAAAATTAATTTATAAACTTTAAATTTGCATTACATGCGTTTATTTTTGCATGTCTATAAATGTAATTACTTTTTTTCAATTTCCCTGAAATAACTTATTTAATACAAAATCCCTTTAAAGCAAGTTATTCATTTTTGTTAATAATAACACATTATAAATACTAAAGACAGTTTATACTTACATGGCTGCCTTTCAAAAGATGCAGCAGTCATCTCTTTTCCACCTGGGATCTCTGGCTCAGTCTCCTCATCTGCAATCATGTGGCCACTCACCAGCTCCTCCCAACCACTATAGACAATACAATGCTCCGAGTTGACTTGTCTGCTCTGTCTCTTTGCTGTTTTTCTGTCACCACCCACCGGCAGTCTTTGGACCGGTGCTTAATGCTGGCCATGGTGCATTGGCAATTGGCCACTCTTATGCAGGTCTCTATGATTTCCTCCAATAACCTACTTCTATTGTTGCTGGTCAAATCACGCCTCTTTAGTTGCGGGGCTCTCAACACACATGCCTCTATCATAGCTAATTTCTTGGCCTCACTATACTGCTCCTCCCTCTTCCTGGTCTTCTGAGCTTCCCCTGCAGGGTTGTGCCCTCCCACCGTTGATGAGGGAACAGCCCTCTCTGCCTAATCTGTGCCTAAGGCCTGAGTCCTCCTATCCCCTCCCCAACCATCTACAGGACCAGACCCAGACCTCCCTCCCTGTGTCCCTACTCTATATTTGCTTGTCCTAGGGTGGGACACCCTAACTCTCTCCTCCCTCCCTTCTGGTCCTACCCCACTAGGTAGCATGAAGCCACCCCCAGTCACAAACTATCCATCCCTCTTCCTATACCCCTAGCTACCTCACGACCTAACCCTATCAGACCACCACTAATATCCCCGTTAGTAACTCTATCTCCACTAACACTCCCTCACCCCACTCTACCCCTCCCCCTCTCTCTCTATTCTCTAATGCTATTGTTCCCTCTATACAAAAAACTATTAAAAATAATAAAAAAACCTGTGTCATTTACCTAAACCCTAAAATTAAGCTATCTTTAAAAAAATCCTCTACTATCTAACAACACAAGTACAAAATAAAAAGCACAATGGACAAAGAAACACACAAACAAACAAGGATAGAAAGTTATTAAAGATGACGCCTAACACAAGACACAGGGAAGAAAGAAAGAAAAAAAGGAAAAAAAGAATAGAAGGGTTAAGGGAATCTCCCGTCAAACACATTTTTAGGGCATTTACAGGGGTGCGCTCTTGTGAGTTACATGCTTCTTAGTAATACAAACACGTGCTTGCATTCGAATTGCGCTTAACTTGTAATACCAGCACACATTAGCGAGCACTGGTTTTCAGGGCCACCATCAGGGGGTGACAGGGGTGAATTTAGTCAGGGGCCCGTCTGGGATGAGGGGCCCCAACCAGGACCACTAACATAGCAAGTAATGTGCTTTTTTTTTTTTTTGTAAGTTGCTGATGCTGTTAAAAAGTGCTGAATCTTGGTTTTATTATGCAAACCTGTTTTTTGGTTAAACAGGGTTATACGGGGGATTTCGACCCAGGCCCGGTAGAGCTGATGATGTCACTTGTACAAGCTCCTGCCCACCCGCAGCACGGCCCCAGGACCATGACAGGAGGCAGGATGTATTTTGATTGGTTAGAGGGTGGGACAATGGCATGTGCGGGACTTTACTGACTGACCCAAACTTTAACTTAGGCACTGTCAAGGTGCCAGGAATCAGACTGAGACGAGAAGTGCAAAAATAATCACACCTTTATTAATAGCAAAAATAATAAAAAGTCAACAAGTCAAGTATCAAGCCAGGAGTCAAAGCCAGAGCTGGTAGTCAGATGAGCACATGTCAGGAGCCAAAGCAAATAGTCAGACGAGCCGGAATCAGGAACAAGGAAAACAGCAAAGTCAGGAACAAGCCATGGATCAGGAACCAGGAAGGACGTCAGGCAGCCAAGTAATACACAGGAGCTCTCACAAACAGGTCTGAGACAACTCAAAGGCAAAGCATACTGAACAGAGGCCCTTTAAATAATAAGGGATGACATCACAATTCTGAGACTGCATCCTGTCTCACATGGATGATGCACACCAGTCTGGCCATAAAAGGAAGTGCAGGCAATGAGCAGCATCCCCCACAATGCACCAAGTCAGGAAGAGAGGTGAGTAAAATGGTTGCCAGCTGCACATGGCAAACACAACAGGGAAAAAACCCTGACAGTACCCTCCCCTCAACGACCCCTCCCCCGTGGGAGGACAAAAGGCTTATTGGGGAAACGGGCATGGAAGGCACGGAGGAGTGGCGGGAGCATAAACATCAGAGGAGGGAACCCAAGAATGCTCCTCCGGACCGTAGCCCCTCCAGTGAACCAAATACTCTACACGGCCCCTGGACATACGAGAGTCAATAATGCTGCTGACCTCATACTCCTCATAGTTGTCAACAAAGATAGGACGGGACGAGGCAACACAGTGGTAAACCGATTACAAACCAATGGTTTCAAGAGGGAAACATGAAAAACATTGGAGATGCGCATAGCAGGAGGAAGGTTAAGAGCGTAGGCCACAGGATTAACCCGTCTGAGTATTCAAAAAGGACAAACATAACGGGGAGCCAAATTATTGGAAGGCACACGAAGGTTCAAGTTGCCAACCTGGTAGGAAGGTGCGGGCAGAGGCCTACGATCAGCCTGGAACTTTTGGCGATGCATAGAACGTTGAAGGCAATCCTGAATCTGCACCCACGTGCCGGAGATGCTCCTCCAAAGCCAGAATACCCTGAAACATGAATGAATCAGGCAACAAGGATGGTTGAAACCCATAATTCGCCATGAACGGGGATAACTTGGAGGAAGCATTAATAGCACTATTACGAGCAAACTCTGCCCAAGGTAACAGTTCAGACCAATTATTGTGGTGATGTGAGACATAGCAATGGATAAACTGTTCGAGAGCTTGATTAGACCGTTCTGCAGCCCCATTGGATTGAGGGAGATATGCCGAGGAGAAGGAAAGCTGGATCCCCATTTGAGCACAAAAGGAACGCCAAAATCTGGAGACAAACTGGCTACCCTGGTCCAACACTAGCTCCTTGGGTAACCCATGTAAACTGAAGACCTCCCGTGCAAAAATTGAAGCAAGTTCCTGAGCGGTAGGCAGCTTCATCAAGGGAATGCAATGTGACATTTTAGAAAAACGGTCAACCACCATAAGGATAACAGTATTGCCATTGGAAACATGGAGCTCGACAATGAAGTCCATGGAAAGATGTGTCCAAGGACGCTCACCATTAGCAATAGGTTGAAGAAGACCCACAGGAAGACGTCGAGGAGTCTTATTCTGTGCACAAACTGAGCAGGAGGCAACATACGCAGCAACATCAGAACGAAGACCTGGCCACCAGAAGTGTCGAGTGACAGACCAAATCATTTGGTTCTTGCCTGGGTGACCTGCGGCTTTAGGATAGTGGTAAGTGTGCAAAAGTTTAGTTCAAAGATTCTCAGGAACAAAACACTTACCACTAGTTTCTCAGGAGGTGAATTGGTTTGTGCAGCCAGGATCTCCTCCCCTAAGGGAGAAGTCAAATTAGTACATATGGTAGCCAAAATATGGTCAGGAGGTATAACAGGAGTAGGTACAGACTCCTCCTTGGACAGAGTAAAACATTGTGAGATAGGGCATCAGCCCTAACATTCTTACTACCAGGCAGGTAGGAGACCAATGGAGTGGATCATTCTCTTTACGGGTCATGTCTGTGATAGGTTTGACCAAGGAAGAAAAGTTTTTAATAAACTTTCTATAGTAATTGGCGAACCCAAAAAAACGTTGAATAGACTGGAGACCAACTGGGCGAGGCCACTGCAGAACTGCAGATAACTTGTCAGGCTCCATGGAGAACCCTGCAATGGAGATAACATAACCTAGGAAGGTTACTTGAGTCTGATGGAATTCACATTTCTGGAGTTTACAAAACAGGCCGTTCTCACGTAGTCTCTGAAGAACCCGTGTAACATCAGAACGATGAGCCTCAAGTGTGGGTGAGTGTATGAGGATGTCGTCTAAGTACACCACAACACACTGTTGCAACATATCTCGTAGAACATCATTGATAAATTCCTGAAAAACAGCAGTAGCATTGCATAGGCCAAAGGGCATTACAAGATACTCATAATGCCCGCTCCTGGTGTTAAATGCTGTTTTCCATTTGTGGCCCTCCTTAATCCTAACGAGATTGTACGCTCCTCTCAAATCAAGCTTAGTAAATACTGTAGCTCCCTTGAGGCGGTCAAAGAGTTCCGTAATAAACAGAATAGGGTAAGCATTCTTAATGGTAAGACAATTAAGACCCCTATAATCGATACATGGTCTTAACTCGCCACCCTTTTTCTTCACAAAGAAGAAGCCAGCCCCTGCAGGAGAGCAGGATTTGCGATGATCCCCGTGACAGAGCATCGGCAACATACTCCTCCATAGCACAATTCTTTGCAACAGACAGAGGGTAAACCCAGCCCCGACGAGGAATGGCTCCGGGTTGCAGGTCTATGGCACAATCGTAAGACCGATGAGGAGGCAACGTACCGTCACGCACCTTGTCAAACACGTCTAGGAACTCACGGTACTCCTCTGGCAATTGAGGTACCGAAGAAGTGCACAAGACTTTAACTGGTTTCCGAAGACAAGTGGAGATACATTGCGGGGACCACAACAAAATTTCGGACCTGCGCTAGTTGAGACTGGGATTGTGCTTTTGGAGCCAGGGATAAACCAGAACAACCGGAAAATGCGGGGAGTTTATCACCTGGAACTGGAGGGTTTCAAAATGGAGAGCCCCAACAGCCATGGACAATCGAGCAGTTTCGTGAGTAATGAGTGCGGGCTGAAGGGGCCTGCCATCAGTGGCCTCAATAGCAAGCGGAATGGACCAAGGCAAAACAGGAATGGAGTGCTTTGATACAAAAGCACTGTCAATGAAATAGCCCGCAGCACCGGAGTCAACAACAGCCTGAGTGACTATGGAGGAGTCCACCCAGGAAAGGACAACCGGGACCAAAGGTTTCTCCTTAAGCGGTTCCAGGGACGAGGATAAACCACCCAAGGTCTACCCCCGACAGGACCTTAGGTGTGAGTGTTTCCCGGCCGTGTAGGACAAGACTTCAAAAGGTGGCCCTGTAACCCACAATAGAAGCAGAGCCCCTCCCTCCTCCTAAAGGCGCTCTCCACCGTGGAGAGACACGTGAATCCCAGCTGCATCGGCTCAGCAGTACCTGGTGACTCGGGACCAGGAGGCATGGGAGGAGAGGGAGGCATGGGTGGGAACGAACACGAAGCAGACAATGGAACAGGAGGCTTCCACAAGCGCTCCTTGAAAGAGGGCCTCTCTCTGAGTCTGATGTCAATTAGGATCAAAAAAGACACCAATGCCTCGAGATCCTCTGGTAAATCTCTGGCAGCAACTTCGTCTTTGATCGCATCAGAGAGCCCATGAAAGAAGGCGGCAACAAGGCTTCATTGTTCCAACCTACCTCTGCGGCAAGTGTACGGAACTCAATAGCATACTGAGCAACAGATCTTGTACCTTGCTGAATGGACATGAGTCGTTTAGCAGCAGAGGAGGAGCGAACCGGAACATCAAATACCCTTCGAAAGGAGGCCACAATTTCAGGGTAATTTGAAATCACAGGTTTATTAGTCTCCCACAAGGGATTAGCCCAGGCAAGAGCTGTGTCAGAGAGTAACGAGATGAGAAATCCCACCTTAGCTCTGTCAGAGGGAAACGTCTGAGGTAACATCTCAAAGTAAATGCCAACCTGGTTCAAAAACCCTCTGCACTGAATAGGATCGCCTCCATATCGCTGAGGTAGAGGTGCAGAACCGGACATGCTCCTGGTAGGCATAGGTGCAACAGCGGAAACAGGAGCAGCCATAACTTGCAGGACACTTTGGTCCAAATGTGCAGTGCGAGTCAGCAGGGTTTGCAGGGCTAGTGCAAATTGATCCAAGCGGTGATCCTGTTCATCCATCTTGGAAATTATGGCAGGTAAAGGTGGATTATTAGCACTATCAGGATTCATGGCCTTTGTGTAATGTCAGGGTGCCAGGAATCAGACTGAGACGAGAAGTGCAAAAATAATCACACCTTTATTAATAGCAAAAAATAATAAAAAGTCCACAAGCCAAATAACAAGCCAGGAGTCAAAGCCAGAGCTGGTAGTCAGACCAGCCGAGTCAGGAGCCAAAGCGAATAATCAGACGAGCCAGAATCAGGAACAAGGAAAACAGCAGAGTCAGGAGCAACCCAGGGATCAGGAACCAGGAAGGACGTCAGGCAGCCAGGTAATACACAGGAGCTCTCACAAACAGGTCTGAGACAACACAAAGGCAAAGCATACTGAAAAGAGGCCCTTTAAATAATAAGTGATGACATCACAATTCTGAGACTGCATCCTGTCTCACATGGATGATGCACACCAGTATGGCCATAAAAGGAAGTGCAGGCAATGAGCAGCATCCCCCACAATGCACCAAGTCAGGAAGAGAGGTGAGTAAAATTGCTGCCAGCAACACATGGCAAACACAACAGGAAAAAAACCCTGACAGGCACTATCTGTGGCACACATGAATGAGGGTACTGGGTGGGACACAGTGACGCAGCAGGATATGCACTTGACAGAGCCGCCCGAATGGAAAGTGGTTGGACAGTGAGGAGCTGAGTAGACCTTAGTGTTACCATGTGCAGCCATACCCACACATTGTATCACCCCCTGTTCAGGCAGTTTTCTCAAACACGTCTCCACCTAGCTCTTTTTGCTGTATCCCCCTGAACACTGCCCTTTATCAGAAAAAGGCTCTTTAATAGTCATGCTTTGCGGAATTAATATCAATGTTGTCTATCCATGCAGAGACAGTACACAGACTGAAAAGGGTATCACTGTCTTTTACACATAGTGCAAAGAACTACTGCAAAAATACCACAAGTGGCTAAAAATGTATTTTTTCTGTGTGGAGAAAATTCTACAATTTGTGAATTGTAATATAGGTTAATGCAGAATCTGTAATAAGGTTTAAACCATCTATTCCGTCCTTCTTACTGTCTAATACCTTATCTAGTAAATAAGACACAACACCACTTGTTTGGGAGAAAGAACCGGTCACGGTTCACGTTTATTAAATAAACGCTTTAACTTGTGCCTAAGCGTCATTCAAATTACCCTTAGGCACTTGATCAACCTATCAATGAAACTTGGCAACAAGTTCGTGATCCTAAACGTTGGCGGCATCTCACCCTAACCTAGCCCCTACTAGCAGATGGTCAAGGCCCCTTTCGATACCTGCAGCGTGACACCCGGCTGTCACGCCCCATGGCACTCAGAGAGAGCTGTGATGTTCAGAGGTCTTCGGTCCCATTGCGAGGGAGAGGACCCCCAGGCCGGCGCCTGGCAGGCATAACCCCTCCCTTTTCCAGGACCGTCACTCTTCTCTCCTTGTGCCCGCTCCCCAGGGCATTGACCAACCGCCAGCTGAGGCATGTCCAACCAGCCTGGTAAGGCACCCCCTGCCAGCCGAATCGTACAACTCAACTGCAGGGGTGGATGGCTACATTAAAGGCTCGGTCTTACTGCGGGCTAGCTCAATTAAACCCACCCCTGCCGAGCCAACTCACCCTACACAGCCGCATCGTAGCCGCCAATCTCTTCATCCAGGGACGGGTGGGCGGGGAAACCTTCTCCTTGAAGTCTGGAAACCGAAAGAGGCTGATCTCATTGTTGCAGGACCCTATAAAGGTAAGAAACAGACACCTCCTCTCCACATTGCAACATTGTAACAACACCATTTAGCATTACTCCAGACTTCAAGTTGGTAAACCCTTAATTTTGTTCCAGGCCCACTAGAGGGCCCTCCACTACCATAAGGTTTAAACCATCTATTCCGTCCTTCTTACTGTCTAATACCTTATCTAGTAAATAAGACACCACACCACTTGTTTGGGAGAAAGAACCGGTCACGGTTCACGTTTATTAAATAAACGCTTTAACTTGTGCCTAAGCGTCATTCAAATAACCCTTAGGCACTTGATCAACCTATCAACGAAACTTGGCAACAAGTTCGTGATCCTAAACATTGGCGGCATCTCACCCTAACCTAGCCCCTACTAGCAGATGGTCAAGGCCCCTTTCGATACCTGCAGCGTGACACCCGGCTGTCACACCCCATGGCACTCAGAGAGAGCTGTGATGTTCAGAGGTCTTCAGTCTCATTGCGAGGGAGAGGACCCCCAGGCCGGCACCTGGCAGGCATAACCCCTCCCTTTTCCAGGACCGTCACTCTTCTCTCCTTGTGCCCGCTCCCCAGGGCATTGACCAACCGCCACAAGAGCCAGGCGAACTCTTGCCGCCAAACCAAACCAACAGTAACAATATAACGATTTAACAGATTGCAACACCAACCATTTCAGCACTCATATTAACGAATAACCCCCAACAATGCTCCCCTGACGTCCCTTAGGAACATATCCAACCCTACGTCCGTAAGGTGTACTCCATCTGGCCTAAATAGGTCCCTTTTGTCGGCCGTTATCGTTTCGTGCCTAACCACGAAACCCCCAATGCCCGTGACCGCTCTTCCCATCTCCCTGTTCACCTTCTTGCGCACATTATATGCAGCCCTCTGTGTGACAATGTGCCGCCAGTGCAGTCGAGCAACTACATTTGACCACCCCAAAGTCACACCCTGCAACCAAGTGTGCATCCATTGCATATCCGCTGTCATTCTCTTGATCAAATCCAGCGCGGGCAATGCCCCCAAGTCATTTCCCCCGAGGTGCAGCACTAAAATGTTAGGACCCCCCACCTTTTGTGCGCCTCCTGTAAGAGTGCCGGCAAATTGTCCCACGACAATCCCCTGCGCCCTAACCACCGAAAGCTTGCCTTGGACATTGGGAATCCAAGTGGCTGTCCCTCCGGCGATCGCAACACCCTGAGATGAGCCCAATGGATGTATGAATGGCCTACTCTCCATACACGAACCGGAGGCGCTTTCACATTCTCAACACCTGATGAAACAGAGTACACCACCCTGAACAAAATGCCCTTGCACAGCCTGGGTCCCCCAAGAAAAACCCCCTTCCTTGGAATATTGACCCTCAACATGCCTGCGCTCTAGCATTGCCCTTTTGCCGGTCTAATATACGTTTTATACTGGGAGGATTTCCATCTACCCAAGCGCTTAATCTCCGCCACCGCAACTCCTTTTTAGCTGCGTTGGTCGCTGCGCCTATTCAAAAAAGAATGCGGGGCGATCCTGCTCGGATCCAGCCCTGCATGTTTAGCCGTTTTTGCCAGTACCTGGCGGAATTGAAAGACAGACAGGGCCAAACCGTCCTCATGTATCAGGAGCAGTTGCCCTCCCTCCGGCCTCACCTTAAGGTATTGCTCCACACAAAACACCGGGCAGCAATCCTCAAACTCCTGTCGTTCTAGGGGTAACCATGCCCCCACCGCCTCCTGGTCCGTCTTGGACCTGGGTACAAACAGCAGGAGCCCCCCGTCCGTCAAACGGACGTGCCCTAACTGTATTCCACCGCGGCCCTTATCTTTGGCCGACGCCACAAGTTCCCCCACCCTGAGCGCTCCTGCAAACGCCAATGCAAATGCCGTTTTAAAAAGAAGCTGCTCATAATCTGAGGTGCACACTTTTGTCACGCCCTTTGCCAATGCCCTCAGCCTCTCCTGGGTAATGGGTTCCCTCCGATCTTTTTGCCGGGGGGCCAACCTGCCCCACCCTTTCAACACCTTCCTTACTAGGAATGTTCCAGAGTGGTCCTCCAAGCCAAGCGCCTTGTTAAAGAAAGCCAACACCGATAGCCTACCGCTCGCGCCAGCTTTACTGACCCCTTCCGACCGCAATAAAGCCAACCAATCTAACACCAGTACTCTAGAAGCCCTTTGTACCTGCACACCTCTGCGTTGACAGAACACCTCCCAGCAGTCCCAGTGACTCTTATAAGCTGACCATGTCCTTGGCGCCAAAGATGCCTTAACCAAGGCCAGTATGCTCATCCAACCTTCACCAGCTGCCAAAGAGAAGAAGGGCATGTTAACCCCTCCTCTGCCGCCATGGGTGCCGCTGCTCTAAACTGCTCCCATTTAAATCGAGAGAGTGCATCCGCAATAATGTTCTGCACTCCTGGGACGTGTTTGGCGGTAAATTGTATATTGCACTGCAAGCATCGTAACACCAGATGCCGCAGGCAGCACACCACCGCTGGCGATGACGCAGACAGCCTGTTAATGGCGTACACCACACTCAGGTTGTCCGTCCAGAACACCACCTCTCTATTAGCCAATCTATCCCCCCAAATTTCCACAACCACCACTATCGGGAATAATTCCAAAAGCATCAGGTTTTTGGTGTATCCCGCAGCTATCCATTCCCTTGGCCATGGAGCAGCGCTCCATTCACCATCCAGGTATGCTCCATACCCGAAACCCCCCGCTGCATCCGTGTACAAGTTTATTGCCTTGTTAGGTACTTTCCTACCCCTCCATAGGCACACCCCGTTAAAATTCACCAAGAATTTTTCCTATATCTCCAGGTCCTCCCTGACGTCTGCCGAAACGCTTGCCCATTTCGCCAGACTGGTAGGGCCTTTCAGAAGGCCCTCCAATCTGCGGTTAAATGCTCTACCCATCGGGATCACCCTACCCGCAAAATTCAGGAGGCCCAGCAGTGACTGCACCTCTTTTATTGCCACCCTGCTTGCCCCTTTCAGCCTTCAGACCGCATCCAACATCCGAATAACCTTGTCCATGGGTAGCCTGCATTCCGCCTGCACTGTGTCTATTTCTATCCCCAGAAATGTGAGACAGGTGCAAGGCCCCTGCGTTTTGTTGTCCGCGAGCGGCACTCCAAAGCGTGACATCATGTCCTGCATGACCTCCATAAGCCGTTCACACTCCGTGGAAGCGGCCCTCCCAACCAGCAAGAAATCGTCCAAGTAGTGAGCCACTGCACCCCCACTGGACGCCTTGTACACTACCCAATACAGGAACGAGCTAAAACACTCGAAGAGGGAACAGGACAATGAGCAGCCCATCGGCAAACACCTGTCCATATAATAATCCCCTTCAAACTTCATGCCCATGAGTCTGAATGCCGAGGGATGCAGCGGCAGTAGGCGGAAGGCCGACTCAATGTCTAGCTTCGCCAACAACGCCCCCGGCCCGCACGCTCTGACCACGTTCACAGCACGATTAAACGATTGATAGTGCACAGAACTCAATACTGGGTCAATTGCGTCGTTAACCGACTCCCCTTTTGGGAAAGAAAGGTGATGTATTAACCTGAACTTCCCTTCCTCTTTCTTGGGCACAACTCCCAATGGGGAGATCACCAGATCTTCCATCGAGCAGGTGGAGAATGGCCCTGACACCCTGCCCAGCGCCACCTCCTTTGCCAACTTTTCCCGGACTACGTGTGGGAATTCATAGGCCGTTTTCAAATTTCTGTGCACTGGGGAACCCACCACCCGTCCCATGACCAGTATCCGAAAACCCCATTCCAACCCCGACCTCAGCAGCTCAGCTGCTTCTATGTTGGGGTAGTTCGCCAGCCATATCAACATGGCCTTCAACCTAAGCGGGGTTGGTGCCCTTGACTGTAACTCCTGACTTAGGCGGGAGTTTGGGCTGTCCCTGGTCCTTTCGTTTCCCGCAATCAGCTCCTGGGTGAGGCCCTGCATAGAACTTGCAGATGTGACGAAAGGAGCAACTGCTCCCCCTATCACACTGCCTATCCTGGAATTTCCCGCATTCCCTCCCCCTCCTGCCCAGCCGCAGCCCTTGGCGCGGCGGAGCTTGACGTGACGCCACGGGAGAGGGGGAACAGCCCTCCACTCCCAGTTTGGACCACAAGTGCATATCCTGCGTCCCAAAATGCAGTAAGGGGTTCCCTACCATCTTTCTCCTGAAGGCCATGTCGTATTCACGCCATGCACCTTCCTTAAATCTCGTACGGATATCCTCTATGGTATCCTGGTACTTAAACAGGTTGTGCCCCTGCAATGGCCATCTGTCAACATAGCACGCAGCCAGCACGCAGAAGCATTTAAGCCATTCCTCGTACGTCTCCGGCCTACGCACTTTCTTTGGGCCTGAGCCGTCCGCCGCTCTTTCTTTGGCCCTAAACGCGTCTAGAGAGAGCTCAAATACATTAACGTATTTTCCCTCCTGTATCTTTTTAACGACCTTTGCTTTCAAATGGCCGTAAAGCGAGTGGACCAAACAGGGGTACGTATCCCCTTGTGCCGCCACTTTACGTGACACTGGTCCCACTTGCGTTATAGCGCCCCCTAAAGATTGCGACCCCTGCAGCTCAAGTGCCTGATCTCTAGCGCCTGCCTTGTCTTTAGCTTGCGCCGACGCCATCTTCTTTATCCACCTAAACATTCTGCGCTGACCCTTCCCCACTAATCCGAGATCCTCCCCGCTATCTGATCCTGACTCGCTAGAGGATGACCCCGTGTCAGTAGTGCTAAAAATAAATACACAGAGCGCCTCCTAAAAGGCTAAGACACTAGTAGTGACAAGATTATTTAAATAAATAAAAAATATATTGAAATTCTATAGGGGTATATAAAATATTTTATAAGCTACTTATAGCTAAAATATACAAACAAGATACAAAAGTGGATCCACTTGAAATTAACAATAAAATATGCATATATCTATATAAAAAACAATACAATTGTGGTTAAAAACCACAACAATATACAATCTTAATCACAAAATAAATTACAATAAAACAGCTGTTGATGGTTGGATAAAAAATATAAATATAAAAAAACATCAATTTACTGAGTAGGTGTCCATAAATATGTAGGTCCCAAACTTTAAATTCTTTCCAGAGAGTGAATGTCCAATATGAAGATTCTATTTTAAAACAGTTATCCTTATATATCCCTCGATAAACGGTGAAATGATGAAGTGTGTAAAAAAGAAAGAAAAACGTAGTGGTTTTCAAATCAAATTTCAAAAATTATTGTGAATATCCAAAAAATCCTGAAAAGATGATGTGATGAAGTGGGCGTGAATAATCAAAAATGTGTGTACACAAAAATGAAAAAAGAAAAAGGAAAAAATGTGAAAAAATAATCCAAATGAATATTTAGGATGTGTTAAAGTGAAGATGTGAAGAGATGCTCCTAAAAAGTTATTCCTGTGTGTAAACGATGAAAAAATACAGAAATGGATCCTATGTCTCAGGGATCAATTCATTCAAAGATATACCTGTAATAAAACAAATATAACATAGTGCAAAACTGCTATTCAAACTTAGTCAGTAATTGAAAAGAAGCTTACCATATATGTCAACGCGTTTCGGCCCTAAGAACTGGGCCTTTATCAAGACTATAGATGGATTAGCATGGTAGCTCCTTTTATAGCTATTACTGGCCAATAAGTGCCAGTGTTGTTTTGGCGCCAAAAAATAACCTCTACTTCCTGTTCCTGTTGACCTGGAAGTAAAAAAACGTATTTTCCCTCCTGTTTCTTTTTAACGACCTTTGCTTTCAAATGGCCGTAAAGCGAGTGGACCAAACAGGGGTACGTATCCCCTTGTGCCGCCACTTTACGTGACACTGGTCCCACTTGCGTTATAGCGCCCCCTAAAGATTGCGACCCCTGCAGCTCAAGTGCCTGATCTCTAGCGCCTGCCTTGTCTTTAGCTTGCGCCGACGCCATCTTCTTTATCCACCTAAACATTCTGCGCTGACCCTTCCCCACTAATCCGAGATCCTCCCCGCTATCTGATCCTGACTCGCTAGAGGATGACCCCGTGTCAGTGTGCATGATGTCTGGTGCATTGCACTCACCCTCGCCTTAAGTCCCAGCTCCAGAATGGGTTGCTTGACTTGCAGCACTCTGTATTCCGCTGGGCCCTGCCACTGCCAGGGCGCTGCTTGGGCTTGATGCCATCTCTGCTGTGCTTGACTGGACCTGTTGAGACAAAACAACTTGGGGGGTACTCTGGTCTGCGAGAGGGACAACAGGTGAAACTCCCTCTCTCTCCTCCCCCGGCCTCCCCCCAACTGACATACCCAGCACATTAGCCACAGCATTCCTAATAATTTCCTCCTGCGCAGCCCCATCCCGGGCAAAACCACTAAACCCAGGCTGGGGCCTCACAGTATCCCTTGCATGTAGCGCTGCCTCAACAGCTCTCCTGATCATATCCTCATCCACCCCACTATGTGTCTGACCCCCTCTAGGGATCTGCCCCCTGTCATACTGCGTTTCATTCAGCACATCACTCGGTCTCACAACTCCCCCAGCCCTAAACTGAGAAGTTCCCTCATATCCATGCGTTATCCCCGCATGGCCCCAACCCCTATGAGGTTCATAACTCATTCCAGTCTCCAATCGACCATATGCCCCCATAGGCCCACCGGCCTCTGGCACTGTATCTGCGCCTGCATACCTCAGGTTCATACCCCCCCCTCATGCAAGCTTGTCCCGATGCGACCCCTCTACCAGCACTCCGTAATGTGCCTCCACTCTCTCTCACAACAATCGCGGGCCTTTGCCCTTCATTGCCTCTATCTGTAACCACCACCTGTGCACTCGTGCTAGGCCGCTCTGAAGGCCTTACCCCTGAACACACTGATCTGCCTGACACACCTGATGGGCCCGCATGAGGACCGCGATCTACCGCCCTGTGCGCATGCGCACTATCAACATACATAGCCTCGTGGGAGCCAACTGCGCCACTCGTTCTCCTCCCGGCACCCGGACCATCAGCCATACTCCTACCCGGTAAGTGACCCCCCACTGCTACCTGCCTGCCCCCCTGGTGACCCGCTCGCGACCCGGAGTCCCCCCAAGTTACCTTCAGGGCTCCGGTCACGCGAGCCGGACCGTTCACCTCCATGTCCTCCCTCAGAATGGCGGCCGCGATCTCCCTCCTCCTCAGAACTCTCGGAGGAGATCTCGCGGGAACCACCATCCGAAGGGCCAGACTCCGCTGCGCACTCTGCAATGTGGCTACGCTCTGGGCCTGGTCCCATACCACCACCGGCCCCCGCGCCAGCCACGACAAGGCCCCGATCCCCCACAGGAGAGCCCCCAGTGAAAGACTGGGCCAAGGCTAGGACCGCCACCAAGGCCGCCGGCGGCAAGGCCACAATCTGCCCTGCTAGGCTGGCCCCTGCATCCGCTGGGGCCACCGGATTCGACCCCCTCTCAGTTCCCACCATAGCAGCCCTCACAGTAGAGATAACCCTGCCTGGCTGCGGCCCAGGGCTGGATGCTACCTCCTTAACCCCATTAGTCTGGGCCTTCCCCTTAGGGCCTGTACCCCCTACGGTTCCCCCAGCTTTCCCTTTTCCCTTATTAAAACTCCTAGCTGGTGGGGATTTTTGGGGAGTGGGAGGTACCACATCTTCTGACTCAGGCTCCTGTCTTTGCTTTGCAGGTCCTTTTTTCCTCGCAGCCATCTCCACAACCTCCCTGTAACGCTTGGGAGGAACAGATCTTCTTTTGGATCTCTCCATGCTTCACTTCAAGAACCTTCAGCCAACTTCAGAAACCTTCTCCTTGAAGTCTGGAAACCGAAAGAGGCTGATCTCATTGTTCCAGGACCCTATAAAGGTAAGAAACAGACACCTCCTCTCCACATTGCAACATTGTAACAACACCATTTAGCATTACTCCAGACTTCAAGTTGGTAAACCCTTAATTTTGTTCCAGGCCCACTAGAGGGCCCTCCACTACCATTTGGTTGCTTACATACAGTTTATTTTTTAAGCAATTTGGTCTTACTATTCCTTTATTGATCAAGTTTGTCATGTGTGGACTGCAGCAAATAAATAACATTATTTACACCATTTAGCACCATTATTGTTCAGGGAGTAGGGACCTAATGTATTTTTTGTCTTCATTTCATTTGCAAAGCATAAGATTCCTCAACAAAAAAGCAGGGGAGACACAAAATAAAGACAAGGTTAAATGACCCTGCGCTCTAGTTAGCTTTCAATTTTCCACTATTTGTTGTAATCAGGGTGTGTTGTTATCCCCTATCCTAAAAACTGATATTAGATGGCAGGCAAGAGGGACTATAGTGGTAGTCAGTAACTTTGGAGTATGTAAAATAAGTATGTCTCACAGGTGGAAAAGAGATATCATACAGAGTTTATTTTTTAAATTATTAAGTGGTGGTCTAACAATTTTAGATCTTTATGGGTAGAAATTCAGTCAATAGTAAGGATTGCAGAAGTCAATGACTAAAGATTCTATGTGAGTTTTAAGTTTAAATGTATATGATTTAAGAACATTAGAACAATATGGTGATTGGTGATATCAATGTGTTGATATCTGTCGTAGTCCTTAATAGCTGATTCAGCAACTTGCTGTATTAATGCTAAAAATTCAGATTGAATCTGCCTCAAAAGCAAAGAAGAAATTAAAGCCATTTAATTTAACAGATATCAAGATTTAATACAGTGCCCCTTGGATTTTAAGAGGATAAAAAAATGTGCAAAGCAAATATAAAACAGGAAAAACACAATCCTATGTGCAATGCAAGTCAACTAATGTCAGTAGCTAGGCTATATTGGTTTAACCCAGACCAATTACCACACTTTACCAGTAGAAACTAATTTCCAGGTCTGGATAGCCCAATCAACCATAACGGAGAAGCTCATATAGTTAAGCAATAGCTATTACACTGGTTTAAACTTTAAGTATAAATGAAGAATACATTCTTCATTAAATCTGGAGGAGTTTTAATGTAATGTAAGCTTTTTTTTTTTGGTGGCAAATTTATTGGAAAATAAATTTTATTTAATAGACAATAGTCATATAAATGTATTCCAGAATTATTTTCAGTATATATATATATATATATATATATATATATATATATATATATATATATATATATATATATATATATATATATATATATATATATATATATAAAATTCAGTAATTCCATATTGGGTGACTTAATCAGTTTTAGCATAAAATATTACTAATATGTGTTTTTATGTGCCTCCAATTAGCAGCTCGCTCCCAGTAGTGCATTACTGTGCCTGAGCCCACCTTAGTATGCCCCTGAAAACTGGCTGAGTCAGGGGCCCCAAAATTTCTAGTGGCAGCCCTGCTGGTAGAGTGGAGCTCTAATATCACAAGTGCACTAACGATATTTAGCGTTCCACTTGTAATCTAGACCTTAGTTTTATTACCAATATGCTTTATTCTATTGGTATCCTTTGTTGAAAAGAATACCTAGGTAAACTCAAATAATTATGATAAAATATGTACTTTCAACATAAGTTCTTTTGTTCAATTAAAATCCTCATCTTGAAAAAAAAGAAAATATATTTATTTAATAAGCTCAAGATAGTATGCTAGACTACACTAAATATGTCAGCATAATAACAAAGTTGACTAAAAAAAGACATTTCTCTTCTTGGTGGAACATTTTTAATTGCAACTCAAATAATTCCCACAAGCAATTTGTTAATTTGTCAATAATTGGCTAAATACACTAATTATATCAGTATTCCATGTGGAAAATTGTACAAATAACCCAGTTTGTATGTTTCTTCAGGGAGGAGAGTACGTACCAATGTGCAGGGCCAGACAGAGATAAGATTACAAGGTGAAACATCTGTAAACGTATTCAATGTAAGTTCTTCTTTAATATCTACCCCAAAAGAGCAGCATAACTGCTTATGCTAAAACAAAAAACTGTGGTGGACTGACTCCTTATACTGCACACATAGGGGCCGATTTAAAATGCTGTGAATGCAGCAGTTTCTGAGCAGCCGTTAGGCTCCCCTGAAACATAAGTAAAGAAGCAGCTCCTTATCTTATCCGCCACCTCTGAGGCGGCGGACAGCAATCATCCCGATCAGATACGATCGGGATGATTGACACCTCCTGCTATCGGCCGCAAATCTGCAGGGGGCGGCAATGCACAAGCATTTTACTAGAAATGCTTGTGCAATGTTAAATGCCGACAGTGTACACTGACGGCATTTAGCGATGTCGTGCGGACATGATCCGCTCTAACAAATCATGTCCGCTCACATCTTAATAAATCGGCCCCATTGTAAAAAGATTAAGGTGCCTTGGCTGACACATTCTTTACAAAGCAATGATAGAATTTCCCTTGTTCCATGTGAAATTAACCTATATTTGTCAATGGTCAGGACTGCAGGAATCTAAACAACACTGCCCTGTCTTCGTTACTTTGGGTTTTATCTTCCCCTAAAACAAGGCTTAAATATTTATTTAAATGATTTGGTTCTAAATGAAATGAGGCACATTGCTGAACCGCTTTATTTTATTTTTCTTGGCTGGAAATAGTCTTTTTAGGCTGTAAATCTCAGGGAGAAAAAGGTTGTTTTATAAGTTAGTGTGTGTAAAGTATGTGTGTGTATGTTCAATGAAATCTATTTCCCCATTAGTTTAGTTGGTTTAAAAAAAAATAAAGATCAGGGGCTGGGGAAAAAAGAGACATGACAGCTGTGCCTATAAGCAGGATCGTGAGGTTAATAATCACCAAATATTTATGTCACCAGATAATCTCCCTGCAGCTTTGCTTTTATGAAAGGATGTTTATTTGGGTGTCTAAATATTGTAAATTTGTTTAAATAAATTAAGTCAATGGTTGATGTTGTTAAGAAAATATACACACCAATGGAGTAGTTAATAAATGTTTATTTTAATTCAGAAAAAAGGATAAAATATTTAATTGATTAGATCGGGTCAAGCAGCATACATATTTATTTTTCACTGGAAACCGGGACAGGGTATGCATGAAAATCTAAGAATAAATATAAAATATGTAATACATGCTTGTATAGATCTGCTTCCTCTGCTTTTTGTTACATAAATTGTGACTATATTTTAAAATATTGCAGGTTTGCATTGACCTTGTTATTCCTCGCAGTGCAGACAATTTAAAAATTTTTTTACAAGGTCATAGTCTTTTTTTCTATCATTCAAATGATAGCTGCTGCAAGTTAGGTGTCCTATTGCTGTAAAATAACGAATTGCAAATTGTGGGAAATTTATGTTGCAAGTTTGAGTATATTATTAAACAGCATAAATCTGGAAATGTCAGCTCAGATTAATTATGTATTTTATTAAAACTAGTAATTTACTGACCTTGAAGTAAATATTTTCTTAAATATTTATCAGAAAATTGTTGAAATTATAATTAATTGCTAATGTTATCGTTTTTTTCTCTCTTTAGATGTGGGGGGGAATTAAAATTATATTTATATATGTACTGATATATATATATGTTATCAGGTATTTGTAGAGTGCCAGAAGAACAAGTGGACGGCCAAAGATAAATTAAAACATAACTTTTAATTAAATGTCAGAAAAATAAGAGTGTAAGCAACCGGCTTACGTGTTTCGGCCGTACATGGCCGTAATCATAGCCTGATGGTTACTGACATCTGTGTGTCCTTTAAAAAGGGTAAAACAAAATCTAATTGGCTAATACAGATACACACCTCTTTCTCTCTTAAAGCACTAGTGATAATTAATTGATGGCAAAATGAATAAGCAATATTGAAAATGTGAAGACTTAATATACTACATAGCAAAAAATATTTCCTCAATCCAAATATAACTTAAGCAAAAGGAAGTGATAATGACAATGTAAACTAGTTTATTCCAAATAATTTATCAGATCATAATCTGAATTTAGACCCTGGGGGTACTGAGTGTTTAGTTTGAAAACCTAGAACATTTCATGTTTATTGAGTAATTTTAACCTATTCGCTCCTGACTTAGGAACAGTAACCCTTTCAATTACACACCATTTAAATGTTCTAAGATCTTTTTCATGTTTATGTACAAAATGTTAAACAACCAAGTAGATTTTCCCTAATCCTTGAGGATACATCCCTGGTAGTGAGACCTATATATTGAAGATGGCAAAATTCTCATGTAATCAAATATATGACAAAAGTGCTAGTGCAATTATGACAGTCATAAATTCGAAAGACCTCCCCAGTAGTCCAAGAAGTAAAGGTATCAGAGATTTGGGCATAATTGCATGGCTTACATTTTCTTTGGCCACATCTAAACATACCATGATTAAGGAGCCAAGAGCTGTAACTAGGTATGGTATTAATCAATTTAGTTGGAGACACATAATTGCCAATAGTCTTACATTTACGATAACATCATCTGAGGCCAGATTTAACAGTATTCTGTAATTTCTCATCGGTTGATAACAAAGAGAAATGTTTTTTTTACAATTTTACAAATATCATTGTACTGGGCACTATACTCGGTCACAAAAGTGACCCCTCTATGCAGGTCCTTGATGTCAGACTTTTTATCCACCAAAAGGGTAATCCTATCCAGTTTATCCACTTCCCCTCTAGCTCTATTAATCACTTGAGTTTGATAGCATCTAGCTCACAACCTAGCACTAAGTTCCTCAGCTGCCTGTACATATTCATCTTGTACAGAGCAGTTCCGCCTAAGTCTGAACAACTGCCTTTTAGCCACAGCATAGGGGACATGGTGGAGATGGCAACTGGTAGCATGAAGAAGAGTGTTACCAGTAATTGGCTTGTGATAGACCCTGGAATGTATAAGACCATCTCTGGTAGCTGTTAATTTGACATCTAAAAAATTAATATATACTTTTTGAAATGCAAAGGTAAACTGCAAGCCAATCTGGTTGTCATTTAAATAGCAAATGAATGCCTGAGGCTCATCAGAAGTACCATCCCACACCATAAAGAGGTCATCAACGTAGCATTGGAAAAGAAGGATATTAGACCTATAGGGATTCATATCTCCAAAGATGTGGGAACGCTCCAACCAACCTAAAAAAAGGTTGGCATAGGAGGGGGCAAATGTAGCCCCCATAGCAGTCCCACATCTCTGGAGATAGAAATTACCATCAAAGGTAAAAAAATTATGTGTCAGTAAACAGAATGGAATCCTAATTACATAATTCTGAAGGGCAGTACTGTAGTCAGTATTATGTTTCAGAAAATACTCAATATCCTTTAAACCTACCTCATGTGGTATAGAAGTGTATAAGGCCACAACATCAACTGTTAACCAGCTTGATGTGGGAGTCCATGCTATCTTGCTCAAAATACTCAAAACATGTTTGGTGTCACGGGTATAACTGGCCAAAGAAGTAACAAGAGGTTGGAGGATACTGTCCAACCAACAGGAGAGAGTCTCCATAATCGAGTTAATACCACTGACAATAGGGCGACCAACCACATTTTGTAGAGCTTTATGGAAGACTATATAGATGTAGCCTGAGCACCTCAACTAGAAGTGGGCTAGGATGTGAATAGGTAGTACACGTGTATTTATTAATGACAATAAATGTTGACATTTACAACAATTAAAACAATAATTAAAACAAAAGTTTAAAACAATAAATAATATGCAATATGCAAAGGTACCTTTGTGGAATATTCAAATAGTACATTAACATGGATCCATGTTTATCGACATACAAAAAGACTGGTAAGATGTGACAGTAGACAGCTTGATAATAATATGCAAACAAAAGCAATATATACACTATATATATATATATATATATATATATATATATATATATATATATATATATATATACACAGATATATATAGAAAAGTAGCACTAAAGAAAGTACCACTAAAGCAGTACTACACCACCTTGGTACACAAAGGGGGGACTAAGTGCCCAGCAGGGTCTTGGCCGTGGTGTAGTGAGAAGTCACAAATTGTTCCTATTAGTTGAGTGTAATTTGTAATCCCAGGTTCAGTGAAAATATGATGTAGAATTTCCAAGCATATACTTAGGTAGAGTCCAATATAGTTATGTTATAGATGATCCCTTATAAGTGATGGTGTAGGAGAAAAAAGGGGATGTGACTGAAAGCTCAAAAAATAGTGCAAAATAGTGAGAGAGAAAAAAGCCTTCAACAAAGGATAAAAATTTAAAAATGTGAAAAAAATTTGATTTTTTTTGCAAAAATTGCCAAAAGATGACATTGATGAAAAAGATGATAAAATGTGTTGAAGTTACGATAAATACATTCATAGGTGCAATATAAGTCTAAGTGATTAAAGTTAGTGAATTAAAAATTATTCTCAAGGTTCAGTTGGGTGTTGCGAGATTAGTGCAGCTGGGTGCTGCAGGGTTATTGCTGCGACCACAGGTGGAAATCCAGAGATTTTAGTGGATGTTCTGCTTCTAGTTGGATTTATCTGTGAAAGATCTGCTCCTAGCTGGATTTATCTGTGAAAGATAATCAGTATAGTGTAGTATGCTCAAAGTAGATATAGATGTAGAAATAAGGCTTACCAGATGCTTGGTCAACATGTTTCAGCCTCCCACATGCCTTTTTCAACCGTAGTGATGAACAGGGCTGATTATGTGAAGGAAGCCCACCGTCAATTGGATAATCGTACAAACTACATTCTCTCACATTCTCTCTCAGAACACAGAAAAAAACACACAGACCTTTTCACTCAACTGCTCCAATTGCCATCTAACTTACTACAGAACACAGGAAAAACACACAGACCTTTTCACTCAACTGCTCCAATTGCCACCTAACTTACTTCAGAACACAGAAAAAACACACAGACCTTTTCACTCAACTGCTCCAATTGCCACCTAACTTACTTCAGAACACAGAAAAAACACACAGACCTTTTCACTCAACTGCTCCAATTGCCATCTAATTTACTACAGAACACAGACAAAAAAACACACAGACCTTTTCACTCAACTGCTCCAATTGCCATCTAACTTACTACAGAACACAAAAAAAACACACAGACCTTTTCACTCAACTGCTCCAATTGCCATCTAACTTACTACAGAACACAGAAAAAAAAACACACAGACCTTTTCACTCAACTGCTCCAATTGCCATCTAACTTACTACAGAACACAGAAAAAAACCTCAGACCTTTTCACTCAACTGCTCCAATTGCCACCTAACTTACTTCAGAACACAGAAAAAACACACAGACCTTTTCACTCAACTGCTCCAATTGCCACCTAACTTACTTCAGAACACAGAAAAAACACACAGACCTTTTCACTCAACTGCTCCAATTGCCATCTAATTTACTACAGAACACAGACAAAAAAACACACAGACCTTTTCACTCAACTGCTCCAATTGCCATCTAACTTACTACAGAACACAAAAAAACACACAGACCTTTTCACTCAACTGCTCCAATTGCCATCTAACTTACTACAGAACACAGAAAAAAAAACACACAGACCTTTTCACTCAACTGCTCCAATTGCCATCTAACTTACTACAGAACACAGAAAAAAACCTCAGACCTTTTCACTCAACTGCTCCAATTGCCATCTAACTTACTACAGAACACAGAAAAAAACACACAGACCTTTTCACTCAACTGCTCCAATTGCCATCTAACTTACTACAGAACACAAAAAAAACACACAGACCTTTTCACTCAACTGCTCCAATTGCCATCTAACTTACTACAGAACACAAAAAAAACACACAGACCTTTTCACTCAACTGCTCCAATTGCCATCTAACTTACTACAGAACACAGACAAAAAAACACACAGACCTTTTCACTCAACTGCTCCAATTGCCATCTAACTTACTACAGAACACAGAAAAAACACACAGACCTTTTCACTCAACTGCTCCAATTGCCATCTAACTTACTACAGAACACAGAAAAAACACACAGACCTTTTCACTCAACTGCTCCAATTGCCATCTAACTTACTACAGAACACAGACAAAAAAACACACAGACCTTTTCACTCAACTGCTCCAATTGCCATCTAACTTACTACAGAACACAGAAAAAAACACACAGACCTTTTCACTCAACTGCTCCAATTGCCATCTAACTTACTACAGAACACAGAAAAAACACACAGACCTTTTCACTCAACTGCTCCAATTGCCATCTAACTTACTACAGAACACAGAAAAAACACACAGACCTTTTCACTCAACTGCTCCAATTGCCATCTAACTTACTACAGAACACAGAAAAAACACACAGACCTTTTCACTCAACTGCTCCAATTGCCATCTAACTTACTACAGAACACAGAAAAAACACACAGACCTTTTCACTCAACTGCTCCAATTGCCATCTAACTTACTACAGAACACAGAAAAAACACACAGACCTTTTCACTCAACTGCTCCAATTGCCATCTAACTTACTACAGAACACAGAAAAAACACACAGACCTTTTCACTCAACTGCTCCAATTGCCATCTAATTTACTACAGAACACAGACAAAAACCTCAGACCTTTTCACTCAACTGCTCCAATTGCCATCTAATTTACTACAGAACACAGACAAAAACCTCAGACCTTTTCACTCAACTGCTCCAATTGCCATCTAATTTACTACAGAACACAGACAAAAAAACACACAGACCTTTTCACTCAACTGCTCCAATTGCCATCTAACTTACTACAGAACACAAAAAAAACACACAGACCTTTTCACTCAACTGCTCCAATTGCCATCTAACTTACTACAGAACACAGAAATAAAAACACACAGACCTTTTCACTCAACTGCTCCAATTGCCATCTAACTTACTACAGAACACAGAAAAAACACACAGACCTTTTCACTCAACTGCTCCAATTGCCATCTAACTTACTACAGAACACAGAAAAAAACCTCAGACCTTTTCACTCAACTGCTCCAATTGCCATCTAACTTACTACAGAACACAAAAAAACACACAGACCTTTTCACTCAACTGCTCCAATTGCCATCTAACTTACTACAGAACACAGAAATAAAAACACACAGACCTTTTCACTCAACTGCTCCAATTGCCATCTAACTTACTACAGAACACAGAAATAAAAACACACAGACCTTTTCACTCAACTGCTCCAATTGCCATCTAACTTACTACAGAACACAGAAAAAACACACAGACCTTTTCACTCAACTGCTCCAATTGCCATCTAACTTACTACAGAACACAGAAAAAAAAACACACAGACCTTTTCACTCAACTGCTCCAATTGCCATCTAACTTACTACAGAACACAGAAAAAACACACAGACCTTTTCACTCAACTGCTCCAATTGCCATCTAACTTACTACAGAACACAGAAAAAAACCTCAGACCTTTTCACTCAACTGCTCCAATTGCCATCTAACTTACTACAGAACACAGAAAAAAACCTCAGACCTTTTCACTCAACTGCTCCAATTGCCATCTAACTTACTACAGAACACAGACAAAAAAACACACAGACCTTTTCACTCAACTGCTCCAATTGCCATCTAACTTACTACAGAACACAGACAAAAAAACCTCAGACCTTTTCACTCAACTGCTCCAATTGCCATCTAACTTACTTCAGAACACAGAAAAAAACACAGACCTTTTCACTCAACTGCTCCAATTGCCACCTAACTTACTTCAGAACACAGAAAAAAACACAGACCTTTTCACTCAACTGCTCCAATTGCCATCTAACTTACTACAGAACACAGAAATAAAAACACACAGACCTTTTCACTCAATTGCTCCAATTGCCATCTAACTTACTACAGAACACAGACAAAAAAACCTCAGACCTTTTCACTCAACTGCTCCAATTGTGACTGGCAAAGTGTGTTAAAATGACTTTGCCAGTCACTTCATTAACAAAATTGACTCCATCAGACATGAAATCAGCTCTCAACACAATTACATTCTCTCCCCCCTCAAATACTCTCACTCAACTACAACCCTCATAACCTGAAACTTAGTTCATTCTCCCCTGTTACTGAGGATGAAGTTTCAGCACTTATACTGCGCTCTTACCTCTTTACCTGTCCCCTTGACCCTATCCCCTCACAGCTGCTCCCCTCTCTTTCTGCTACCCTTACCCCTATACTAACACATTTTCAACCTCTCCCTCAGCACTGGTACATTTCCCTCATCGATGAAACATGCACTGGTCAAGCCTATCCTCAAAAAACCTTCCCTTGATCCTACCTCCCTATCCAACTACCGCCCAATTTCCCTCCTCCCTCTTGCTTCAAAGCTTCTCGAAAAACTAGTATATGCATGCCTATCATTAAACTCCCTTTTTGACCCGCTGCAATCTGGATTTTGTCCCTATCACTCCACAGAGACAGCTATTGTTACGGTCACCAACGACCTACTTACAGCTAAATCAAAAGGCCACTTCTCTCTGCTTATCCTCCTTGATCTGTCCGCAGCCTTTGACACTGTCGACCACCCTCTTTTGCTCCAAACCCTCCAATCCTTTGGCATCTGTGACACAGCCCTTTTGTGGCTCTCTTCCTACCTGTCAAACCGTACCTTCAGTGTAGCCTTCTCTGGGGCCTCCTCTGCCCCGTCACCACTTTCTGTCAGAGTACCGCAAGGCTCTGTCCTCGGTCCCCTTCTCTTTTCAATCTATACATCATCACTAGGTTCCCTAATTAAGTCCCACGGTTTCCAATATCATTTGTATGCCGATGACACCCAAATCTACTTCTCTGCACCAGAACTATCTCCTTCCTTGCTAACCCGTGTCACTAACTGTCTTTCTCACATCTCTTCCTGAATGTCCTCTCACTACCTCAAGCTAAATCTCTCCAAAACTGAGCTCCTCATTTCCCCCTTCTTCCAAAATCTCCACCCCCAATATCTCTATAACTGTCTCCAACTCCATCATTACCCCTACCCTGCATGCCCAATGTCTTGGGGTCACATTTGACTCAGATCTTTCCTTCACTCCTCACATTCAGTCCTTGGCTACAGCCTGCAGCTTCCACCTTAAAAACATCTCTAAAATTAGACACTTCCTTACACAAGACACAACTAAGATTTCAATCCACTCTCTCATTCTTTACCGCCTTGATTACTGCAACTCTGTCCTCTCTGGTCTCCCCACCTGCCGCCTAGCTCCTTTACAATCCATAATGAATGCCTCTGCCAGACTCATCTTCCTTACACGTCGCTCTTCATCTGCTGCGCCTCTCTGCCAATCCCTTCACTGGCTTCCTCTTGCCTCTAGGATCAAACACAAAACTCTCACTCTTACATACAAAGCCCTCAACTGCACTGCTCCCCCCTACATCTCAGACCTTGTCTCCAGATACTCTCCCTCCCGTCCCCTTCGCTCTGCTCATGACCTCCTACTCTCCTCCTCTCTTGTCACCTCATCACACTCCTGTTTACAGGACTTCTCCAGACTGGCTCCCATCTTGTGGAACTCTCTGCCTCGCTCCACAAGACTCTCTTCTAGTTTTTAAAAGCTTCAAGTGCTCCCTAAAGACTCTACTGTTCAGGGACGCATACAACCTATGCTAACCTTTACTAATACCAGTTCCTCTCCTCCACTGCAATCCCCTGAACCCTCTTAGCATGTAAGCCTAAAAGTCCAGCTGTTTGTAGATCACCTTCTTAAGAGCTGACTACAATAGTGCAACTCTTGGCAGGGCCCTCTACCCTATAATTGTTTTGCTGTACTCCCCCTTTGTTTATAGCGCTGCGGAATCTGTTGGCGCTCTACAAATAACCAATAATAATAATAACTACACCACCCTCTCTTGTGATCCAACTATCAGTTTTCAGAATGAGCTGAAAAACCTGGTGGATGATGGATTAGAAGGGGGATTTTTGGATTCAGAGACAGCTCAGTTTCTTATCATTGAGTCTTCTCATGTTCCCCTCTTCCATCATCTCCCTAAGGTTCATAAAGTGCTACAAAATGTGGTTGTCGCCCTATTGTCAGTGGTATTTACTCGATTATGGTGAATCTCTCCTGTTGGTTGGACAGTATCCTCCAACCTCTTGCTACTTCTTTGGCCAGTTATACCCGTGACATTTTTTGACATGGACTCCCACATCAAGCTAGTTAACAGTTGATGTTGTGGCCTTATACACTTCTATACCACATGAGGCAGGTTTAACGGCCATTGAGTATTTTTTGAAACATCATGCTGACTACAGTACTGCCTTTCAGAAATATGTCACACATAATTTTTTTACCTTTGAGGGTAATTTCTATCTCCAGAGATGTGGGAATGCTATGGGGGCTAAATTTGCCCCCTCTTATGCCAACCTTTTTTTTAGGTTGGTGGGAGCATTCCCACATCTTTGGAGATATGAATCCCTATAGGTCTAATATCCTTCTTTTCTAACGCTACATTGATGACCCCTTGATGGTGTGGGATGGTACTTCTGATGAGGCATTCATTTGCTCTTTTAATTACAACCAGATTGGCTTGCAGGTTTACCTTTGCATTTTAAAAGGTATATATTAATATTTTAGATGTCAAATTAACAGCTACCAGAGATGGTCTTATACATTCCAGGGTCTATCGCAAGCCAATTACTGGTAACACCCTTCTTCATGCTACCAGTTGCCATCCCCGCCATGTTCCCTATGCTGTGGCTAAAAGCAAGTTGGTCAGACGTAGGAGGAACTGCTCTGTAAAAGATGCATATGTACAGGAAGCTGATGAACTAAGTGCTAGGTTGCGAGCTAGAGGCTATCAAACTCAAGTGATTAATAGAGCTAGAGAGGAAGTGGATAAACTGGATAGGAATTTCCATTTTGGTGGATAAAAAGTCTGACATCAAGGACCTACATAGAGGGGGTCACTTTTGTGACCGAGTACAGTGCCCAGTACAATGATATTTGTAAAATTGTAAAATAAAACATTTCTCTTTGTTATCAGCTGATGACAAATTACAGAATACTGTTAAATCTGGCCTCAGATGATGTTATCGTAAATGTAAGACTATTGGCAATTATGTGTCTCCAACTAAATTGATTAATACCATACCTAGTAACAGCTCTTGGCTCCTTCATCATGGTATGTTTAGATGTGGTCTAGAAAATGTAAGCCATGCGATTATGTCCAAATCTCTGATACCTTTACTTCTATGACTACTGGGGAGGTCTTTCGAGTTTATGGCTGTCATAATTGCACTAGCACTTTTGTCATATATTTAAATACATGTGCATTTTGCCACATTCAATATATAGGTCTCACTACCAGGGATGTATCTTAAAGGATTAGGGAACATTTTTCCACTATTAATATGGGCAAATCATCTACTCGGATTGTTCCACATTTTGTGCACAAACATCAAAAAGATCTTAGCACATTTAAATTGTGTGTAATTGAAAGGGTTACTGTTCCTAAGTCAGGAGCTAATAGGTTAAAACTACTCAATAAATGTGAAATGTTCTGGGTTTTCAAACTAAACACTCAGTACCCCCAGGGTCTAAATTCAGATTATGATCTGATAAATTATTGGGAATAAACTAGTTTACATTGTCATTATCACTTCCTTTTGCTTAAGTTATATTTGGATTGAGGAAACCATCAATCTTCTTTTTTTATTATTGACTTCCTTCTTATATGCTTTCGATGAAATTTATTATTATAATATCTATATATTTACTAATTTATTTAGTGTTATATATTTTTTGCTATGTAGTATATTAAGTCTTCACATTTTCAATATTGCTTATTAATTTTGCCATCAATTAATTATCACTAGTGCTTTAAGAGAGAGAGAGAGGTGTGCATCTGTATTAGCCATTTAGATTTTGTTTTACCCATTTTAAAGGACACAAAGATGTCAGTAACCATCAGGCTATGATTACGGCCTTGTACGGCTGAAACGCGTAAGCCAGTTGCTTCTTTGTGATTGTCCCCGTGTACATTTATTTTCATTAATTTTATTTTACTGACATTTGATTAAAAGTTATTTTTAAACTTATCCTTGGCGGTTCTCTTGTTCTTCTGCTGCTGTACCTGCCACATGCTTTAAGGATTTTACGTGTACCTGCACTGGACTCTGGACCCTCCCCTCCTCTGTGACGCTCTACTCTTGGCTGCGAATTGTAGCGAGGCAAGGCTTCAGGTGTTTGCAAGTGATTTGTCCTTCAGTGCTTCACCGCAGCGTCTTTTTACCAGATTTGGATTTCAGCCAAGTTGTCAATACTACAGGCCCGAATAGGGTAAGAGGTGACGGTTAAATCCTCCCCTGTCCAGAGCGACTCAGTTTGTTCCTTGCCTTTTGAGATGTGATGAAGCGTACTTGTTTTATGGGGAAATAGTGCTTGGTCACTGTATTTCAGTAAGTTTACCCGCGTTCCCAGAAAGTGCTTTTTAACTCTTTTGTTCTTTATTTGTAGAGCGCCAACAGGTTCCGCAGCGCTATGAACAAAGGTGGTATATATAAATATATATATATATATATAATTTATATATATATATATATATATATATATATATATATATATATATATATATAATATAGCAAAGTTCAGTATCTGCACTCTCACCAACTCTCCACAACTGCCAGGGTGCTCTCAGGAGTATGTAGTAGCTAATTGATTCAAAGCACTCTCTGGACTTCAGATAATAAAGGCAAAATTTATTATGATAGTGACGTTTCGGGACCAAACCTGTCCCTTCTTCTGACAGTCAAACAATGCAAAAATCAGACTTAAATAGGCCATTCAGACCCTCCCCTGTATTGCTACCAATCACAGGTAAGCGTGTGCAAAAGTGAAGACCAAACCAAAATAAGGTGTGGACAAGTGATAGTGTATTATGTGTATTTATAAAAGTGTAAGACATATATAAAGCTAAAGAATCATCATTAGTGTAATCCTCATATATCCAAGTGAGCTTTGATCATGATAATTAAATTACAAAAACATATTAGTGTAAACTAACATAATGCATGTTAAGGATTCACCCCTCCTTCAAAGTGCTCAAAATGGACTCTACCACTATTCAGTGGATCTGCCCATGTGGGAAGTTTTATATTGGGAAATTGACTGATGATGCCAGAACTCGAATGGCTAACCACCGTTCAAGTATTAGAGCTGCACTTGAGAGTGGAAAATCTGGACAAACTGTTGCCCGACACTTTCTTGACAATAACCACTCAGTCACTGATCTCAGGTTTCGCCTGATCGATCATGTGCCACCACTGAGACGAGGAGGTAACAGAGCGAAGATTCTGCTCCAAAAGGAGGCACGTTGGATCCATGAACTGGGTACACTTGGGCCCAGAGGACTTAATATACAATCCGGATGGCAAGCATTCTTGGGTTAATTCATGGACCTAATTACCAAATGAGAGTCCTGATTCATTATATACAAATTAGAGAACCCGATGGCCTAGTCATGTTTTTGCCTCTTATGTAATAGTATTTGATTTCTAGCTTTATTCATTTAGTCTATAATTAGTTATTGAGGCCATGTATTCATGGGTTTATCCCAGTTCTTTTGTTACTTTTACAGTAGACACTTGTGCTTTTAATTTTAATTTTTAATTTTAGTATGTGTAATTGTATGTTTTATCATTTTCTTTATTTCACCATGTATCACGTGGGGTTTGCAATACACCACCAATTGTTCACACACTTATATTGATTAGAGCCTGATCAGCTCGATTTGTGAGATTCACACCCTTCAAGTGCTCAACTGTGATTTTTGTTTTTTATTCTTAGGTAATTCTTTTGACTCAGTTCACCTATATTTGATGATATGACCACTCCTGCACATAGCTTTCTCAGTGGTTTGGACATTTAGGCATGTGTCTTGGCATTTAATTGATGCTCTGAACATACATTTGATAAAAGATCCTCATAGGATATATAGAAGTTTCAATCAATTTGTATTTATATTATCCTTTAGGTGCTTACAATTTTGTGTTTGATATTACCCCACAGTGTTTTCATGAAGAGGGCTAAGATTCACCTGTTTGTGCAATACCATAGGTCTTTATGAGACTACAGATATTGGAGTGAGATAGAGCATACATATATGTGTTTATTCTGGTTGTAGTTAGTATGTAAGATAAGGGGTCTATATATCCTAACATGAAGTGCTCATTTGAGCATTTGATATAACTGTTGTGATGCTGAGACATCACTTATGCACTTCTAGTCATTATTGAGTGTTTGGTGCCTTCATGCCTGCGACTGCTATGACAGAAGTCTATGTTGAAGAATTCTAGCGCCGGATCACCTCTGAGATTATCAGTGCGGCTGTGAGGACTAGCCACTTTGGGTTTGGCACGGGGGTGTGTGTGGCGCTGTTGTAATAGTGATTGGCAATGACGGTTTGATTAAACCTTACACTATGGTTACACATATTATAATGATGATCGCTCAGTATGACTATAACGCATGTTACATTAGCACTTAGGATTTGGATCCAGGTTAATAGCCTAGGCGATTGATCAATGGAGGGTTCGGTTGTTTTTATTTATTTACATTCCAGCTTATACTTGTGATGAAAAGCGGTGGTTACGGTTGACCTATGAGATATGGAGGGGTGTGGTTACAGATATCAGGATGACAGTTCCCCTCAGCTGTGAACTTAGTGCACGGCTTATACTATTATAAATATATGATGCGGCTGTGAAACACCCTATGGGAGATGTGCTTCCAATGTATCAGTTACTAATTTAGTGAAAATACGTTTATTTTCTAAATCGTATGGAAATGGTGAGATGATATGTACTTCTGACCTATGAGAGCAGGAGGGGTATGTTCACAGAGGATATGATGACGATAACCCTTAACTGCGATCTGATCGCACAGTGTATGCTGCTATAATTATATGCGGTTAAGTAACACCTAATGACAGAAGCGCTCCTAATGTTTTTGGCCACTAAATCTAGTAAGGATCTGCTAGCTTTCGTTAATCTATTTTCCAACACATAAGGAAGTAGAGAAGGGGTGTGTATGCTTGACCTATGAGAACAGGAGGGGTGTGTCAATATTTGTTATGGTGATAGCAGCATTGAGTTGCGATTTCATCGCATGGTTTATATAAATCTTTTAGGGTTAATGATTATTAACAACCCATCTATAAGGTGCTGTTAAGTTACAGCAATAGGAAATAGCTTGGTTTAATGTTTTGATGATCTTGGTAGTCATATATAATAGTATTGTGACTGTGGATTAAAACCTATCAATGAATAGGGGAGGATCCACTGAATAGTGGTAGAGTCCATTTTAAGCACTTTGAAGGAGGGGTGAATCCTTAACATGCATTATGTTAGTTTACACTAATATGTTTTTGTAATTTAATTATCATGATCAAAGCTCACTTGGATATATGAGGATTACACTAATGATGATTCTTTAGCTTTATATATGTCTTACACTTTTATAAATACACATAATACACTATCACTTGTCCACACCTTATTTTGGTGTGGTCTTCACTTTTGCACACGCTTACCTGTGATTGGTAGCAATACAGGGGAGGGTCTGAATGGCCTATTTAAGTTTGATTTTTGCATTGTTTGACTGTCAGAAGAAGGGACAGGTTTGGTCCTGAAACGTCACTATCATAATAAATTTTGCCTTTATTATCTGAAGTCCAGAGAGTGCTTTGAATCAATTACCTACTACATATATATATATATATATATATATATGGAATAGAGAAAAGACAAGAGCACAGGGGGTGCACCTAGTGCAATAAACGACAAACTGGGTGACTTCAAAATAAAAAGATGTACAGCACACTCACGTGATTCCACCTCAAATGAATGAGGTATGTTAAAGACACTTGTAATATAATAGCAGATGCTCCTCCTCTTGGAAATCTCCTGCCTGGATCAGACTGCTCCTTGGGACTTACTCAGACTGCAGCAAGTACACCTCCATGTATGTGTACAGCTAGTCAGAAGTCCTATATCTTTATTAAAAGAGGGGCAGGGCCAGGAACTACTATAGACAAAGGAGTTTATTCAGACATGTATTTATACAGGGAGTGCAGAATTATTAGGCAAGTTGTATTTTTGAGGATTAATTTTATTATTGAACAACAACCATGTTCTCAATGAACCCAAAAAACTCATTAATATCAAAGCTGAATAGTTTTGGAAGTAGTTTTTAGTTTGTTTTTAGTTATAGCTATTTTAGGGGGATATCTGTGTGTGCTGGTGACTATTACTGTGCATAATTATTAGGCAACTTAACAAAAAACAAATATATACCCATTTCAATTATTTATTTTTACCAGTGAAACCAATATAACATCTCAACATTCACGAATATACATTTCTGACATTCAAAAACAAAACAAAAACAAATCAGTGACCAATATAGCCACCTTTCTTTGCAAGGACACTCAAAAGCCTGCCATCCATGGATTCTGTCAGTGTTTTGATCTGTTCACCATCAACATTGCTTGCAGCAGCAACCACAGCCTCCCAGACACTGTTCAGAGTGGTGTACTGTATTCCCTCCTTGTAAATCTCACATTTGATGATGGACCACAGGTTCTCAATGGGGTTCAGATCAGGTGAACAAGGAGGCCATGTCATTAGATTTTCTTCTTTTATACCCATTCTTGCCAGCCACGCTGTGGAGTACTTGGACGCGTGTGATGGAGCATTGTCCTGCATGAAAATCATGTTTTTCTTGAAGGATGCAGACTTCTTCCTGTACCACTGCTTGAAGAAGGTGTCTTCCAGAAACTGGCAGTAGGACTGGGAGTTGAGCTTGACTCCATCCTCAACCCGAAAAGGCCCCACAAGCTCATCTTTGATGATACCAGCCCAAACCAGTACTCCACCTCCACCTTGCTGGCGTCTGAGTCGGACTGGAGCTCTCTGCCCTTTACCAATCCAGCCATGGGCCCATCCATCTGGCCCATCAAGACTCACTCTCATTTCATCAGTCCATAAAACCTTAGAAAAATCAGTCTTGAGATATTCCTTGGCCCAGTCTTGACGTTTCAGCTTGTGTGTCTTGTTCAGTGGTGGTCGTCTTTCAGCCTTTCTTACCTTGGCCATGTCTCTGAGTATTGCACACCTTGTGCTTTTGGGCACTCCAGTGATGTTGCAGCTCTGAAATATGGCCAAACTGGTGGCAAGTGGCATCTTGGCAGCTGCACGCTTGACTTTTCTCAGTTCATGGGCAGTTATTTTGCACCTTGGTTTTTCCACACGCTTCTTGCGACCCTGTTGACTATTTTGAATGAAACGCTTGATTGTTCGATGATCACGCTTCAGAAGCTTTGCAATTTTAAGAGTGCTGCATCCCTCTGCAAGATATCTCACTATTTTTGACTTTTCTGATCCTTTCAAGTCCTTCTTTGACCCATTTTGCCAAAGGAAAGGAAGTTGCCTAATAATTATGTCATTAGACCACACCCCTTCTCATTACAGAGATGCACATCACCTAATATGCTTAATTGGTAGTAGGCTTTCGAGCCTATACAGCTTGGAGTAAGACAACATGCATAAAGAGGATGATGTGGTCAAAATACTCATTTGCCTAATAATTCTGCACTCCCTGTATACGTGTCAGTTAAAGGTTCACAAAGTAGGATGTTATAAATGACCATAAAATATAAAGCCATATAAAAACATTCAGAAATATATAAAAACAAAAAATGTTCACATAAACTTGCTAACAGCACGAGTCTAATCAACAGCTGCTGCAGAAGATGAACCACATGCAGTTGATCAGCTGCAGATCTGCCCTTTCTCAATTTTAGACCTATTATTAATTTGAATTTAGATAGTGCAGGATAGGATAGTCTATTTCTGTATGGATTTATCCCTACATCAGGAAATTTCTTCCAATTTGAATATATATATATATATATATATATATATATATATATATATATATATATATATATGCAGTACATATACAGTTGCAAGAAAAAGTATGTGAACCCTTTGGAATGATATGGATTTCTGCACAACTTGGTCATAAAATGTGATCTGATCATCATCTAAGTCACAACAATAGACAATCACAGTCTGCTTAAACTAATAACACACAAAGAATGAAATGTTGCCATGTTTTTATTGAACACACCATGTAAACATTCACAGTGCAGGTGGAAAAAGTTTGTGAACCCCTAGACTAATGACATCTCCAAGAGCTAATTGGAGTGAGATGTCAGCCAACTGGAGTCCAATCAATGAGATGAGATTGGAGGTGTTGGTTACAGCTGCCCTGCCCTTTAAAAAACACACACCAGTTCTGGGTTTGCTTTTCACAAGAATCATTGCCTGATGTGAATGATGCCTCACACAAAAGAGCTCTCAGAAGACCTACGATTAAGAATTGTTGACTTGCATAAAGCTGGAAAGGGTTATAAAAGTATCTCCAAAAGCCTTGCTGTTCATCAGTCCACGGTAAGACAAATTGTCTATAAATGGAGAAAGTTCAGCACTGCTGCTACTCTCCCTAGAAGTGGCCGTCCTGTAAAGATGACTGCAAGAGCACAGCGCAGACTGCTCAATCAGGTGAAGAAGAATCCTAGAGTGTCAGCTAAAGACTTAAAAATGTCACTGGCAAATGCTAACATCCCTGTTAGCGAATCTACAATATGTAAAACACTAAACAAGAATGGATTTCATGGGAGGATACCACAGAGGAAGCCACTACTGTCCAAACAAAACATTGCTGCATGTTTACAGTTTGCACAAGAGCACCTGGATGTTCCACAGCAGTACTGGCAAAATATTCTGTGGACAGATGAAACCAAAGTTGAGTTGTTTGGAAGAAACACACAACACTATGTGTGGCAAAAAAGAGGCACAGCACACCAACATGAAAACCTTATCACAACTGTGAAGTATGGTGGTGGGGGCATCATGGTTTGGGGCTGCTGTGCTGCGTCAGGGCCTGGACGGATTGCTATCATTGAAGGAAAAATGAATTCCCAAGTTTATCAAGACATTTTGCAGGAGATCTTAAGGCCATCTGTCTACCAGCTGAAGCTCAACAGAAGATAGATGTTGCAACAGGACAATGACCCAAAGCATAGAAGTAAATCAACAACAGAATAGCTTAAACAGAAGAAAATACGCCTTCTGAAGTGGCCCAATCAGAGTCCTGACCTCAACCCGATTGAGATGCTGTGGCATGACCTCAAGAAAGCGATTCACACCAGACATCCCAAGAATATTGCTGAACTGAAACAGTTCTGTAAAGAGGAATGGTCAAGAATTACTCCTGACCGTTGTGCACATCTGATCTGCAACTACAGGAAATGTTTGGTTGAAGTTATTGCTGCCAAAGGAGGTTTAACCAGTTATTAAATCAAAGGGTTCACATACTTTTTCCACCTGCACTGTGAATGTTTACATGGTGTGTTCAATAAAAACATGGCAACATTTCATTCTTTGTGTGTTATTAGTTTAAGCAGACTATGATTGTCTATTGTTGTGACTTAGATGATGATCAGATCACATTTTATGACCAATTTGTGCAGAAATCTATATCATTCCAAAGGGTTCACATACTTTTTCTTGCAACTGTATATATATATATATATATATATATATATATATATATATATATATATATATATATGCAGTATAAATATGTTAATAAATATAAATAATCCCCCCCCCGTAATTATCACATTTTTATTTATAAGCAAAGGCTGTCATAATAAAATTTATAAAATGAAGAATGAATTTATTTATTATAGTATAGCTGTACATTTTTTTATTTTTACTAAATTATTATTGACATTCATTAACATTCTTATTTTTATTTACATTAATTTAATTAGATATAAAAAACACCCAGCCTGCAGTTGACTGGGAACAAAACAAATCATTTCCAAATGTACAACACACATCCAGACATCCTGTAAATTTGTATGGATGCAGAAATGGTATAATCAATGCCCTGTTGACCAATAAATCTTGCCATGGTACTCCCACTCTATGGGCTCCAGGGATAGCTAGTTATATGTTCGATCTTTTAAGAAAAGGTATCCTGAATCAGCTCCCAAATATTGTAAGGGTGGCAGCAAATGTCACCTTTACACACACAATAGTTTTTATTACTGTTCAAAAATTGTTTTGTTGTTGAAAAAGTCTGCTAAATTTTAATCCGGATATAAGCATTCAGTTATGGGGATGAAGAAGCAGAGTAATCTTTTAAGATAAAAAAGCAAGTACTGGCAGACATTGGTTAGTTTGCATTAATCTCCAGTTTATGCTACAGTGTGTCAAAATTTATTAGCAGGTATATGTCATATAAGTCTATGAAATGTATGTACAGCCCTGTTGCAGATGCTGGCATGCAATATCTTAGTACTGTAGTATTGTGAACAGATGCTTACTTTTTTCTTACAAATTATTTACAATTTTCCATTTTAGGATTTAAATTAATATTGCTTTTTAAAGGTGTATTGTTGTTATAAGTATTTAATAAACCATTGCTATGTGATTGTTTAAATGTATATTCGTAACTATTGTATTAAATTGCTCTCGTACTTAAGGCACAACCGCAGCCTCAAACTGCAACTTGAAATGAAGTGTAAAGCACTGAGCTGTAAATCACTCCCTTGACCCTGAGCAGAGTAAAAAGCTCTTCTGACATAACCTCCTGCTGTGCTGTGCTGTGCTGTGCTGAGATCAGATATATAGTGAATTCATTTAACCCCATGGCTGCCAAAAAGCTGCCACAAATTTACTGCAGTCCTCTTTGCTTGCCATGGGGTTAAATACATACTATATGGGGTAGATTTATCATAATGCGAGTGGACCTGACAAGATGTAGCATATCATGTCCGTTGCACATAAATAAATGCCGACAGCAAAGAAAGGCAAAGAAAAAGAAGATGCTGCATTGGCTGTATAAGATCATAACAATGTATTAGCATTTTAAGGCGACTCTTCCACAGATGATATGTGACACTATCTGGTTATGTATTTGTGTTCTAAGTTTTTGCCCAAACCCTGTACTGTTTTATTTAGTGTTACTCAATAAAATAATTGTTAAACAGATTCAAACCCAGTGTGTAAAGGAGTGTTATCATTTCTGCAGGTATTGTTCCCATGTGTTCTGTATATCTGCATAAATATCCATTTTAGCATTCTTGATGTAGTAATATATCTAAGTCTAGGAATTCTGAGAAATCATAATTTATTTTATAAAAAGCACAAAAACGAATGCCGTTATGCTTACACTTAAAAACCTCAATCAGATTATGAGGTAAGTAAAAACGGGCAGGCGGAGCATCAAAGTGGCAAGTTAAAAGAACAGTCCACAGATGCAGAGCTGGGAAGCCCACTGCAAGAAACCTATATATACTGTATATAGAAACATATATTTAATAATTAAAGTGCATTATTTTCTATGTGAAGAACATAGGAATGTAAAAAATGCGGTTTGCGCATATCGTTTCTCAATTTAGATCTTAAAGGGATACTAAACCCACATTTTTCTTTTATGATTCAGATAGAGCATACAATTTTAAGCAACTTTAAAATTTACTCCTACTATCAATTATTATTTTGGGGGACTTTTTTTAAATTTTATTAGGGGGATTAGATTAGGTGTAATTAGTTTAATAAAAATGTAATTATTTTATTATTTTCTGTAATTTAGTGTCTGTTTGTTTTTCATACTTTAGTTTATTTAATTTAATTGTAATTAATTGTAGTTAATTTAGGTAATTTATTTAATGATAGTGTAGTGTTAGGTGTAATTGTAACTTAGGTTATGATTTATTTTACAGGTATATTTTTATTTATTTTAACTAGGAAGTTATTAATAGTAAACTAGTAATTATTGTACCTAGTTAAAATAAATACAAAGTTGCCTGTAAAATAAAAATAAACGTTAAGCTAGCTACAATGTAACTATTAGTTATATTGTAGCTATCTTATGGTTTATTTTAAAGGTAAGTATTTAGTTTTAAATAGGAATAATTTATTTAATATTAGTATTTTTATTTAGATTTATTTAAATTATATTTAAGTTAGGGTTAGACTTAGGGGTAAATAACTTTATTATAGTGGTGGCGACGTTGGGGGCGGCAGATTAGGGGTTAATAACTATAACGTAGGTGTCGGCGATGTCTGGGCGGCAGATTAGGGGTTAATAAATATAATGTAGGGTTCGGCGATGTTGGGGGCAGCAGATTAGGGGTTCATAAGTATAATGTAGGTGGCGGCGGTGTCTGGAGCGGCAGATTAGGGGTTAATAATAATATGTAGGTGGCGGCGATGTCGGGGGTGGCGGATTAGGGGTTAATAAGTGTAAGATTTGGGGTGTTTAGACTCTGGGTTTATGTTAGGGTGTTAGGTGTAGACATAAAATGTATTTCCCCATAGGAATCAATGGGGCTGTGTTAGGAGCTGAACGCTGCTTTTTTGCAGGTGTTAGGTTTTTTTTCAGCCGGCTCCGCCCCATCTGCCAATCAGATTATTCCTACCTTAATTCCGATTGGCTGATAGAATCCTATCAGCCAATCGGAATTCGAGGGACACCATCTTGGATGACGTCCCTTAAAGGTACCGTCATTCGTCGGGGAGTTTGTCGTGGAGGAAGGATGTTCCGCATCGGCGGGATGAAGATGGAGCCAGAAGAAAGAAGATTGAAGATGCCGCTTGATAGAAGACTTCAGCCGGATGATGGACCTCTTCAGCCCCCGCTTGGATGAAGACTTCAGCCGGATGATGGACCTCTTCAGCCCCCACTTGGATGAAGACATCGATTGGATGAAGAATTTGGCTCGGCTGAGTGACGACGACTCAAGGTAGGAAGATCTTCAGGGGGGTAGTGTTAGGTTTATTTAAGGGGGGTTTGGGTTAGATTAGGGGTATGTGGGTGGTGGGTTTTAATGTTGGGGGGTTGTATCGGAATTAAGGTAGGAAATGATTGGATCAGCCAATTGGATTGAACTTGAATCTGATTGGCTGATTTTTTTTTTTTTTTTTTTGTAACTTAGTTCTTTTTTATTTTTTGTACTTTAGTTAGTTTTTTTAATTGTATTTATTTGTAGGTATTGTATTTAATTAATTTATTGATAGTGTAGTGTTAGGTTTAATTGTAGATAATTGTAGGTAGTTTATTTAATTTATTTATTGATAATGTATTGTTAGGTTTAATTGTAACTTAGGTTAGGATTTATTTTACAGGTAAATTTGTAATTATTTTAACTAGGTAACTATTAAATAGTTATTAACTATTTAATAGCTATTGTACCTGGTTAAAATAAATACAAAGTTGCCTGTAAAATAAATATTAGTCCTAAAATAGATACAATATAATTATAATTTATATTGTAGCTATATTAGGGTTTATTTTACAGGTAAGTATTTAGCTTTAAATAGGTTTAATTTATTTAATAAGAGTTAATTTATTTCGTTAGATTTAAATTATATTTAACTTAGGGGGGTGTTAGTGTTAGGGTTAGACTTAGCTTTAGGGGTTAATCCATTTATTATAGTAGCGGTGTGGTCCGGTCGGCAGATTAGGGGTTAATAATTGTAGGTAGGTGGAGGCGACGTTGGGGGCGGCAGATTAGCTTTAGAGCAATCCGTGTATTCTCTGAGCCCTGAGGGTTACGGTGTATTTGAACTATTACCCAGGGAAGTAATTCTGTTTTTGAAGTCTCACACACACAGTCCTGATCTGTTTCTTAATCTAAGTTTTAAATGTATGTCTCACATATTTATGTTATACATTTGGTACTATTTACCAACCTTTTTAATTTTATTCTATCATTAGTAAAAGTTACGTTTTAATAACCAGTTCTGGACACAATCCGGCTTTCAATGCATACTGTTACTATATAGTGTTTTGTGAGTGCTGGGTACTGTCAAACTTCTCTCTATTTTTTGTACCTATATATCTATCAGACAGTCAGCACCCCCCTTCTCCTACACTTCACCAGTGATACTAACTGGTATATAATGATTACTGAATAGATTATATATCTACTATTATTTCAGCATACTATATTATGAAGGGGTTGATATTTGCTTAAACTAACACCGTTGCAACTATTTCCATAGATGTAATATTAGACTCAAGGTAATTCCAGAATCAATTATGCAGCCAGATCTGCTGAATTACCTCAAACAATTATTTCAAGTCATTACAGGTCAAGGAGAAGAAGATGACTTCCAGATACAGAGAGCACATCAAGCTCTTAAAGCAAATCCAAGAGGAGACAACCCACCAAGAGATGTCATAGTCAAAATGCTCCATTTCTGTCAGGGTGCCAGGAATCAGACAGACGAGAAGTGCAAAAATAATCACACCTTTATTAATAGCCAGGAATCAAAACCAGAGTTGGTAGTCAGATGAGCCAAGTCAGGAGCCAAAGCGAATAGTCAGACGAGCCGAGTCAGGAGCCAAAGCGAGTAGTCAAACGAGCAAGAATCAGGAACAAGGAGAACAGCAGAGTCAGGAACAAGCCAGGGATCAGGAACCAGGAGGGACATCAGACAGCCAGGTAATACACAGGAGCTCTCACAAACATGTCTGAGACAACGCAAGGGCAAAGCATAATGAACAGAGGCCCTTTAAATAATAAGTGATGACATCACAATTCTGAGACTGCATCCTGTCTCACACTGATGATGAACACCAGTCTGGCCATAAAAGGAAGTGCAGAAAATGAGCAGCATCACACAGTATGCACCAGAGTCAGCAAGAGAGGTGAGTAAAATGGCTGCCAGCAGCACATGGCTAACAAAGGAGGGAAAAAAACCTGACAGTACCCTTCCCTCAACGACCCCTCCCCCACGGGAGGGCAAAAGGCTTATTGTGGAAACGGGCATCGAAGGCACGGAGGAGGGCGGGAGCATGAACCTCAGAGGAGGGTACCCATGAACGCTCCTCCGGACCGTAGCCCCTTCAGTGAACCAAATACTTTACATGGCCCCTGGACATACGAGAGTCAATAATGCTGCTGACCTCATACTCCTCATGGTTGTCAACAAATATAGGATGGGGATGAGGCAGCACAGTGGTAATTTGAAATCACAGGTTTATTAGTCTCCCACAAGGGATTTGCCCAGGCAAGAGCTGTGTCAGAGAGTAACGAGATGAGAAATCCCACCTTAGCTCTGTCAGAGGGAAACGCCTGAGGTAACATCTCAAAGTCAATGCCCACCTGGTTCAAAAACCCTCTGCACTGATTAAGATCGCCTCCATATCGCTGAGGTAGAAGTGCAGAACTGAACATGCACCTGGTAGGACTAGGTGCAGCAGTGGAAACAGGAGCAGCCATAACTTGCGGGATACTTTGGTCCAAATGTGCAGTGCGAGTCAGCAGGGTTTGCAGGGCTAGTGCAAATTGATACAAGCGGTGATCCTGTTCATCCATCCTGGAAATTATGGCAGGTAAAGGTGGATTATTAGCACCATCAGGATTCATGGCCCTTGCGTAATGGCAGGGTGCCAGGAATCAAACAGAGACAAGAAGTGCAAAAATAATCACACCTTTATTAATAGCAAAAAATAATAAAAAGTCCACAAAACAAATAATAAGCCAGGAATCAAAACCAGAGCTGGTAGTCAGACGAGCTGAGTCAGGAGCCAAAGCGAATAGTCAGACGAGCCGAGTCAGGAGCCAAACTGATTAGTCAGACGAGCCGGAATCAGGAAGAAGGAGAACAGCAGAGTCAGGAACATGCCAGGGATCTGGAACCAGGAGGGACGTCAAACAGCCAGGTAATACACAGGAGCTCTCACAAACAGGTCTGAGACAACGCAAGGGCAAAGCATAATGAACAGAGGCCCTTTAAATAATAAGTGATGACATCACAATTCTGAGACTGCATCCTGTCTCACACTGATGATGGACACCAGTCTGGACATAAAAGGAAGTGCAGGAAATGAGCAGCATCACACAGTATGCACCAGAGTCAGCAAGAGAGGTGAGTAAAATGGCTGCCAGCAGCACATGGCAAACAAACGAGGGGAAAAACCCTGACAGTTTCCCAGAAAAAAAGACTATTACATAGTAACATAGTAACATAGTAGATAAGGTTGAAAAAAGACCGAAGTCCATTGAGTTCAACCTATACAAATCTAAAATACTTATAAAAAGCTCCAGTTAAGCTTAAACAACACAACTAAAAGGTGATCCATTTAATACTAGCAATCATATCCATGAATTTTGTTTATATACAGAAATGTTTTGAAAATGTTTTTGTATTATGTTAGTGTTGTCAAATGGGTCACAGGTGGTCCTGAGAAAACTCTTAAATGTGAAAGGCTATTACTTATCCTAGACCAGATAGAGGAGAGAAAAAAGGGAAGATGAGAGTCACAGGAGTGTATCATACATATAGCTGTAAAAATAAATAAAACCAATACATACACATAATGTCATCTGAACTAATAGTCCTCTCACATAGCGTGATAGGTCTTAACACAAATGTAAAGCGTAAAATGGCGCTAACCCATTACAAAAGATTAAAAGCATATTTCTGCAAGAACACACTTTACACAATCCTTGATCCCGACATTCTGGCACAAACACTACCCTCTCCACTTTTATTCCACTATAGATCAGAAAAAAGGGGGTCTCTATCCTCATACACTCCTCCCTGCAATTTGTGACAGAGGAAGTTATAAAAGATCCATAGGGCAGATTTCTTATAGTTAGGGGTCAAATTCAAGATGTAAGAGTCACCTTATGTAAAGTGCATGCTCCAAATTAGAAACAACACTTTTTTTCATCAAATTTCACAAAATCTAACACAATGATCTAAATCCAAAACAATCTTAGCAGAAGACTTTAACGTCACACTGATACCCCATTCCAATGCAGGAGGGAACAACCTCAAAAGCAAACAACATAGGCAAAACTCAGTAACCAAATTGATAAGAGAAGCACTAGCTGCACACAATCTTATAGATACATGGAAAGCACTATATGGCCACACGACAGACCACACATACTATTCACATGCCCATGAGAAGTACTCTAGATTGGATTATGTGATGGTGAGCCAGACTCTCCTTCCAAATATTACTCAATCAAATATACACCCATGCGTCTGGTCTGAGTACTCTATGGTCCAAGTAGACATGACTCGTATAAGTAATACTCAAAGAGAAAGATTGTGGACATATGACCCAAATACACTAAAAAACTCCCAGACACACAACAAAATAATAAAACATATGAAGGAATATTGGCAACTTAATGAGAATTCCTCATGGGCAGCTCATAAACCCTATATTAGAGGCCTGCTAATCAAAGAAAATTCAAGGCTTATTAAATAATCTAATGTTATGATAGATAAGCTCCATACAGAAATCCACAAGCTAGAAGGGCAACACAAGCAGACACAATCCACAGCCACCTTCAAAATACTCCAAATGAAAAGAAACATCCTAAATGACTCAGCGATTAGGGCCACCCAAAAATTAAAAGCAAACTACTTCCTATACTCCAATAAACCTGACAAATACCTAGCTAACAAACTGAGAGAACAAACAAAAGCTTTCTCTACCCCACACCTACAAAAACAAGATGGTACACAGACTTCAAACCCACAAGATATTGCTGACAAGCATTATGAAACTTGATACGATGGACAAAAGGTTAAAAAAATTACTCAGACACAAAAGCTATTAAAAGCCAAACTTAACACTATTAACTCTACAGACAGAGAGGCCTTAAATGCCAATATTTCAGGGAAAGAAATTCTAGGTGTGATTAAAGAACTTAAACTGGGGACGGCTTGCCCAGTGAATATTATAAATTATTCAGACCTACACTGATTCCACATCTCAGGAAATTCTGCAATGATGTAATGTAAGGGATGGAAATTCCTGCAGATATACTCAGAGCCAGAATAATAATTATACCTAAGCTAGGGAAAAAGCCAACATTGTGTCAGAGCTATAGGTTGATATCCTTAATCAATGAGGACATTAAAATCTTAACAAAAACACTTGCCAACAGATTTAAGAAAATCTTACCACATCTAGTGCACCCTGACCAGGTGGGATTCAAACAGGACAGGGAGGCCCCAGACAATGTAAGGAGAACAATAAATTTAATGAAACACCTGGTGGAGACGAGAACGCCTTCTCTGCTGCTATCCTTAGATGCAGAGAAGGCGTTCAATAGAATAGACTGGACCTACATGTTTGAGTATCAGTAATGGGTTTTAAGGGACCTTTTATACAAGCAATTAGGGGCATCTACTCTACACCAACAGCCACAATAAGTGCAGCAGACTTTCAATCTAGGTCAATAAACATTTTTAATGGAACCCGACAGGGTTGCCCTTTATCTCCACTATTATTTGCCCTTTGCATCGAGACACCAGCCTCCTGTATAACAAATTCCGTGGAAATCAGAGGGGTTAAAGTTAAAGACTCCAAATTATCATTTTTTGCTAGTGATGTTGCGAATAGTTCGCCGGCGAACATAGTATGTTCGCGTTCACTGCGGACGGCGAACACATGCCATGTTCGGTCCGCCCCCTATTCCTCATCATTGAGTAAACTTTGACCCTATACCTCACAGTCAGAAGACACATTGCAGCCAATCAGCACCAGACCCTCCCTCCCAGACCCTCCCACCTCCTGGACAGCATCCATTTTAGATTTATTCGGAAGCTGCATTCTTAGTGAGAGGAGGGACAGTGTAGCTGCTGATGATTTAATAGGGAAATCGATAGCTAGGCTAGTGTATTCAGTTTCCACTACAGTCCTGAAGGACTCATCTGATCTCTGCTGTAAGGACAGCACCCCAAAAAGCCATTTTTAGGGCTAGAACATCAGTCTGCTTTTTTTTTTCTTGTGTAATCTAATTGCAGTTGCCTGCCTGCCAGCGTGTGTGTCAGGCTCACAGCGTATACTCTTCCCACTTGCCCAGTGCCACCACTCATATCTGGTGTAACAGTAGTGTACATTTATAAAAACAACACTTTTTTGACTGTGAAATAATAGCAGACAGCTGCCAGTACCCAAGATGGCCGCCAATAAGGCAGATGGGGAGGGTTAGAGAGCTGTTTTGGGGGGATCAGGGAGGTTGGTGGCTAAGGGGGGATGCTACTCCACAGCATATGTAAATATGCTAAAAAAATTAAAAACCTTTTATTTTAGTACTGGCAGACTTTCTTCCAGTACTTAAGATGGCGGGGACAATTGTGGGGTGGGGGAGGGAAGGGAGCTGTTTGGGAGGGATCAGGGGGTCTGATGTGTCAGGTGGGAGGCGGATCTCTACACTAAAGCTAAAATAACCCTGCAAGCTCCCTACAAACTACCTAATGAACTCCTTCACTGCTAGCCATAATACACGTGTGATGCACAGCAGCATTTAGCGGCCTTCTAATTACCAGAAAGCAACGCCAAAGTCATATATGTCTGCTATTTCTGAACAAAGGGGATCCCAGAGAAGCATTTACAACCATTTGTGCCATAATTGCACAAGCTGTTTGTAAATAATTTCAGTGAGAAACCTAAATTTGCGAAAAAAAATTTTTTTTTTTAAATTTGATCGCATTTGGCGGTGAAATGGTGGCATGAAATATATCAAAATGGGCCTAGATCAATACTTTGGGTTGTCTACTACACTACACTTAAGCTAAAATTAACTCTACAAGCTGCCTACATGCTCCCTAATTAACCCCTTCACTGCTGGGCATAAAACACGTGTGGTGCGCAGTGGCATTTACCAAAAATCAACGCCAAAGCCATATAAGTCTGCTATAATGGCATGTCTGGCACACAGTGTTGGGGCAAGGGTCCATCTGACCACTGATACCTGGTCTGCAAAGCAAGGTCAGGGCAGGTATATCACCTACACTGCGCACTGTGAAGCGGGCGTAACCCTTACACTACCTGATCGATACAACATCATACCTGATGTTTTAAAGCACGTAATTCCAAACAATTTAGGAATGTTAGGTTATTTATGCCATTTATGGATTAAAACCAGACTCTGCATCAACTATTTAATTTTCCATGGGAGTTTTGCCATGGATCCCCCTCCGGCATGCCACAGTCCAGGTGTTAGTCCCCTTGAAACAACTTTTCCATCACTATTGTGGCCAGAAAGAGTCCCTGTGGGTTTTAAAATTCGCCTGCCTATTGAAGTCTATGGCGGTTCGCCCCGTTTCGCCGTTTCGCAAACCAAAATTTTAGGTTTGCGACATCACTATTATTCGCAGATGATATCCTGCTTACACTGACCAACCCATTAGAGTCCTTAACTAATTTATACCAAATATTACAAGAGTTTTCTGGGATTTCGGGATACAAAATCAATATTGACAAATGTGAAGCACTGCCTTTGTCAATTCCCCCCCCATACCAAGAAACTAATTGAGATCAACTTTGATATATATTCCCTTACCTACTTGGGAGTTAAAATATCAGACTCCTATGAAAAACTTTACAAATTGAATTATACACCACTAAACAAAACTATTAGAAAAGATTTAAAAACATGGGAAAAAAGGCACTTTTTCCTGGTATGGCCACCTCTCGGCTATAAAAATGAACATTCTACCCAGGATTTTGTATCTCTTTAGGGCTCTGCCTATAAAAATCCCCCTCCCAGAAATACAAAAATTACAATCTGACCTACACTCATTCTTGAGAGGAGACAGAAAAGCAAAAATCACATCACAAATCTTAACACAACAAAGACAACTAGTAGAGGTAGGGCTACTAAACCTCATGGACTACTATCAAGTTGCTAGACTGGCACAGGCATCTCTAAACAGACTGAGAATATCCTTTGGACAAAAATAGAAAAGGAATTAGGCTGACATGAAAATATAGATGACATTATATCGGATCCAGGAGGTAGAGGTGATGTATACACACATAAATTACCCATAACACAAGACACGATAGCACTTTGGAAATCTCTCACCAATTCCCTAGACTTGATACCTTCTAAAGCATGGGTTAAACCTTTAAGATATATCTTACCAAAAGAGATACACAAGCAGATAGGAAAATGGACAAACAAAGGGCTATATAGAGTTAGGAACTTTTAAGAAAACAGACGGATAATAAACTTTAAGCAACTACAAGAAAAATTGTATCCACTAAAATTACACTTCAAATTACACTAATTCAACTATCAATAAATTTATAAAAATCCTATGCACAGCTACTAGAACATGCATAGTGAGACACTGGAATACGGGAGCTCCCGTTTGGCAGGAAGTGATAGACAAATTAAGAGACATATATAACATGACAGATAAGGTATCCTGGATACAAGGCATCAAAGATCAGTTTCAAGATCTGGCTGTACTTAATCATGCATGACAACAAGTGAGATTAATAACAGGGCCTAAAACAAAAAGGAAAGAATTAACCCAGGGGCATTTAAGAAATACACTAACACATAGACTGAAAATAATAGCAAACTGACCACCTAGGTAGCTAGACCCAAAAAGAAGAGGAAAAAGAGAAACCTTAATCATAGAAAATGACCACAACTGTTTAATTAGTAAGTTTAATTGTTTTAAATGTTTTGTTTTATATAAGTTGGAAAAATAATTGTCCATAAATGACTTTGTTATACCAGGGAAGATGGAGGCATCTTTGACAGAATCATCTATACACTGTTCTTGTTTATACAAGCAATAACAACTGTTTAGAATGTATTTTTGTATAATGTGAAAGATGTGAAAAAGATTGTAAATCTCCTGCATTGGATGTATATGCAATGTGGGAACAAAATTAAAAAAAAGAATTTTATCATAAAAGTGAAATTTGGCAGAAATTATTAGACCGATGTGTGGGGGATTTCCCTGGTTTCAGAATAATTTTTACAATCTTGTCCAACAAGGATAAGATTACCTTGGTCAATATCATTGAACAAGGCTGCTAAATGCAGTTGAAGCCTATTCCTATTTTTTTTTATAGTAGGTCCCAATGAACCCATCTAGGCTTTTACCCTGCTTCAATGATGGAATAGCTGCATCTATTTATTGGGCCGAGGCAAGGTACTTATATGTTAAATCACTTGAAACTGATGCAGTGTAGCTGTACAAAGCAGACAGGAAAATATCACCTAAACATCTCTATGTAAAAAAGGAAGATATTTTACCTCACAATTTTCTCAGCTCACCAGAGTAAGTCCTGTGTAAAAAGTTATACTTCAGCTTCTGTCCAGCTGCAGGTAAAAAAAATGAAGAAATAAACTGCAGCCAATCCAGCATCAACAGTGCTGAGGTCATGAACTCTTTTACTGTGATCTCATGAGATTTCACTTAACTCTCATGAGATTTCATAGTAAACTTGCTTTAACTGAATAGGGAAATAACATGAATGTGCACCAGGCGTACTCCCTTGCCTGTCCCCGGGGCAGCCATACTGATTTGCTGCTTAAGTTCTTTACAGCGGGGTTTGAATACTTAGGACATTTTGAGATAAAATATCTTTCTTTATTACATAGAGATGTTCAGGTGATATTTTCTAGTCAGCTTTTACAGCTATGCTGCATCGCTTTCAAGCGTTTCAACATTTGGGTACCCCTTTAAGTAGTTATACCTGATCAGGTGTAAGCATGAGTGAGTAGAAGCATCTCTCTCTGGGTTTAGTTACATAATTTAGAATAAAAGTCACAAAACTCCTCAGCTATCAAGTTAGTATCTTCTATCCTTCCTTGTGTCAAAGATTTTAGATATGGGATGTATGTCAATGCTTGCTTAGTTTTGAGCACCCTTGCTAAAAGTTCTCAGGCTTGCTTTCTTCAATTAAATAATTTTGTTGTAAGAGATGTGCTTGCTTATATGCTTTCTAGTTCATTAAGGCATATAAAGCCTCTTTGATCTGGGTAAGCTTGGAGAAGATTGTACTGTTGCTTGGGTCAAGCTTATTAAAATGATCTAGCTGTTATAATAGATCTGACATTTTGACGTATTTACAACTATATTGCTTTGTGTGGCGGGCTTTCAATTTTTATCATTTCACCCTTTTAAAGGATTTATGAACCTTCCATACTGTACATGGGTTTATGTAAGGCATGTTGTCTTGAAAAAAGGGAAGTAGGGCACATTTGATATTGTATTCGATTAAGGAGTCTATCAAAATAGTATTGTCCAAGCACCAAATAAAAGGTTTAAGAGGAGTTAATAGACAGGCAAACCTGCTATGGACTGAGGACTGTTAATTATATTTTTGTTGCTTTTACCACCCAACAAAGATAAGAGATTACAAGTTGTGTGGTACTGCTTTACCGCTTGTAAAAGGGTCTTTTGAGTGTGGAAAGGTCAGCTACTTGATATTACAATTTGTGCATTATGGCTGTACCATAATCGTTATAGCCTATCCCGCAACGATCCATTTTGCAATCAAAGTAGTTATGGATTTTGCGAAACAAAAATGTTTCACAAAAACTCATAAAAAATATGTTACAAAGTACACTAACACCCTTAAACTACCTATTAACCCCCTAATAAGCCACCCACCCACCCACATCGCGACTACATAAATAAAAGTATTAACCCTAATCCGCCACCCCCCTGCATCTATAACACTATTCAACCCATTAATCCCTAAACCACCATCCCCCTACATTGCAACAAGATAAATTAAACTATTAACCCCTAAACCAAACACCTCCTAACTTTAAATTAAAGTTTCAATATAACTACCTTAAATAAAAATGTACTTGTGAAATAAAAAAAACATAAGCTTAAACTATAACAAAACCTAACATTACTATTTAAAAAAAATAAAAGATACCAAATATAAAAAGCCTAAATTACAAAAATTAAAAATCCTAAACACTACGGAAAAAAACCTAACATTACAAAAAATAACAAAATCGAATATTACAGAAAATAACAAACTCTATAATTACACAAAATAAAAAATGTAACATTTTCAGAAATAACGAAATTATACAAAATAAAAAAAAGATATTTCTAATCTAATACCCCATTTAAAATAAAAAAGTCACCCCAAAATAACAACCCCCAATCTATAAACTACCAATAGCCCTTAAAAGGGCCTTTTGTAGGGCACCGCAATAAAGTGATCAGCTCTTTTACCCCAAAAAAAAACTACAAAGTCCCCCCTAACATTACAACCCACCAGCCCCTAAAACAAAAAATCCTAACTAAAAAAAAAAATAATCTACCTATTGCCCCTAAAGGGTCATTTGTATTGGCATTACCCTTTAAAAAGGACATTCAGCTCTTTTTACAACCCACTCAAATAAAAAAACCCTAATCTATTAAAAAAAGCCACCCAAAAATAAAAATAAATCCTATCACTAACCCCCAAAATCAGTCACAGATATCCAGCACAGGGAATGTATCAAGGTGTGCCAGCAACCAGGTTCCTGCCAGAACCCAACAATATAGCATAAACAAAGATGAATCAGCACCACCAAATTCTTTCTTCAAGTTGCTTTATTCAGCTGAGGAGTAGCCAGACCAAAAAATCAAACAACAACGTTTCGGACACAGTCCTTAGTCATGTATGGCTAAACTATACATAGAATCATCCTTAAATACCATATAAGCCACACCCACACACCTGTAAAAGCTGCACATTTCAAATTAACCCCTTACATCCTAATTTAGGTACACAGGTAAATGTCAGCAAAGTTATACATTGCAATATCATTAAAGTTAAAAACAGCAACTTCATATACATTGGAATACAATTGTGTATTACCCAAACATCAAGCAAAACAGCAGAACAAAAATCCACAGTCATCTGTAACAAAAGAAAAGAAAAAATTAAACAACATTGTGCATGATCAGAAATGAATTAAAGGCACACAGATAGGTCCAAAATCCCTATTCATCCAATTTGGGTATAATGTCCCCAACTTAATAATCCAAAACATTTCTCTGCTATTAAGGATTTTAACCCTATTCCCACCCCTTCTAGGAATAGAACATGCTCTAGAACTTGGAATCTTAACTGATTAAGATTATATCCAGCAGACAAAAAATGACAAAAGCTACCGGGGCATCTAATTTCTTAGTCCTAATGCTGCTCTTATGTTGAACAATACGTTCGCGGATACTACGAGTGGTCTCCCCGACATACCCAATCCACAAGGACACTTAATCATATAAACCACATATTCTTGTATTGCATGTAAAATAATCCTAATAGAAATATATGTCCAGTCCTAGGATGGCTGAAGGTGGGGCCTTTAATCATACTGTTGCAGTTAGAGCAACCAAGGCACGGGAAGTTCCCCCAATTTTTCTTGCCTATATAGCTCTGAACCCCCCTCTTTTTAAGGGAGCCAATATCTGCTCTAACTAGTGAATCTTTAAATGTCTGCCTCTTTTATAGGCAGGCATAAAAGGTTTGCTAAATTCTGAAACATCAGATTCACAAGTCTGCAAAACATGCCAATGTTTAAGTAAAATTTTCTGTACTTTTAGACTTAAAGAAGAGTATTGGCTAATAAAGACCAATCTATCAGACTTTTCTTTCTCCTTTTCCACATGTTTTTCTTAATTAAATGGACTGTCTAGATGTGGCAAGAGCATTCCTTAACTCCTGTCTCAATCAAATCCTTAGGGTAACCCCCTTGCTAGAAACCGATCACCCATTTCCCTCAGTCTTATTTCAGCCAGATTTTCATTTGACACAATACGTCTTACCCGAAGAAATTGGCTTCTAGGTAAAGATCTGAGAAGAGATGGAGGGTGGGCACTGGTGTAAATTTTAAAGATTCACTAGTTAGAGCAGATATTGGCCCCCTTAAAAAAGGGGGGTTCAGAGCTATATAGGCAAAAAAATTGGGGGAACTTCCCATGCCTTGGTTGCTCTAACTGCAACAGTATGATTAAAGGCCCCCACCTTCAGTAGCTTGTCATTTTTTGTCTGCTGGATATAATCTTAATCAGTTAAGATTCCAAGTTCTAGAGCATGTTCCTATTCCTAGAAGGGGTGGGAATAGGGTTAAAATCCTTAAAAGCAGAGAAATGTTTTGGATTAATAAATTGGGGACATTATACCCAAATGGGATGAATAGGGATTTTGACCTATCTGTGTGCCTTTAATTCATTTCTGATCATGCACAATGTTGTTTATTTTTTTCTTTTTCTTTTGTTACAGATGACTGTGGATTTTGTTCTGCTTTTTTGCTTGATGTATGGGTATACACAATTGTATTCCAATGTATATGATATACCTTTATACATAAAGGTATATGATATACTTTTATACCTAAATTAGGATGTAAGGGGTTAATTTGAAATGTGCAGCTTTACAGGTGTGTGGGTGTGGCTTATATGGTATTTAAGGATGATTCTATGTATAGTTTAGCCATACAGGACTGTGTCCGAAACATTGTTGTTTGATTTTTTGGTCTGGCTACTCCTCAAGCTGAATAAAGCAACGTGAAGAAAGAATTTGGTGGTGCTGTTTCATCTTTGTTTATACTAACCCCAAAATCGGTACTCCCCATTCCTGAAGAGCCACGCACCATCTGCATCCAGTATGGAACCATCTTCAATCTTCATTCTGGCGGAGCGGAGGAGGGGCGGTCATTCATCGCGCCACACACTGAAGCTTGAATGCAAAGTACCCCTTTTATATAGGGGTATCCTTGCATTCCTTTTGGCTGAAAAAAATCAGCCAATAGGATGAGAGATGTTTTCATCCTATTGACTGATCTGATCAAAGTCAAAAAGTTTTACGGGTGCAGGTTAAATAACCAGCCATTACGAGTGCTACCGCAAGCTCACGGTAGCACTTTGCGATCAGTGAAATTAACCAGAGTTCAGTCAGTTGCACTAAGTGTAAAGTTTGCGAACCGGGCAAACCGCTATAGACTTCAATAGGCAGGCGAATTTTAAAACCCACAGGGACTCTTTCTGGCCACAAAAGTGATGGAAAAGTTGTTTCAAGGGGACTAACACCTGGACTGTGGTATGACGGAGGGGGATCCATGGCAAACTCCCATGGAAAATTACATAGTTAATGCAGAGTCTGGTTTTAATCCATAAAGGGCATAAATCACCTAACATTCCTAAATTGTTTGGAATAACATGCTTTAAAACATCAGGTATGATGTTGTATCGTTCAGGTAGTGTGAGGGTTTTTTTTTTTTTTAAATGTACACTACTGTTTTAGCAGATATGACTTGCACTGGTGTGACACTGTGCCCTGGCAGGACCTGGAACGCACACGTGTGAGGGAAACTGACTGCTATTATTTCACAGTAAAAAATTTTTTTATTTTTTTTAAATGTATGTACACTACTGTTTTAGTAGATATGACTTGCACGGGTGTGACACTGTGCCCTGGCAGGACCTGTTTTTGTTTACGGACACTGGACTCAAACTGACTTTGAAACGCTTGTCCCTGCGTATCAGTTATTAGCAATATTACTATATATATGTTTGATTAATCTGTTTGCTATTAATTTGTTACCCCTTTTTTCAGTCTGTTTGCCCCGCTAAGCTTATGAAGCAGTGTTTTCTATGAAATTGTTTTTATTGAAATATACTGTATGTATTGATTTTTATGAATTGTTTTTTTTTTTTTTTTTCTCTTAAGGTCGACCTTAATTGTGTTTTTCTCTTTTTTTTGTGTGATCTTACATTTATTTTAACAGTTTGATAGTTTTATTGTTGAGGATATTGATTAAATTTGTACTGTATTAATAGACATCTGTGGTTAATTTTCTGTGTTTGTCCGCAGTTACATTTTTATCAGTCTTCACCATTTGATACTAATAAATTACATTTTATTCAAAATACTTATCAAATTTTTATTGCTGTACGATAGTTGTCAGCTTCCATTCTCTTTGTAATAAATTTGTTATATTTTAGAGTCATATACTATCCAACACAGTTACACTTTAGCTTTATGTTAGCGCTCCTGGGTATTTTTTTCCCTTTTTTCTAATGTATATCCTATAGGGGAGTTGAGAGACCCTATATTTCCTTTGGAGTTTGTGTATTAGTTTTATCTTGGCGCAGGTTATCTTATATTTTTTGGAAAGGACCTGGAGCGCACACATGTGAGGGAAACTGACTGCTATTATTTCACAATAAAAAAGTTTTTTTTTTTTTTTTTTTTTAAATGTATGTACACTACTGTTTTAGCAGATATGACTTGCACTGGTGTCACACTGTGCCCTGGCAGGACCTGGAGCGCACACGTGTGAGGGAAACTGACTGCTATTATTTCACAGTAAAAAAAGGTTGTTTTTTTTTTTTTTTAAATGTATGTACACTACTGTTTTAGCAGATATGACTTGCACTGGTGTGACACTGTGCCCTGGCAGGACCTGGAGCGCACACGTGTGAGGGAAACTGACTGCTATTATTTCACAGTAAAAAAAGGTTTTGTTTTTTTTTTTTTAAATGTATGTACACTACTGTTTTAGCAGATATGACTTGCACTGGTGTGACACTGTGCCCTGGCAGGACCTGGAGCGCACACATGTGAGGGAAACTGACTGCTATTATTTCACAGTAAAAAAAGGTTGTTGTTTTTTTTTTAATGTTTGTACACTACTGTTTTAGTAGATATGACTTGCACTAGTGTGACACTGTGCCCTGGCAGGACCTCAAACGCACACGTGTGAAGGAAAATGAATGCTATTATTTCAAATTAAAAAAAGTTTTTTGTTTTTTTTAAATGTACACTACTGTTACACCAGATATGAGTGGTGGCACTGGGCAAGTGGGCACAGTATACGCTGTGATCCTGAGCTGGCAGGCAGGCTGCAATAAGATTACACAGGGGAAAAAAAAAAAAAGCAGACTGATGTTCTAGCCCTAAAAAGGGCTTTTTGGGGTGCTGTCCTTACAGCAGAGATCAGGTGAGTCCTTCAGGACTGTAGTGGACACTGAATACACTAGCCTAGCTCACGATTTCCCTATTAAATCAGCAGCAGCTACACTGTCCCTCCTCTCACTAAGAATGCAGGCTCCGAATGAATCTAAAATGGATGCTGTCCAGGAGGTGGGAGGGTCTGGGAGGGAGTGTCTGCTGCTGATTGGCTGGAATGTGTCTTGTGACTGTGAGCTACAGGGTCAAAGTTTACTCAATGATGATGAATAGGGGGCGGATTGAACATCGCATATGTTCGCCGTCCGCTGCGAACGCGAACATGCTATGTTCGCTGCAAACTATTTGCGGCAGAACTGTTTGCAACATCACTAACTGTGTGTGGGCTTTTAGAAAATATAGAGAGGATGTGTGCTGAGCAGTATTGGAGGTTGTGTAGCTGTGCTGAAGTGAAGGAGTCTAAGAGACAGGAGAGCAGGAGTCATCAATGATATGACAGTAGGCTTGTAGCCTTCTGCTTATTGTCCTTTTGTGTTCAGTAAATCTGCCACCCATTCCAACACCTGCATAGCTTTAAAACTACAGGTGCTCTGTTGAGAAGTAGAACAATGTATTTAGCCTGTAATCATCAGAATATAGTAAACAATTATATTACTGTGGAAACCTTATAATTATCTGTTCTTTCCAACTCCTCCTAAGAATGCATTGTAGATTAGAAAATATGTGATGCATCCATTATTAAACTTTAAGTTAAGTTAGGAGTTTCTATGTCCGAGTGGATATAAAACGTCTACACACTCGGCTACTTCCGGTTGGGCGGGGCATAGGAGCGTGCAGGTGAGTCTCTATGTCGGAGCCTCACAGCAACCGCCGAGATCAGCCCCAGAGAGCAGAGACCTAGACGGCATAACGCTGTCGGCGCTACTGAATCGCAGCTAAAGAAAGCTGCGACTTTACACCAGGGAGGAGCAAAACAGGCTCCCACGACGGGAAGGAGTGCTGCTGGAGAGGAGGTTCAGGACCTGGAGACCAGCGAAAGAGCACGGCAGATGGCAGAAAGGGAGAGCATATTCCCTTAACCTGAGAACCTTGGAGCAAAGCGCAGATCCCTCAAAACAGCACAAGGCTAAAACCAGAGAAGTAGTGGCCAGATCGAGGATATGGAAAAGCAAGAAGGTACCATATAAACTCGCTAGATAAAGGCTGTGATACATCTTTTTTTCTTTTCTCTGGGCTAAATGCATGCAAACGAACGAATAGACCTTGAGGGCTAAAACGTAACTGGGGACATTGTTAAGTTAAAAGACTGTCATAAAAAGGGGAAAAAGAAAAAAAAAAAAAAAAAAGAGGGAAAAACGCCTATATAAATAGATATCATAGAACAAAAGAGCACAGCAGCCTAAAAAGAAAGGAAAACAAGGAGAAAAAAAATCAAAGCTAAAGAGCGGTAACAAGGCACTGTATAAGTGTATCTAGTGCAGTGTTTTTCAACCAGTGTGCCGTGGCACACTGGTGTGCCGTGAGAGATCCTCAGGTGTGCCACGGCAGACTGACAACAATGTGACATATTTTTTAAATTTTGCTTATTTTTTTTATTCTGGGACGTTTATTTTATTTTAAGTGAGATGATGATTGATGGGGGGGACTTTTCCCAGTGCGGGGTGTCCCTCTTTAAATTTTTTAAATATTGTGAGGTATGTGACAGGCTCATCAGGCATCATTTACAACCATGACATATTGACATTCATTCACAGACAATCATTATGATTGTTTGTGAATGAATGTCTATATGTCATGTATAGTTTATAGGAGGCATGGCATGACAGCACAGTACAGTGTGTGTGTATGTATGTATGTTTGTGTGTGTATATATATATGTATATATATATATATATATATATATATATACACTGTATTAAGCAACAATGTGTTATTTTGTAAAATTTTGGGATGGTGGTGTGCCGCAGGATTTTTTAATGTAAAAAAGTGTGCCACGGAATAAAAAGGTTGAAAATCACTGATCTAGTGTATGTCTATGAGATAGAAAAATAAACGGACATTAAATCCCCCTTAGGGGAAAAGACAGGAAAAAGAAAGGGGAAAAAGATAAAACTCCCATTTTCTTTTTCTTTTTTTGTTTTGTTCCTTTTTTCCTCTTTTTTACCTATTTTCTTCAACAGCTTGCAGATACCACGCCATGTAAGGTTTGCTAGGCAGTACTTAACACAAAAAGACAGTAAGAGAATATTAGATGGAAAAGTACACTTTCCCACTTAATATGCCTCCCAAGGGAAAAAGCGCAGAAAAAAACCCCCTGCGAATTCACAACTACAAACAAGCAATATTTCAATGGAAAGTTCTAGCATAGAGCAGGGAGAATTTAACCCTATAACAGCTCAGCTAACTGATCTATCAGAAAAGATAGATAAAATCCAAACAGGATTGGAATGTGTTATGCAAGAACTGAAGCAAATCATATCCAAAATAACAGAAATGGAACAGAGAATCTCAGATACAGAAGACCTACAGATATAGCAGGAAAACAAAATAGAGAAGATCCTGGAAGAAAATAAATTATTAACAACAAATTAGAGGAGCTAGAAAACCGCTCACGACTAAACAACTTAAGAGTTGTAGGTCTTGACAGGGAGAATACAACTAATCAAGATGATGATATTGCCAAGGATACTATATCCAATGAAAATGTTACCATTTCTATTAAAGAAGGTAGACTTATTAAGTATAAATAAAATAATCAAAAACTTCATCTGGAAAGATAAGAAAGTGAGGATAAGCTTAAAGAAGCTGCAGGCTGCCCAAGAATGTGGAGGTGCAGGATTACCTAATATTCAGTATTATAACTGGGCAATTCTATCAAAATATGCAATAGAATGGATAACGGGAAAAGGCCAGACAGTATGGCTAGAATTAGAACAGAAATTAGCTAACCCAATGAAGCTAACTTTCCTGTTGTTTGCATCGACATGGGAATTAACAAAAGAACAAAAGAATAATGCTATGATAAAAGATACCTTATGGGCTTGGAAACAAGTTAATAAACAATTAGAAACAAGAAAAGAGATCATAATGTATATGCCAATACAGGGCAATCCCAGATTTGAACCTGGAAATTACTTTCCCTTTAAAAAAAAAAGATGGAAGCCCAATAATTAGACAAATTAAAGATGTAATGAATATGACAAAAGGAAAAATTAAAACAATGTTAGAATTATCCGACCAAACGGATACCTTTAAGGGACGGATTTTACCATATTTACAAATAAAACATCTTATTCAGACAGAAGTGGAAAATTTAGGGGGAAGCACAGTAGAAAAGATAATGGGGAGTATTATTGAAAGAAGCAGAAAGTCAAATTACAAACTATCACTTATATACAAACAACTAATAAAAAAAAGAATCAAAATTATGTCTAAGAGACATAATAAATAAATGGGATAGGGCCACTTATACAGACATAGGAGAAGAAAGAATATTAAACTGTATAAAGATAGTAAAGAAATCAACACTGGATATGGGGTTAAGGGAATCGAATTTAAAATGACTACACCATGACTATATTACCCCTACAAGGAGAGCAAAATGGGACAATGAGACTAATCCATTGTGCATAAAATGTAATAAAAGTACCCCGGATATATTACACTATATCTGGCTATGTCCAAAAATTAGACAATTCTGGTACCAGGTAGCAAAACTTATATTGCAAATAGTTAAAAATAAAATAATCTTAGAATTAGAGAATATCCTGATCTTTAATATACCTAAAGAAATCAAAAAAGAGGAAAGGAGATTAACAACAATGATTATATTATTGTCAAGAAAGCTAATATTTAAATTTTGCATTGAAAAAAGAAAAAAAACTACGATTAGATATCTAAAGGAAATAATAATACAACAGATCAACATAGAAAGAGCGGACACCTTGGCTGATGTAGACAATAGAATTGGAATATTCTTTGAAAAATGGTCTCTATATGTAAAAAGTCAATCTATAGAATTCCAAAGGAAAATTTTAAAACCCTTTGAAAATACGGAATATTTTTTGGAAGCTCAAATTAGAGGAGAATGGAGCTCAATAGCACACTGAGTGGATGGAGGGGGGAGGAAGGAGTCTGTTTCTTTTTTTTTTCTTCTTCCTTTTTCCCTTTTCCTCTGTACTCTCACTCTTACATAGAAACCTATGTAATAATTGCAGGCTAAAGAAAGACTGTTTAGCAGAACTTAAAGGATGTAGTTAAGAACTCATAAAATATAAATTGACTTGATAAAGGAAGGAATTTCTAGAAACTATAATTTAAATGAAAACATAGGCAAAAACGAGAATGCTTCTAGAATGCATTATGGATATTAGTTAGAGAACTGTTTCTTCTTTTTTCTTTTTTTTTCTCTCATGCCAATGTTGTAATATTTTCTTTTTTTTTAATTTTTACTAATAAAATGAAAGTTTAAAAAAAAAAAAAAAAAAACGTCTACACACTCTTATGAAATTGCAGGTCTTTGAAATGTAAAGACAGAAATAACAACAATGTTAATGTAAGACTTTTCCAACTCTAATGTGATCTTCCAACAAACAAAAATCCAGAGAATAAAACAAATAATCTTTAGGAACAGTTCAAATAAAAAAACTACAAAATCACGATTGTGTAAGTCTTTACACTTTTTCATAATAGGGGCTCTAGTTGGATTCACAGTTAACCAATCACATTCTAAAACCTGCCTATACATAAATAGCACACACCTGCAATCAATAAAAGTGATTATGATTAAACCCAGCTTAAAGTAAGCTGTTGCTGTAGGATTTGCTTGAATGTTTGAGGTTGCATCCTACTGGGAGAGCCAAGTTCTGAAAAGAGCTGACAAATAAACTAATTGTTAGAAAGTACCAATCAGAAGAGGGTTATAAAAGAATATTGAAGACACTGGATGTACCAAGGAACACTCAATACCATCATCAATAAGTAGAGAAAATATGGCCCCACAGAGACATTGCAAACATCAGTATGACCCTCCAAAGTTTAATGAGAGGACAGGGAGAGGCTACCAAGAAGCCAACAGCAGCACTAAATGAGCTTAAGGAATTTCTGGCAGGTACAGATTACTCCTTGCATGTTACCATAATCCCTTATATTCTGCCCATAACTGGGATATTGGGTAGGGTGGCAATACGGAAACTATTTCTTACAAAAAAGAACATCCAAGCCCATCTAAATTATGCTAAAAGATTAATCCAATCACTCCAAATCATGTGGGGAAAATGTGCTATGATCAGAAAAGACGATGGTTGAACCTTTTGGCCTAAATTCTGAAAGATATGTAAAGCCAATGAAGCTCATCATCCAAGAAACACCATATCAACTATGAATCATGGTGGCTTTAGCATCATGTTTTGGGACTGACTTAGGTACACTGGTCAAGATAGATAGGATAATTAATAGCTTCAAATATCAAGATAGTTTGGCACAAATGTGTGTGTGTGCGCTATCAGCTATGGGGATACTAAATACAGGATCTATATCTATGGTCTCTAAACAAGCTGGTTTAGAGACCATAGATATAGATCCTGTATTTAGTATCCCCATAGCTGATAACGCACACACACACACATTTATACTGAATATTGTTCTTTCTTTTTTCTTCTTATGGGTACAGATTAGTGTATGTGCAGGGGAAGAATTTGCGCACCAATAAGACATCATTATTCTATAGTTTGGCACAAAACCTGCTGGCAGAGGAATTTCTCAATCCAACATGACAATGACCCAAATAACACATCCAAGTTGACCAAGGCATGGTTTCAGAAAAGGAAAATCAAAGTTGGAATGGCCCAGTCAGTGCCCAGACTTCAATCCTATTGAAATCCTTTGGAATTACCTTAAGAGCACTGTACGCAATTTATAGGAACTTAAACTTTTTTGCAAAGAAGAGTGTGGTAAAATTCCAAAGTTTACATGTGTTAATTTAATAGAGACATTCACAATAACTTGCTGCTGTAATAAAGGTGTAATAAAGGTGTAGTAAAAGGTGTATTCACAAATTATTTATTGTACAGACTTATGCAAAAAGGATGTTGAAGTTTTTTTTATTTATTTAAAAATGTTCTAATAACTATTTTTTTTTCTCAGGATTTTTGTTTGTTGGAAGATCACATTACAGATGGAAAAGTCTAACAATTTACATGGTTGTTATTTCTGTCTTTACATTTCAAAAACCTGCAATTCATAAGGGTTTATAATTTTTTTATTTCCACTGTATGTATGAGTTTGCATGTTTGTATGAGTGTGTGTTTATGTACAAGTGTATTTTTTGTGTGTATGTGTGTGCATATATATGTAGATATAGGTGTGCGAGTGTGTGCTTATTAGTGTGTGTATGTCTGAATGTGCTTGTGTATTTATAAGTGTATATGCCTGACTGGGCTTGTGTATGTATCTATCCATCTATCTATCTATCTATCTATCTATCTATCTATCTATCTATCTATCTATCAGTGTGTGTGTGTGTGTGTGTGTATGTGTGTATGTATGTAACAGTGTGTGTATGTATGAGTGTGTATATATGTATCAGTGTGTGTGTGTATGAGTGTGTATGTGTGTATCAGTGTGTGTATGTATGAGTGGGTATGTATGTATGTAACTGTCCCCCTGCCGGACAGTCAGGAATGCAGGTAAGTTACATTTTTATTCTATAAACACTTATGGCACTTCAACACATTTCTGCACTTATTGGGCTTAAAGGGACAAGAAACCCAAATTTTTTCTTTCATGATTTAGAAAGAGCATACAAATATAAGCAACTTTCTAATTTACTTATATAATCTATTTTGCTTCATTCTCTTGATATTATTTGCTGAAAAGCATATCTAGATATGCTTAGTAGCTGCTGATTGGTAGCTGCATATAGATGCCTCCTGTTATTGGTTCACTGTGTGCATTGCTATTTCTTCATTAAAGTATATCTAAATAATAAAGCAAATTAGGTAATAGAAGTAAATCGAAATGTTGTTTAAAATTATATTCGCTATCTTAATCATGAAAGAAAATGTTTGAGTATAGTGTCCCTTTAATCCTGAGGATCAGGGTTTTTTTTTTCTGGCAGGGTACTGTGTGGCGGTAGAGTAAAAAGGGAATAAGAAGGAACATTTTTAATCTCTTTTATTGGTGGCTCAGAGTGGACTGCTTAATTGCGCAGTAGTCTTATGCAGAGGCTATTAGTGTTTGTAACAGCTGTATTATTGCGGCTAGATGTTTCCTAACCAGTTCCTGGTGTGATGCCATTAAGGGGGCATGTCTCTTTCTCTCTGCGCGCCGTTTCTCTTGGCGCAGTTTTTGTGAGTGACATCAGCCGCACCGTCTTGTTTGTTAGCTCCTGCCTCTGTCGCTCTAGTTTCTACTGCGGCTCGAAGGACAACATATCAATCTGTGCTGGGAGGAGCAGGTAGGCACTTCAGCATAACGCTAAGGTGTAGAGGTGCTTGGGGACGTTGTTAAAAGATTTTTTGTGTTAGAGAAATCGTTACTCAAAAAAAAAAAGGACACATTTCTTAAGGGTTTTGAGTTTATTTTTTAATTTTTTCAAAGAGACAGTAACAATATTTGTATCATAAATTAGACAAGGAACGTTGTGTATAATTTATTGTGCAAAATGGATTCTAGTCTGTGCAAACTTTGTTTGGATGCCCAAGTAGAGCCCCCTTTACCTTTTTGCAGTTCTTGTATAGATAGAGCTATTTTATATAAAGACAAGCTTTTTCATTCTGAGCCACCATTCCCTCAGGATGATGCTGTCCAGGTGTTATCACAGCCTCTCCCTAATATGGCCCAATCTGCAGCAACATCACATGCAGTGCCCTGCGCTTCCTCATAATCTCCAGATGGAGTATTTTTAAAGGCTGAGATTGCAGCACAGGTATCCTCTGTGGTATCTGAGGCACTAGCAGCCATCTCCATTCTGCGGGGGAAGCACAAGAGGAAAGGTATGGAATCAGATAATGTATTGGATCCTGTTCAGTCTGACTGGACTCCCCTTTCAAATAGATCGGAGGAGGAGGATACTTCGGTAGCCTCTTAAGGGTGAAATCTCAGATTTGGATAGTGTAATTCCTTTATCTGATGCTGAAGTGGTTTCCTTCAGATTCAAGCTCGAGCAATTCTGTGTTTTGTTAAAGGAGGTCTACCTTGGACAACTCAGATACCCCTATCATTGTCAACTATAAAAATTCTAGCAAATTGAATAGATACTTTGATGTCCCCTCATCTGGGGAGGTGTTTCCAGTTCCAGACTGTGCCACAGAGATTATTACCCGGGTATGAGAGAAACCAGGAATTCCCTTCTCTCCCTCTCCTATCTTTAAGAAAATGTTCCCGGTAGCGGACTCTTTCAAGGAGTCATGGCAGTCGGTCCCTAAGGTGGAAGGGGCGATTTCCACTTTAGCTAAAATAACTACTATCCCTATTGAGGAGAGTTGCTCTTTCAAGGATCCTATGGATAAAAAACTGGAGGCCTTTTTACAGAAGATATATACTCATCAGGGGTTGCAATGGCAACCGGCGGTGTGTATTGCTACAGTAACCAGTGCGGCAGCCTATTGGTTTGACGCTTTGCCTAAGTCCTTGCAAACTAAAACTCCCTTGGAGGAAATTCAAGATAGGATTAATGCTCTCAAGTTAGCCAATTCCTTTATAAATGACACTTCCTTGCAAGTCATCAAGTTGGGAGCTAAAATATCTGGTTTTGCAATTTTAGCGCGTATTGAGCGCTATGGCTTAAATCTTGGTCTGCAGACGTTTCTTCTAAATCTAAGCTTTTAGCTATCCCCTACAAGAGAAAGAGCTTGTTCAGGTCAGTTTGGAAGAGATTATTTCCGATATCAAGGGTGGTAAAGGATACTTTCTGCCTTAAGAAAAAAAGAATAAATTAAAGGGACGTCAGACCAATTTTCATTCCTTTCGTAATTTCAGGAGTAAGTCTTCCCCTGCCTCTACCAAGTAGGAACAACTTAAGCCTTCCCGGAAACCTGGTCAGTCTTGGAATAAGGGGATGCAATCCAAGAAACCCACAGCTGATTCCAAGTCAGCACGAAGTGGGGGACAGACACTCTCAGTTTTTGCAATCTTGGAAACAAGACTTTCCAGATGCATGGGCAGTGGACACAGTGTCCCAGGGGTACAAGTTAGAGTTCAAGACTTTTCCTCCCAGGGGCAGGCTCTACCTCTCAAGATTATCTGTAGACCGAATAAAAAGAGAGGCGTTCTTGAAATGTGTAGAGGATCTTTTCCTCTTGGGAGTGATTGTTCCAGTTCCAAGTCAGGAACAGGTTCTCTGATTTTACTCTAATCTGTTGGTGGTTCCCAAAAAGAGGGAACTTTCAGACCCATTCTAGATCTAAAGCTACTAAACAAATTCCTCAGAGTGCCATCCTTCAAGATGGAGACTATCCGCTCCATTCTTCCTCTGATTCAAGAGGGTCAATTCATGAGGACCATAGACCTGAAGGATGCGTACCTGCCCGTTCCCATTCACACGGATCATCAAAAGTATCTGAGGTTTGCTTTTCTAGACAAACATTTTCAATTTGTTGCGCTTCCATTTGGCCTCGCCACAGCTCCCAGAATTTTCTCAAAGGTCCTGGGAGCTCTTTTGGCAGTAATACGATCTCAGGGAATTTCAGTGGTGCCTTATCTGGATAACATTCTGGTTCAGGCGCCATCTTTGCAACTAGCAGAATCCCATACAAAGATCTTGTTGGCGTTTCTTCATTCCCACGGTTGGAAGAACAATTTGAAGAAAGGTTCTCTTGTTCCATCTACAAGAGTGACCTTCTTAGGAACCATTATAGATTCTCTATCTATGAAGATATTTGTGACAGAGGTCAAAAGAGCCAGGATTCTGTCTGCTTCCTGTCTCTACAGTCGGCAGCATGACCATCAGTGGCCCAATGCATGGACATAATCAGGTTGATGGTGGCTTCCATGGACATAGTTCCGTTTGCTCGGTTCCATTTTAGACCTCTGCAGCTATGCATGCTCACTCAGTGGAAGGGGATTATACAGATCTATGTCAGAGATTAGTTCTGGATCAATCAAAAAGGGACTCTCTACCAAGGTGGCTGTCGTAAGAACATCTGTCCCAGGAGATGTGTTTTGGGTAATTATGACCACAGATGCCAGCCTGTTGGGTTGGGGAGCAGTCTGGGACTCGTTGAAAGTGCAGGGACTTTGGTCTCAGGAGAAATCTGCTCTCCTCATAAACATTCTGGAGTTGAGAGCGATCTTCAATGCCTTGATGGCTTGGCCTCAGCTGGCCTTAGCCCGGTCTATCAGGTTCCAGATGGACAACATAACCTCAGTGGCCTACATCAACCACCAAGGGGGGACTCAGAGTTCCTTAGCCATGAAGGAGGTGGCACGGATCATCCAGTTGGCAGAGACTCACAATTGCTGTCTATCTGCCATCCACATTCCAGGAGTAGACAATTAGGAAGTGTATTTTCTGAGCAGACAGACTTTCCATCCCAGGAGTGGGAACTCCATCCGGAGGTGTTCTCCAGGTTAACAACCAAATAGGGGTTACCAGAATTGGATCTGATGGTGTCTCATCAGAACACCAAGCTCCCAAAGTATGGTTTGAGGTTGAAAGATCCTCAAGCCTTTCTGATAAATGCTCTGGCAGTTCCTTGGAACTTGAGGTTGGCATATCTCTTTCCTTCGTTTGCTATCCTTCCACAAGTCATCGCTCGGATCAAGCAGGAGAAAGCATCAGTGATTCTAATAGCTCCTGCGTTGCCTTGCAGGATCTGATATGCAGATCTAGTAGAGATGTCGTCTCTTCCTCCATGGAGACTTTCCACTGAGGAAAGACCTTCTGCTTCAGGGGCCCTTCCTTCATCAAAATCTCATTTCTCTGAAGCTTACTGCTTGGAAATTGAATGCTTGATTTTAGCTAAGCATGGATTTTCCAAATTGGTCATTGAGACCATGGTTCAGGCTCGTAAGCCTGTTACTAGAAAGATTTACCATAAGATTTGGCATAATTATCTTTGTTGGTGTGAGTCTAAAGGTTATTCTTGGAGTAAGGTCAGGATCCCAAGGATCCTGTCTTCTCTCCAGGAAGGCCTTGAGAAGGGGTTATCTATCAGTACCCTCAAGGGTCAGATTTCTGCTCTATCCATTCTGCTGCACAAGCATCTGGTGGACGTGCCGGATGTACAATCCTTTTGTCAGGCCCTGGTCACAATCAGGCATGTGCTTAAGTCAGTTACTCCACCATAGACCCTTAACCTCATTATTAAATTTTTGCAACAGGCTCAGTTTGAGACTATACATTCCATAGATATTAAGTTGTTATATTGGATGCTTTTGTTTCTTACTGTTATTTCTTCTGCTCGGATGGTTTCTGAACTCTCAGCTTTGCAGTGTGATTCTCCTTATCCTTATCTTCATGCAGATAAGGTAGTTCTCCCTACCAAGTTTGGTTTTCTTCCTAAGGTTGTTTCGGTCAGAAATATTAATCAGGAAATTGTTGTTCCTTCTCTCTGTCCTAATCCTTCTTCTCATAAAGAACATTTGTTGCACAACTTAGATGTTGTGCAGGCTCTTAAATTCTATCTGCAGGCTACGAAGGACTTTTGTCAGTCTTCTGTATTGTTTGCTTGCTTTTCTGGAAAACGTAAAGGTCAGAAAGCTACTGCCACTTCTCTTTATTTCTGGTTGAGAAGTGTTATTTGTATGACTTATGAGACAGCAGCCTCCTGAGAGAATTACAACACGATCCACTAGGGCGGTGTCTTCTTCTTGGGCCTTCAAGAATGAAGCTTCTGTAGAACAGATTTGTAAGGCGGCAACTTGGTTTTCTTTGCACACGTTTTCTAAATTCTATAAGTTTGTTACTTCTGCCTCGGCTGAGGCTTCGTTTGGGAGAAAGGTTCTGCAAGCAGTGGTGCCTTCTGTTTAGGTTTTCTGTCTTGCCCTCCCTTATCATCTGAGTCCTCTAGCTTAGTTATTGATTCCCAACAGTAATTGATGATACGTGGACTCACCGTGTCTTAAGAAAGAAAACTAAATTTATGCATACCTAATAAATGTATTTATTTCTTGACACGTTGGGGGGTAGTTATCAAGCCGTCAACCTCAAATACGCTGGAATTCCGCAGCGTATTTGTGGAGAGGCTGATTCGCCTTAGTTATCAAAGGCTAGAGACCGGCAAAAGTAGAATTTTGTGACTTAAGCTTCGATCCACCGGACTCAGTCCGACACAGATCGATTCTTACGTCACTCCAGATGTTCCGCACACAAGTGCGGCACAATCTGACTACTTTTGCTAGTTATCAAAAAACTAGCAGGTATGCTCGGCACTTTTCCGGCCCAGTGTACCTGGTTTTCAATCCGCCGCCCTGGAGGCGGCGGATCCCATAGGAATCAATGGGAGTCTGACCATAGCGAAAGTACAAGTTCGCTGCTGCCAGACATCCCATTGCTTTCTATGGGAGCTGTCTACCCCTAACATGTACCCCGAGTCTAAACACCCCTAATCTGTCCCCCCTACACCGCCGCAACTAAATAAAGTTATTACCCCCTAAACCGCCGCTCCCGGAGCCCACCGCAAGCTACTCTATACATATTAACCCCTAAACTGCCGCTCCCTGACCCCGCCGCAACAAAATAAATAGTTTAACCCCTAAACCGCTGCTCCCGGACCCCGCTGCAACCTATATTAAACTTATTAACCCCTAATCTGCCCCCCCTACATCTATAATACATTTATTAACCCCTATCCTGCCCCCCCTACACCGCCGCCATTGTAATAAAATGATTAACCCCTAAACCTAAGTCTAACCCTAACACCCCCCCTAACTTAAATATTAATTAAATAAATCTAAATAATATTTCTATTATTAACTAAATTAATCCTATTTAAAACTAAATACTTACCTTTAAAATAAACCCTAATATAGCTATAATATAAATAATAATTATATTCTAGCTATTTTAGGATTTATTTTTATTTTACAGGCAAATTTCAATTTATTTTAACTAGGTACAATAGCTATTAATTAGTTATGAACTATTTAATAGCTACCTAGCTAAAATAAAGAGAAATTTACCTGTAAAATAAATCCTAACCTAAGTTACAATTACACCTAACAGTACACTATACTTTAATAAATTATTTCTATTTAAAACTAAATACTTACCTGTAAAATAAACCCTAAGATAGCTACAATGTAATTAATAATTACATTGTAGCTATTTTAGGATTTATATTTATTTTACAGGTAAGTTTGTATTTATTTTAGCTAGTTAGAATAGTTATTAAATAGTTATTAACTATTTAATAACTACCTAGCTAAAAGAAATACAAAATTACCTGTAAAATAAATCCTAACCTAAGTTACAATTAAACCTAACACTACACTATCATTAAATTAATTAAATAAATTAACTACAAATAACTACAATTAAATACAAAATTACATAAACTAACTTAAGTACAAAAAATAAAAAAAGCTAAGTTACAAAAAATAAAAAAAATAAGTTACAAATATTTAAAAAATATTACAACAATTTTAAGCTAATTACACCTAATCTAAGCCCCCTAATAAAATAACAAAGCCCCCCAAAATAAAAAAATTCCCTACCCTATTCTACATTAAAAAAGTTCAAAGCTCTTTTACCTTACCAGCCCATTGAAAGGGCCTTTTGTGGAGCATGCCCCAAAGAAAACTGCTCTTTTGCCTGTAAAAGAAAAATACAACCCCCCAACATTAAAACCCACCACCCACATACCCCTAATCTAACAAAAAAACCCTTAAAAAACCTAACACTACCCCCCCCGAAGATCATCCTACCTTGAGTCGTCTTCACTCAGCCAAGCCACCGATGGAACCGAAAAGGAGATCCGGAGCGGCAGAAGTGATCCTCCAAGGGGCGCTGAAGAAATATTCCATCCGATGAAGTGATCCTCCAGGCGGCGCTGAAGAAGTCTTCCATCCGGGCGATGTCATCTTCCAAGCGGTGCTGAAGAAGTCTTCCATCCAGGCGATGTCATCTTCCAAGCGGGGTCTTCAATCTTCTTTCTTCAGGATCCATCTTCATCCCGCTGACGCGGAACATCCTTCTTTCCCGACGGACTACCGACGAATGAAGGCTCCTTTAAGGGACGTCATCCAAGATGGCGTCCCTTCAATTCCGATTAGCTGATAGGATTCTATCAGCCAATCGGAATTAAGGTAGGAAAAATCTGATTGGCTGATTGAATCAGCCAATCAGATTGAAGTTCAATCTGATTGGCTGATCCAATCAGGCAATCAGATTGAGCTTGCATTCTATTGGCTGTTCCGATCAGCCAATAGAATGTGAGCTCAATCTGATTGGCTTATTCAATCAGCCAATCAGATTTTTCCTACCTTAATTCCGATTGGCTGATAGAATCCTATCAGCCAATCGGAATTGAAGGGACGCCATCTTGGATGACGTCCCTTAAAGGAGCCTTCATTCGTCGGTAGTCCGTCGGGAAAGAAGGATGTTCCGCATCGGCGGGATGAAGATGGATCCTGAAGAAAGAAGATTGAAGACCCCGCTTGGAAGATGACATCGCCCGGATGGAAGACTTCTTCAGCACCGCCTGGAGGATCACTTCATCGGACGGAAGACTTCTTCAGCGCACCTTGGAGGATCACTTCTGCCGCTCCGGATCTCCTCTTCGGTTCCATCGGTGGCTCGGCTGAGTGATGATGACTCAAGGTAGGATGATCTTCAGGGGGGTAGTGTTAGGTTTTTTTAAGGGGAGTTTGGGTTAGATTAGGGGTATGTGGGTGGTGGGTTTTAATGTTGGGGGGTTGTATTTTTCTTTTACAGGCAAAAGAGCAGTTTTCTTTGGGGCATGCCCCACAAAAGGCCCTTTTAAGGGCTGGTAAGGTAAAAGAGCTTTGAACTTTTTTAATGTAGAATAGGGTAGGCAATTTTTTTTATTTTGGGGGGCTTTGTTATTTTATTAGGGGGCTTAGATTAGGTGTAATTAGCTTAAAATTGTTGTAATATTTTTTAAATGTTTGTAACTTATTTTGTTTATTTTTTGTAACTTAGATATTTTTATTTTTTTGTACTTTAGTTAGTTTATGTAATTTTATTTAATTGTAGTTATTTGTAGTTAATTTATTTAATTAATGTAATGATAGTGTAGTGTTAGGTTTAATTGTAACTTAGGTTAGGATTTATTTTACAGGTAATTTTGTATTTCTTTTAGCTAGGTAGTTATTAAATAGTTAAGAATTATTTAATAACTATTCTAAATAGCTAAAATAAATACAAAGTTACCTGTAAAATAAATATATATCCTAAAATAGCTACAATGTAATTATTAATTACATTGTAGCTATCTCAGGGTTTATTTTACAGTTAAGCATTTAGTTTTAAATAGGATTAATTTATTTAATGATAGTGTAGTGTTAGGTGTAATTGTAACTTAGGTTAGTTTTTATTGTACAGGTAATTTTGTATTTATTTTAGCTAGGTAGCTATTAAATAGTTAATAACTATTTAATAGCTATTGTACCTAGTAATAATAAATAAATTGAAAGTTACCTGTAAAATAAAAATAAATCCTAAGATAGCTACAATATAATTATTATTTATATTGTAGCTATATTAGGGTTTATTTTAAAGGTAAGTATTTAGTTTTAAATAGGATTAATTTAGTTAATAATAGAAATATTATTTAGATTTATTTAATTAATATTTAAATTACGGGGGGTGTTAGGGTTAGTGTTAGACTTAGGTTTAGGGGTTAATACATTTATTACAGTGGCGGCGGTGTAGGCGGGGCAGGATAGGGGTTAATAAATGTATTATAGGTGGCGAAGGTGTAGGGGGGCAGATTAGGGGTTAATAAGTTTAATATAGGTTGCGGCGGAGTCCGGGAGCGGCGGTTTAGGTGTTAAACTATTTATTTAGTTGTGGCGAGGTGCAGGATCAGCAGGATAGGGGTTAATAACTTTATTGTAGAGGGCGGCGGTATAAGGGGGCAGGATAGGGGTTACTAGGTATAATGTAGGCTGCGGCAGTGTCCGGGAGCGGCGGTTTAGGGGTTAATACATTTATAAGAGTTGTGGCGGGGTCTAGGAGCGGCAGTTTAGGGGTTACTAACTTTATTGAGTTGCGGGAGGCTCCGGGGGTGCCGGTATAGGGGGTATAACAGTGTAGTTTAGTGTGGGTGCTTAGTGACAGCTTGTCAATAAAGCTGTAAAAAAGCCGAAGAGCAGCAAGATCGGATGAGTGATAACTCTCACAGTCCGCTGCTCATCGCCCCGTACTTGGTGCGTGGCTTTTTGACAGATTTATTGATAACTTAGGCAAATTTTTTCAGGTCCGCAGCGGCGAAGGTAGGCGAGCTTAGGCGGGCGTATTGGGCCGGCGAAGGCAGGAAAGTTGACACTTTGATAACTAGGCCTTGTTGAGTCCACTGTCATCCCTGTTTTCAAACAGTTGTTTTTATAAAACCTCAGGCATCTCTGCACCTTGTGTTATTTCCTTTCTCTCCTTTTCCTTTGGTCGAATGACTGAGGGTTGTGGGAAGGGAAGTGATACGTAACAGCTTTGCTCTGGTGCTCTTTGCCTCCTCCTGTTGTTCAGGAGTGATATTCCCAACAGTAATTGATGATCTGTGGACTCACCGTGTCAAGAAAGAAAGAAATGTATCAGGTAAGGGTAAATTTTGTTTTATGGTATTAATGTAAACACTTGTATTGTAAGGGATACAAATCCTGAATGGCCATTATATTAGTGATTTGCATTTGTACAAGGTGTAACTGATAGGTTTCTATTAGCTTCACAATGGGAATCATGGTTTACTTTCAGTTCTGGTAAGTTGCACTCAAGTGATACTAAAGTTTAACTTTACATTCAGTTTAGTAGGAACGCACATATGTTCACAAAATACTATTTGTAGTAGAGTTACTCGAGTGCAATTTACCCTAGAAATCTCGCTCAAAATTCTGCTCCTCTTGTGAATTTGGCCTATGCATTTAGAAACAAAGAAAGACTTGGATTAATTTATTGTTATTTTTGCTAAATTTGTGAATATGAGGCAAACTTAAAGGGACAGTATACACCAATTTTTATTTAACTGCATGTAACAGACACTACTATATGAACAGATACTGATATAAAATCCAGTATAAAACCCTTTTAAAAAGTAAAATCTAGTGTACAATGTCTTTTAAGCAATCTGCCATTTTTTTATTACATCAGCAAGGAAACCACATTTATAAGCTCTATCAGTCACAATAGAAATTATTAAAATATTAATAATGATTACGGGGCTTGGAGAATTTGTCATCTTCATTAATTAATACATTAACACATAATTTCTCAAATACAATCCTGAAACATTATACATACGCCAAATTTTAAGATTTTCTCTTCCTAGTCTTGATTTATCACTGATTCAAACTTATTCAAATCCAAAGATATTCAGTAAAAATGTGTCCCAGAGTGTGCAAGCTGAGGGGTCACTTCACCAACCCCAAAGTAGCAAGCAGTGCGCCACAACAGCGCCACTCAATAAACACAACATGAATAATGGCTATATGCAATATATGCAATATACTTCTTCCTGGACCTGTCCCTTTATATGGAATATCATTTCTTGATGATCACTTATTGAGCCACACTGCTGTATTGGAGGCTTGTACTGGAGGTATTGGACCTTATTATCAATATGTATTCTTTATAAATAACTTATTAGCTATGTCTTAATATCAATTTTTGACAACTGCAACACATATTTTCATTACTGTTTTGTAAAATTAAACCTTTAGCCATTAACAGTTTATAATATATATTACACAATGTTGTTGTTCTTGGCACACCTTTTCATTTATCTTTTATTGAGAATCACAAGAAAAAAACAATAGTCATATCAGTGTGTACTGTCTCCAGGTTTGCCCAAATTAGCCTGCATTCTGGAATTAGTGAAGTTCCTGTGCAACCTGGGTCGATTACTTTCCTTTATTCACTAATCACATCCCCTCTTTATATTTTGCCCTCACAACAGAATTATTCCATCACAGCCCAATAAATCTGACAGGATTCCAGTGTTAAATGCTTTATCTGGATCATCAATGGGTTTTATTTCAAGTATATTTAACTCATTTCAGGCTTCAAGTGAATTCGTAGTATAGTAATTAATATGTAGAAAAATCATTAGTAGTGGCCAGCAATGCAGCATCCGCTGAAGGAATTTATGATTGCTAAAGGAATTGCTTGTGCAGCCTTAACCCCTGCTTTCATGCAGTCAATTGCACAAGACCAGGGGTTGTACATAATTTCAAACCTTTGATGTAGCAGAGAGGTCAGGAAGCATTAAACACATCTTAAAGGGGCAATAAAGTCAAAATTAAAGATTCATAATTCAGATAGGACATACAGTTTTAAACCTTTCTAATTTACTTTTATTATCAGTTTTGCTTTGTTCTCTTGATATCCTTTGTTGAAAAGTAAATCTAGGTAGGCAGCTTAGGAGCGTGCACATACCTTTAGTAGTCTATGGTAGCAGTATACCAACCAATGTATAACATTATTATAAAAAAAGTTGCAAACACAGGCCTAGATTGTGAGTTTGGCGGTAGCCGTGAAAACCAGCGTTAGAGGCTCCTAACGCTGGTTTTAGGCTACCGCCGGTATTTGGAGTCAGTCAAAAAAGGGTCTAACGCTCACTTTCCAGCCGCGACTTTTCCATACCGCAGATCCCCTTACGTCAATTGCGTATCCTATATTTTCAATGGGATCTTTCTAACTCCGGTATTTAGAGTCGTGGCTGAAGTGAGCGTTAGAATTCTAACGACAAAACTCCAACCGCAGAAAAAAGTCAGTAGTTAAGAGCTTTCTGGGCTAACGCCGGTTCATAAACCTCTTAACTACTGTGCCCTAAAGTACACTAACACCCATAAACTACCTATGTACCCCTAAACCGAGGTCCCCCCACACCGCCGCCACTCGATTAAATTTTTTTAACCCCTAATCTGCCGACCGCCACCTACGTTATCCTTATGTACCCCTAATCTGCTGTCCCTAACACCGCCGACCCCTATATTATATTTATTAACCCCTAACCTGCCCCCACAACGTCGCCGCCAGCTGCCTACACTTATTAACCCCTAATCTGCCGTCCGCACACCGCCGCCAGCTACATTATAGCTATGTACCCCTAATCTGCTGCCCCTAACACCGCCGACCCCTATATTATATTTATTAACCCCTAATCTGGCCCCCTCAATGTCGCCTCCACCTGCCTACACTTATTAACCCCTAATCTGCCGACCGGACCGCACCGCTATTATAATAAAATTATTAACCCCTAATCCGCCTCACTAACCCTATAATAAATAGTATTAACCCCTAATCTGCCCTCCCTAACATCGCCGACACCTAACTTCAAACATTAACCCCTAATCTGCCGACCGCCACCTACGTTATCCTTATGTACCCCTAATCTGCTGTCCCTAACACCGCCGACCCCTATATTATATTTATTAACCCCTAACCTGCCCCCACAACGTCGCCGCCAGCTGCCTACACTTATTAACCCCTAATCTGCCGTCCGCACGCCACCGCCAGCTACATTATAGCTATGTACCCCTAATCTGCTGCCCCTAACACCGCCGACCCCTATATTATATTTATTAACCCCTAATCTGACCCCCTCAATGTCGCCTCCACCTGCCTACACTTATTAACCCCTAATCTGCCGACCGGACCGCACCGCTATTATAATAAAATTATTAACCCCTAATCCGCCTCACTAACCCTATAATAAATAGTATTAACCCCTAATCTGCCCTCCCTAACATCGCCGACACCTAACTTCAAACATTAACCCCTAATCTGCCGACTGGAGCTCACTGCTATTCTAATAAATGTATTAACCCCTAAAGCTAAGTCTAACCCTAACACTAACACCCCCCTAAGTTAAATATAATTTAAATCTAACGAAATAAATTAACTCTTATTAAATAAATTATTCCTATTTAAATCTAAATACTTACCTGTAAAATAAACCCTAATAAAGCTACAATATAAATTATAATTATATTATAGCTATTTTAGGATTAATATTTATTTTACAGGTAACTTTGTATTTATTTTAACCAGGTACAATAGCTATTAAATAGTTAAGAACTATTTAATAGCTAAAATAGTTAAAATAATTACAAAATTACCTGTAAAATAAATCCTAACCTAAGTTACAATTAAACCTAACACTACACTATCAATAAATTAATTAAATAAAATACCTACAATTACCTACAATTAAACCTAACACTACACTATCAATGAATTAATTAAATACAATATCTACAAATAAATACAATTAAATAAACTAACTAAAGTACAAAAATCAAAAAAATTTTTTTACAAACATTAGAAAAATATTACAACAATTTGAAACTAATTACACCTACTCTAAGCCCCCTAATAAAATAACAAAGCCCCCCAAAATAAAAAAATGCCCTACCCTATTCTAAATTACAAAAGTTCAAAGCTCTTTTACCTTACCAGCCCTGAACAGGGCCCTTTGCGGAGCATGCCCCAAGAAATTCAGCTCTTTTGCCTGTAAAAAAAACCATACAATACCACCCCCCCAACATTACAACCCACCACCCACATACCCCTAATCTAACCCAAACCCCCCTTAAATAAACCTAACACTAAGCCCCTGAAGATCTTCCAACCTTGTCTTCACCTCACCGGGTATCACACCGATCCGTCCTGGCTCCTATATCTTCATCTGAAGAAGTCCAGAAGAGGGTCCAAAGTCTTCATCCTATCCGGGAAGAAGAGTAGATCAGGACCGGCAACCATCTTCTTCAATGCGGGATCTTCTATCTTCATCCGATGAGGACAGGCTCCATCTTGAAGACCTCCACCGCGGACCCATCTTCTTCCGACGACGACTTCCCAACGAATGACGGTTCCTTTAAGGGACGTCATCCAAGTTGGCGTCCCTCGAATTCCGATTGGCTGATAGGATTCTATCAGCCAATCGGAATTAAGGTAGGAAAATTCTGATTGGCTGATGGAATCAGCCAATCAGAATCAAGTTCAATCCGATTGGCTGATTCAATCAGCCAATCAGATTGAGCTCGCATTCTATTGGCTGATCGGAACAGCCAATAGAATGTGAGCTCAATCTGATTGGCTGATTGAATCAGCCAATCGGATTGAACTTGATTCTGATTGGCTGATTCCATCAGCCAATCAGAATATTCCTACCTTAATTTCGATTGGCTGATAGAATCCTATCAGCCAATCGGAATTCGAGGGACGCCATCTTGGATGACGTCATTTAAAGGAACCGTCATTCGTCGTCTAGTCGTCAGTTGAAGAGGATGTTCCACGTCGGCTTGGAAGAAGATGGTTCCGCTCCGCTCCAGAAGAAAGAAGATTGAAGATGCGGCTTGATAGAAGACTTCATCCAGATGATGGACTTCCGACTTCAGCCCGAGGATGGATTTCTTCAGTCGCCGCTTGGATCCAGACTTCAGCCCGAGGATGGACGTCACTCTTCAGCCCCCCGCTTGGGCTTGGATCAACACTTCCGAGGCTTGGTTCAAGACTTCCGAGGACGGATCGGTGAACCTGGCAGGGTGAAGATAAGGTAGGAAGATCTTCAGGGGCTTAGTGTTAGGTTTATTTAAGGGGGGTTTGGGTTAGATTAGGGGTATGTGTGTGGTGGGTTGTAATGTTGGGGGGGTATTGTATGTTTTTTTTTTTACAGGCAAAAGAGCTGAATTTCTTGGGGCATGACCCGCAAAGGGCCCTGTTCAGGGCTGGTAAGGTAAAAGAGCTTTGAACTTTTGTAATTTAGAATAGGGTAGGGCATTTTTTTATTTTGGGGGGCTTTGTTATTTTATTAGGGGGCTTAGAGTAGGTGTAATTAGTTTCAAATTGTTGTAATATTTTTCTAATGTTTGTAAATATTTTTTTTAATTTTTGTACTTTAGTTAATTTAATTGTATTTATTTGTAGATATTGTATTTATTTAATTCATTGATAGTGTAGTGTTAGGTTTAATTGTAGGTAATTGTAGGTATTTTATTTAATTATTTATTGATAGTGTAGTGTTAGGTTTAATTGTAACTTAGGTTAGGATTTATTTACAGGTAAATTTGTAATTATTTTAACTATTTTAGCTATTAAATAGTTCTTAACTATTTAATAGCTATTGTACCTGGTTAAAATAAATACAAAGTTGCCTGTAAAATAAATATAAATCCTAAAATAGCTTTAATATAATTATAATTTATATTGTAGCTATATTAGGATTTATTTTACAGGTAAGTATTTAGCTTTAAATAGGAATAATTTATTTAATAAGAGTTAATTAATTTCGTTAGATTTAAATTATATTTAAGTTAGGGGGGTGTTAGTGTTAGGGTTAGACTTAGATTTAGGGGTTAATACATTTATTAGAATAGCGGTGAGCTCCAGTCGGCAGATTAGGGGTTAATGTTTGAAGTTAGGTGTCGGCGATGTTAGGGAGGGCAGATTAGGGGTTAATACTATTTATTATAGGGTTAGTGAGGCGGATTAGGGGTTAATAATTTTATTATAATAGCGGTGCGGTCCGGTCAGCAGATTAGGGGTTAATAAGTGTAGTTAGGTGGAGGCGACGTTGTGGGGGGCAGATTAGGGGTTAATAAATATAATATAGGGGTCGGCGGTGTTAGGGGCAGAAGATTAGGGGTACATAGGGATAATGTAAGTAGCGGCGGTTTACGGAGCGGCAGATTAGGGGTTAATAATAATATGCAGGGGTCAGCGATAGCAGGGGCGGCAGAATAGGGGTTAATAAGTGTAAGGTTAGGGGTGTTTAGACTCGGGGTACATGTTAGAGTGTTAGGTGCAGACGTAGGAAGTGTTTCTCCATAGAAAACATTGGGGCTGCGTTAGGAGCTGAACGCGGCTTTTTTGCAGGTGTTAGGTTTTTTTTCAGCTCAAACAGCCCCATTGTTTTCTATGGGGGAATCGTGCACAAGCACGTTTTTGAGGCTGGCCGCGTCCGTAAGCAACTCTGGTATCGAGAGTTGAAGTTGCGTTAAATATGCTATACGCTCCTTTTTTGGAGCCTAACGCAGCCATTCTGTGGACTCTCAATACCAGAGTTATTTTATTTTATTTTTTTTTATTTATTTTTTTTTAATATATTTTTTTATTGAGGTTTTCAACAGGTACAATAATATGCTCATGTACATCAAAGTAGAAATAACAGTGTGTCAATTATCCTTAAACATAGACAATAACAATATTTAATAGTAAAGAACATTCAACAGCAAGAATATAATAGTACAATATAAAGGTGAAACCTCTTTTTATAGCAAATGCGATTTCCTCCAATAGCAAGTAAGGTCACTCATGGACCCTGTAAGGCGTTAAATACTATAGAGGAGGATTTCTTAAAATAGAAATAACTTGATGAAACAATTAAAGACTCATCTAACAAATTATAATAATCAGTCCTGCTGAATAGAGTGTAGTAGTTAGAGTCAATAATGTGATAATGTGGAAAAGTAGATGCTAGGGGGGTATTTAAGGTTGCGGCATATGCAAGAAAAGCCGCATATTTAGCCCTCCTCATCCAGGAGGTTCGTTATGTGGGGGGGGGGAGGTGGTAGCTTAAATTCTCAAGGTAAATGGAGAAATGTTTTATTAATTTCTCTATCCCTTGTGTGTTAATAAATGTGGCATTACAGATATGAAATGTTAGACTGGGCTCATTGAATAAATGGCCTATGTGGGTTACTATAGAGGAAATAAGTGTTAATAGGAATTGGAGACAATCTAAAGATAGGGTATGTGGCTGTCTTAACTCATACAGAAAAAAGAATAAAAAAAATATGAAGATCTATTGTGCACAAGCGACATCTTGTATAATTATAACAGTTATAAGCAGTTTTCCTAGGTTGCTCTAAGACAAGCTATATCAGATAATAATATGTGTTAATAGCAGAATGGTGAACTAAAGCTATTTTGACCTTAGGGATGTATAGACTAGGGAACACCTGTCCATTACTCTGGACCCTTCCAACTCTACAAGCAAAACTAAAGAGCTTTGCATGGCACCTCTGTGAGAATGGTAGCTTATGATACGCCAGCTAGTCAGACATAGAGAACGTTAGTATGAAAGACGTATGAACTTGCCCTGACAGCTCAGCAGCCATAGATAAGGTATTGACAACATGCTCCAAGCCTTAACTTAAAATAAAAGTATTACCTAGAGAAATGGATTTTCGTTGCGATGCAGGGCTAAACCTAAAACTCTTCCCCAGGGCCCCATATTTGTATAACATAGGCGTCACACTGCCCCGGCCGCTGGCAGTAGTGTGTCCTAATTAAAAGCTATAACAAGACCCTGAGAATAAACGTTATACATGAGAATCATCTTTAAAACTAATAAATAACTAGAGAAGTGATAATGTAGCCCTACTGAATTAAACATGTAGGCATATATAGATAGTATTAGATTTAGATTCGATTAGCATCCCACTAGGTGCATATAAAACAGCAAACAATTTCAACACACGACTGAGCCATGGAAATAAAATAGTATGGCCCTATGTTCACTTGCATCACCATTTTAGCAAAGGTTGTCCAGTTACAAAACAGGCATATTTAGCTAGCATATAACATAGAACCTAGCTTGGTATACATTATGCAAATGCTTGCAATGTTACATATTAAAGAGCACAGTAAGGAAGGTTCTTCCCAGCAGGCGGATAGGGAGATTTAAAGTCTATGTGCAAACTGTAAGGTTCTAATTATAGATGATTATTTGTGTCACAGTCTCCCTGGAGGTGAAAAACAATATCCAGAAAATAAATGTGGCTCCTTATATGTTGTCTGGTCGGGAGCTAAACTCACAAGTGAGCCAACTGCTTAACCCACTTCTGCATTTTTCCAACATCACAAAGTTAAGCCACACACTTCCCATTCTAGTTAACCATTCATGGCACCAATTCCCCAGAAGTGCAAAAAAACAAAACAAAAAAAACATCCAGACAGAGAATGTGGTTCCAAATAATATATTGCCGTTTGGGAACCAGACTCGCATGTGAGCCAAACATTTAACCCACCCCTGTCTTGTCCTGTTTCATAAAGCTTGAGATTAGCGGATCCCCAAAGATAAGATAGCAGAGGTCTGAAAGGCAGAGACTAGTGGCTCCTGAGTGTTCTGGAGGTCGATCTCTCTGGTTATGTCCAGCAGTGGGAGCACCAAGCATATGCTCAGTCACCAAGTCACCAACACCACGGGGCACAAATAGAAAGTTCCAAACATAGCTGCGTTCCACAGACGCCATGCGCCCCGCAGCAGCTGGTAAGCCTGGGAGAGAGGCACGATCCATTCCACGTACTAATGGTTTGTCGGGCAGTCCCGGTCTGGGATATGCTTCAAAACAACTTCCGATCGCCACTTCTGTAAACCTGAATGTATCGCAACCAGCCTCGTCACAGCAGCGGTGGTTGAAAGTTTCATCATGCAGCAGGGAACCGGAGAGGCTGCACGAGGTCCCAGGGGTTGGTGAGTCTGTGTTGCTGCTCTGATCGGAGATAGTGTCGACATTGCTCATGGTAGGTGCGCAATGAGTGGGTCTATGAACTTCAGCCCAGCCCTCATGTAGAGTCGCCTCCAGTCTGGCAAAATGGTCATGAAGAAGCTGCGCCATAGCCTGACCCCAGCCATTTAGGGCCTCCATCGCGGCCAAGTTTAAAGGATACCAGAGTCAAAGACAACCGTTCAAACTCTCCCAAAGCTTTTGGTATTAGTGTAGGACAAAGGATCCTCTTACAATATAAAATAAATTATTCTAGGAGCAGATAAACGAGGTTGATATCTTATTAAAATGAGGAGCTCCATTAACACACGTCTGATTCCCTTGGCAGTTGGCTCCGCCCCCTACCAGAGTTATTTTAAAGGTGCGGCCAGAAAAAAGCCAGCGTTAGCTACGCGGGTCGTTACCGACAAAACTCTAAATCTAGCCGACAGCATATGATTAAAGGCATGTGCAGGCTCCTGAGCTCATCTAGAATTGCTCTACAACAAACGATACCAAGCTGTTTAAAATGGCGTGCTTTAGCCAATCAATTTAGGTATATTTTTTATGTATTGTCCCTTTAATTTGCGTTTTCAGGACTTCTTTCATTTGCTAGTGTATTATATTTATATATATTTATTATATATTTGTATTATATTTTTTCTATTTTTTATACTATCCAAACTGTGTAGCAAAACAACATTTCTTAAACAGACCTGTCTCTATTCCATCTATTAACAACTGACTTAACCCTTCAGAGACTTGGAGCCTGATATTCAAAAGCTCACTGCTGTCGGTGAGATGATCTAAGACATCTTGGGCCAAATCCGATATGCAGTGTCGCCCGCAAAAGCCGGCGATGCCAAATTTTGCGCTGGTTTGGTATATATTAACCCCTAATCTGATCCCCCTACACCCCGCCACCTATAATAAATATATTAACCCCTAATCTAAGCCCCCTACACCGCTGCCACCTATATTAAATGTATTTCCCCTAATCTGATCCCCCTACACCGCCGCCACCTATATTAAATGTATTACCCCCTAATCTGATCCCCTACACCGCTGCTACCTATATTAAATATATTAACCCCTAATCTGATCCCCCTACACCGCCACCACCTATATTAAATATATTACCCCCTAAACCTTAGTCTAACCCTAACACCCCCTAATTTATTTATTATTTAAATAAATCTAAATAATATTAATATTATTAACTAAATTATTCCTATTTAAAACTAAATACTTACCTATAAAATAAACCCTAAGATAGCTACAATATAATTAATGATTACATTGTAGCTATTTTAGGCTTTATATTTATTTTACAGGTAACTTTGTATTTATTTTAGCTAGGTACAATAGCTATTAAATAGTTAATAACTATTTAATAGCTACCCAGTTAAAATAATTACAAAATTACCTGTAAAATAAATCCTAACCTAAGTTACAAATACACCTACACTATCAATAAATTAATTAAATAAACTACAATTATCTAAACTAAAATACAATTAAATGCACTAAACTATATTACAAAAAAACCCACTAAATTACAAAAAATACAAACATATTACAAGAATTTTAAGCTAATTATACCTAATCTAAGCCCCCTAATAAAATTAAAAAGCCCCCCAAAATAATTTTTATTTTATAAATAATTTCCCTACCCTAAACTAAATTACAAAAGTAATCAGCTCTATTACCAGCCCTTAAAAGGGCCTTTTGCGGGGCATTGCCCCAAAGTAATCAGCTTTTTTACCTGTAAAAAAAATAAGGCCAACCCCCCCATTACAACCCACCACCTACACACCCCTACTCAAAAAACCACCAAATACCCCCTTAAAAAACCTAAGTCTAACCCCAAAGTGGTCCTTACCTGTCCTGAAGACCGGGGTAGAAGGTCCTGTTCCAGGCGGCGACCTCTTCTTCTTCCAGGAACCAGCCGGCGTGGAGCGGAGGAATTGAAGACCGATGACCGCGGAGCTGAAGACTATCGACTCTGGAACTGAAGACCGGCCATGCTGGAACTGAAGATCGGCGACGCTGGAACTGAAGACCGCGGAGCCATGGAGCGTGGAGGATCCTCTTCATACGATCTCTGCTGTACACTGAATAGGAATTCAAGGTACACAATTAAAAATTGCGTCCCTTGAATTCCTATTGGCTGATTTGAGCCTTCAAATTTGTAACTTAGGTTAGGATTTATTTTACAGGTAATTTTGTAATTATTTCAACTAGGTAGCTATTAAATAGTTATTAACTATTTAATAGCTATTCTACCTAGTTAAATAAATACAAAGTTACCTGTAAAATAAATATAAACCCTAAAATAGCTACAATGTAATTATTAATTATATTGTAGCTATCTTAGGGTTCATTTTTTAGGTAAGTATTTAGTTTTAAATAGGAATTATTTAGTTAATAATATTAATATTATTTATATTTATTTAAATAATAATTAAGTTAGGGGGTGTTAGGGTTAGACTAAGGTTTAGGGGGTAATATATTTAATATAGGTGGCGGTGGTGTAGGGGGATCAGATTAGGGGTTAATATATTTAATATAGGTGGCGGCGGTGTAGGGGGATCAGATTAGGGGGTAATACATTTAATATAGTTGGCGGCGGTGTAGGGGGATCAGATTAGCAGTTAATACATTATATATATGTGGCAGCTGTGTAGGGGGATCAGATTAGGGGGTAATACATTTAATATAGGTGGCGGCGGTGTAGGGGGATTAGATTAGGGGTTAATATATTTAATATAGGTGGCGGCGGTGTAGGGGGATCAGATTAGGGGGTAATACATTTAATGTAGGTGGCGGCAGTGTAGGGGGGTCAGATTAGGGGGAAATACATTTAATGTAGGTAGCGGCGGTGTAGGGGGGTCAGATTAGGGGGTAATACATTTAATATAGGTGGCGGCGATGTAGGGGGGATTAGATTAGGGGTTAATATATTTAATATAGGTGGCGGCAATGTAGGGGGGTCAGATTAGGGGGTGATACATTTAATGTAGGTGGTGGCGGTGTAGGGGGGTCAGATTAGGGGGTAATACATTTAATATAGGTGGCGGCAGTGTAGGGGGATTAGATTAGGGGGTAATACATTTAATATAGGTGGCGGCGGTGTAGGGGGATTAGATTAGGGGTTAATATATTTAATATAGGTGGTGGCGGTGTAGGGGGATCAGATTAGGGGGTAATACATTTAATGTAGGTGGTGGCGGTGTAGGGGGGTCATATTATTGGGTAATACATTTAATGTAGGTGGCGGCGGTGTAGGGGTGTTTGATTAGGGGGTAATACATTTAATGTAGGTGGCGGCGGTGTAGGGGTGTCAGATTGGGGTAATACATTTAATGTAGGTGGCGGCGGGGTCCGGGAGCGGCGATTTAGGGGTTAATACTAGGGTAGGTTTAGGGGGGTCAGATTAGGGGGTAATACATTTAATATAGGTGGCGGCAGTGTAGGGGGATTAGATTAGGGGTTAATATATTTAATATAGTTAGCGGCTGTTTAGGGGTTAATACTAGGGTAGGTTTAGTGGGGTCAGATTAGGGGGTAATACATTTAATATAGGTGGCGGCAGTGTAGGGGGATTAGATTAGGGGTTAATATATTTAATATAGGTGGCGGCAGTGTAGGGGGATCAGATTAAGGGGTAATACATTTAATATAGGTGGCGACGGTGTAGGGGGATTAGATTAGGGGTTAATATATTTAATATAGGTGGCGGCGGTGTAGGGGGATCAGATTAGGGGGTAATACATTTAATGTAGGTGGTGGCGGTGTAGGGGGGTCAGATTATTGGGTAATACATTTACTGTAGGTGGCGGCAGTGTAGGGGGGTCAGATTAGGGGGTAATACATTTAATGTAGGTGGCGGCGGTGTAGGGGGGTCAGATTAGGGGGCAATACATTTAATGTAGGTGGCGGCGGGGTCCGGGAGCGGCGGTTTAGGGGTTAATACTAGGGTAGGTTTATTGTGGTGTGGACTATGGCGGTTTAGGGGTTAATAATTAGGCTTATTGCATTGTGGGGAGTTGTCGGTCTAGGGGGTAATACATTTATTGTTAGGAGTAAGAGGGGGGATTGCGGATAGAGGGGTATACGTGTCGGGCTATTTTTGGGAGGCGTGTTAGACAGTAACGGGAGATTTTATACTTTAGTTAGTTTTTTTAGGCGGCAGCAGTTTCTAAAGTGCCGTAAGTCACTGGCGACTACAGAAATTTGTACTTACGCTTATTTCTGGACATCGCTAGTTTGTCCGATTTACGGCACTTTAGCAACTGTCTGCACCATATATGTGATGACCCGATGTGTGAGGTGAAACTACGGGCGGCGCAGGTTTCCACGCTTGCACCAAAACCTGCGCCGTATATCGGATCGCGCCCCTTGTCAGTATGGAGAGGTCCCTAAAAATGTTAGAAACACAAAGGGATCTTAATGTGAAGAAAGACACCTACATTGCAATTTAAGGTCTAAAAAAAAAAAAAAATATTTTGAATGATTTCTCTCCATGCCAGATAGATTTTTAAATATCAGACACTCTCTAGGCTAATTGCCAGCCTCTTCCTCAACACAGCCATTCCTTCTGTATTTATTATCTTTGCTTTAGAGAGTTTTGCCTCAGTGTTCTAAACTTAAATTTGAGATCACTGGAATTTTATTATTGCAATGCAGTGTTTGTATGTTAATATAAAATTATATTAGAAAAGTGTTTAAGCAGAGCGCTGGTTTATAAACAGGATACCACACAACTTACAAGTAAGAAAAGATCCTTCTATCTTTTCAAAAATGTAGTAAGAATTATGGTGATAGTAAGTGCGCTAAAAGAAAGCTAAAGGTATCCAATATTATCCGGTATTAAAAAGATATGTATAAAAGTGGAAAGTGTGATAAATGTGTATAATTCACAGTCAAAAATAAAAAAGGGGGTGTGAGGGGAAAAAAAGGGGTCTATGCAAAAAAAATGACAGTGTCCGCAAAAAATAAGTGATATTGTATCTTGGGAAGAACTAATATAATCTTCTAATCATGATGTGCTAAAAATTCAAAATATGTAACAATAAGTGATGTGTCTATATATTGGTGTAATAATATCAAACTTTAGATAGTGTATGTGGGAAAAAAAACAATACGTTAAATTGTAACGAAAAAACTATAATATCCAAAAAATTATAATATCCAAAAAATTATGCAGCCTAAATCATATATCAAAAATATTTATTTATACACACTCACAAGCAAATAGAAGGGGACGTCTCCCCTAATAAAAAAGTAATAAAAACAGATTTAAGCAAGTAGAAATTCAATTCTAAAAAAGCAGACTTTGCTGAGAAAATGTGTTAAAAAATCCACAATATTGTGCAGAGAGAGACAGTTCCTTATAGCATCCGAACCTTTCGTTGTTGCTTTATAGGTAGATTTTACTGACCAAGTTCAGGATTTAGAAAAAGTGTAGGCTCCTTATAGTACTATACAGTCATTCAACTTTATTGGACTTATTGCTTTAGGATACTTTCTACTTACTTCACCACCCGTGTGGCAACGATATCACCTGTACAGCTCCAAGTATCCAAACTGAGTCAGTGCGCCGCGTGTATCTCGGCGTCTGACGTCATCGGCAAACTTCAGCCGCTGTCACCGTAATAGTTGGCTTTTCTGGATATTATAATCCTAGGTGGTTTTGGAGATAATCACTTCTTGTATTTCCAACAGAGATAGTTCCCTGCACTTAGTGCTAATTGCACGCAGGAAAAAGATGGATGTTGAGAAATGTAAATAGCCCGGGTTAAAGTTGAAAAAATCCTTGAGAAATGTAAATAGCCCGGGTTAAAGTTGAAAAAATCCTTAAATATAGAATGAGGACATTCTATATTTAAGGATTTTTTCAACTTTAACCCGGGCTATTTACATTTCTCAACATCCATCTTTTTCCTGCGTGCAATTAGCACTAAGTGCAGGGAACTATCTCTGTTGGAAATACAAGAAGTGATTATCTCCAAAACCACCTAGGATTATAATATCCAGAAAAGCCAACTATTACGGTGACAGCGGCTGAAGTTTGCCGATGACGTCAGACGCCGAGATACACGCGGCGCACTGACTCAGTTTGGATACTTGGAGCTGTACAGGTGATATCGTTGCCACACGGGTGGTGAAGTAAGTAGAAAGTATCCTAAAGCAATAAGTCCAATAAAGTTGAATGACTGTATAGTACTATAAGGAGCCTACACTTTTTCTAAATCCTGAACTTGGTCAGTAAAATCTACCTATAAAGCAACAACGAAAGGTTCGGATGCTATAAGGAACTGTCTCTCTCTGCACAATATTGTGGATTTTTTAACACATTTTCTCAGCAAAGTCTGCTTTTTTAGAATTGAATTTCTACTTGCTTAAATCTGTTTTTATTACTTTTTTATTAGGGGAGACGTCCCCTTCTATTTGCTTGTGAGTGTGTATAAATAAATATTTTTGATATATGATTTAGGCTGCATAATTTTTTGGATATTATAATTTTTTGGATATTATAGTTTTTTCGTTACAATTTAACGTATTGTTTTTTTTCCCACATACACTATCTAAAGTTTGATATTATTACACCAATATATAGACACATCACTTATTGTTACATATTTTGAATTTTTAGCACATCATGATTAGAAGATTATATTAGTTCTTCCCAAGATACAATATCACTTATTTTTTGCGGACACTGTCATTTTTTTTGCATAGACCCCTTTTTTTCCCCTCACACCCCCTTTTTTATTTTTGACTGTGAATTATACACATTTATCACACTTTCCACTTTTATACATATCTTTTTAATACCGGATAATATTGGATACCTTTAGCTTTCTTTTAGCGCACTTACTATCACCATAATTCTTAATATAAAATTAGTCAGCATTACATGAACTAATACATCATACATGTATAGTGATGGTTAATTTTAAAACAATTACAATCGGCTGTTTTGATGAAAACTGAGTTAATTAACTGCCATAGCTAACTTTCCTTATGGTTGTATATATCCCTTTCTTTCTTAAAGGAGCACAAAACCATTGTTTTTTTTTTCTTTTATGATTCAGACATACAGGCCCATTTATCAAAGGGCTTGTGGACCAGATCCGACACTGCGGATCAGGTCCGCAAGACCTCGTTAAATGCGGAGAGCAATATGCTCTCCGCATTTAACATTGCACCAGCAGCTCACAAGAGCTGCTGGTGCAACGCCGTCCCCTGCTGACTCGCGGCCAATCGGCCGCCAGCAAGGGGGTGTCAATCAACCCGATCGTATTCGATCGGGTTGATTTCCGGCGATTCCTGTCCGCCTGCTCTGAGCAGGCGGACAGGGTTATGGAGCAGCGGTCTTTAGACCGCTGCTTCATAAGTTGTGTTTCTGGCGAGTCTGAAGACTCGCCAGAAACACGGCCCTTCAAGCTCCATACGGAGCTTGATAAATGGGCCTGTTATCATACAATTTTAAATAGCCTTCCTATTTACTTCTTTTATGACTTGTGCTTCATTCTTTTGCTATCATTTGTTGAAGGCACAGCAATTCACTACTGGGAGCTAGATGAACACATTGGGTGAGCCAATGAAAAGAGGCTTACATGTGCAGCCACAAATCAACAGCTAGATCTCAGAAGTGCAGTGCTGTTACTGAGCCTACCTGGGTATACAATGGATACCAAGAGAATAAAAGCAAAGTATATACTGTAATAGAAGTAAATCAGGAAGATGTTTAAAATTGTATTCTCTGACTAAATCATGGAAATTTGTGTTTGTCTTTTCTGCCCCTTTAAAGGTTTGAGAAAGTCCTTGAATTCCATTGAAAAACTTGCAATATACTGTTTCTTTTCATTTTAATTATAGTTTTCTGTATATATCAAGATATTGTTGTTGTATTGTGTGTTTACAATGTTTTGGCACACAAATTCTTTATTAGCATTAATATAATGTGTATATATACATATACATATATATTCTATATTCATATAAAATCAATTTTTTAAAGAATCAATAACCATAAATTCCATGCACGCCATGTCCTAAACCAAACTCAAATGAGCAATTATTTATTAGTTTTAATAATTTCTAATTGAAAAAGATGATTAGTCCAAAAGATATATTTACAAAAGGTTTACATTAAAAACTCCCACAATTTTTTCCAAAATGGATTTGCAGGAACAGATGGTATAATGTCATCCGTAATATAATAATCATTTTAATTCCCATTAATAATTAATAAACAGCTTTTATGAGCAAATACAAAATCTGTTTTAAGCAGTATTTACTCCTACACAAATGTTAAATACAAAGTTTTGGAACTGATTTAGCATTTTAATTCCACTGTGCTGGTTTTTAATCATGGCATCATTTTGCAATGCAACTGTCGTAAATGCTTGTTTTTTTATTGGTACATAAGGTTTAACTTTTTACTTTTTAATCTTGTAATGTAATTTGTATGTATTTTGTCTGAAGACATTTAAGGTTGAAAAGGGCTCAAAGCATTGTCATACCCCAATAATTAATACTGCTCTAATTTCATATACTAATCCTGACTGATAATGTGATAATCAGTTCTCTGTGAGTTATCTATGCAAGTACAATAGATATTTATTTGTATTTTGTTGCCATACTCTATGCATAAAATTGTTAATTTAGGATGGAGATATTTCTTTAAAGGGAACTGAAAATATAAGAGTCAAACAGGCAAGTAAATTTTAATAATTGTGTAGGATCTGAAGAAGAATAAAGCTTATTTCATTACATATATGGACAGGAGAGACTGTGAGGCTTTAATTACTTGAAGAATGAATATTGGAATCAATAGTTTGAATCTAGAAAAAAACAAAAAACAAACAGACAATGGATAAAATATATTAAGCACACTATACACAGTATTTAAAACACTGGAAAACATTGTGGTTATGTTGAAAAAAAAATACTGTTTAGGAATCTGTTTCTATTCTAGTTTTTACTGGTTCCCTTTATTTTCCTACAACTTTCACTAGTTGTTTAAATCAGGTTAACATATTTTATTTCACATAGTACTATAAAAAAAATTAAAAAAAAATAAATAAATAAACCACACAATTACATCAGCTAAATCATAGAATCCCTTTTAGAAGACTATCTATTTAGAACAAATCAATTAATACACCCCCTTGAAACAATAGGGTCAATTCATCTAAAGTTTCCTAATTTTTTTCATTGATTATCTCTATGTATTGCTATTGTAAAACCACCAGTTTTTTATTTAATTTTATTTGGATTAACCATGGCTAATATCTTTGTGCCATTGTTATACACATATTTACTGAAAACCTCAATATCTCAGCTAAGGATGGTCCTAGCTGATGACTAGAGCGCATTACAAGGTACATGGACATATATAAAAAAATTCTACACATTTTTGTTGCATAGACTAAGTCCTAATGTAAAGATCAAGATCAATGAAATTTCCACTCTTTGGTTCAATTTATAATAACCCTGAGAGAGGTCTCCCCAAGAGTGATGCGGGAAGCCAGATGTGGACCCGTTGATCAGTGTGCCAAGAGAGATATGGCTGCACCTCACTGACGAGGCCCACAATAGACCAAAACGTACATCTGGGATTTTGCTGTTTCTCTCGTTCAGAGAGGGATTGCCTGGTATTTCGGGGCTGCACTACACTGTTAAGTCCGGATCAGACTGATATGTTACATGAAAGTTCTCTGTGAAAGCAACATGTTGAGCAAAAAGAGGCTGCTTCTTGGGTGGCGACTAGCCATAGAACAAGCTATTATGCTATTGTTCATTACCAGGTTGAGTGCTTCTCTGTTTTTATTTATGCAAATTATGACCAGGAGGGAGGTCTCCCTAAGAGTGATGTGGGAAGCCAGATGTGTACCCGTTGATCAGTGTGCCTAGAGGGATATGGCTGCTCCTCACTGACGAGGCCCACAATGGGCCGAAATGTACATCTGGGGTTTTGCCATTTGTCTCGTTCAGAGAGGGAGTGCCTGGTATTTTGGGACTGGACTGCATTGTTAAGTCCGGATCAGACTGGTATGCTACAGGAAAGTTCTCTGTGAAGGGCACATGTTGAGCAAAAAGAGGCTGCTTCTTGGGTGGTGACTAGCCATAGAAATAGAACAAGATATTATGCTATTGTTCATTCCCAGGTTGAGCACTTCTCTATTTTTATTTATAATGGGAAGGGTTTGGGTCTCAGTCCTATTTATTTTAGGGGGTACCTAGGTAAGTATAGTGAGAATGCAGAAAATGTCAGGTTTGAGAGTTTTCTTATTTTATTCTTATTGGGGCAATTTTATACGTTTTCCCCTCACTTTCGGGTTGATTAATTCTGGTGGGGTACCATATAGGAACCTGACATTTTCACAGCTATGTGTCCGCTAGCATTCTTTTGTAAAAGTTTTGAGTTTGAGATTCCACTGGTTACAGAGCTAGGGGTAGTCAAAATCTGGGGAAAAGCCTACTTTATTCATGCATTTTAAAAAAAAATGAACAGATGTAATATAAGCATTCACATAATAAAAATAAACAGTATTTTACAGTAATTATATTTATAATTGTCAATGAGGTCTAAATTGCTACTACATTTGATGTTGGCAGCAGTAAAGCTTGATCTATCATGTTGGTACCACATGTTTGGAAATGCCCAAACCTGCAAGTGTGTGGACAAAGCTTGTCATGTTGCCTGCATTCATATGAGTTAGATGCTAAGAGATGAAGTGTGTTAGTTTCAAATGATGCGTGAATAGATTTTATCCAAATATGGAATAACAGTGTTCAATTAGGTGTTTTACAAATGAAAAGTGTCATTAAAAGATGTATGGTGTTCTTTGTCCAGTGGTAAAATCAGTAAGTGACTACAGAAGAAAATGAGTTACTGTGTTCAAAAATAGGATGTTATGTTACATTAGGCTGTAAGTACCATAAAAACACATTTCTTTTGAAACATCACCTATTTGGTAATAGTTATTGTAATCCCTTATAATATCACAAAAAGAAACTAATACAAAATTTTTTATAAAAAATGTGATTAGAGCGTATTAAAGACAAAGAACTATCCTCTAAAAGTAGTCCCTGGTAGGTTACTGTGTCCCACCTGCTGCAAAAAAAATTGTTATTGAAAAAGGCACATGTATTGAGAAGAATGAGGTCTCTGTATTACCTTAAGATTCCCTTTAGAATGTTCACTCAATTTGTGCTGCTCTTGGAGTATTTCCTGCATCCAAGATTTGGAAGATATGTGCCGATAAAAGACAAAGTGCTTTGAGAACTAAAGTAGGAAGGATTTCTGAAAGTTTGAAAAGAAAAGGGAAGTAACTGAACTTCATAAACTGAAACTCAAGGACAGGTTTGAAATGTGTGAGGAATCAAGGTATGAGAAAATGTAACAGTTTTCAGGTGGTATCAAAGAGTACTTATCAGGTGAATGATTTATCTGCATCTTAAGAGTTTGAAGAACATGCAATGATTAAATCTGTCCCCCTGATCCTATAGAATAATGACTGTGTTGCTTGTGTCTATGTTGACCAGGGGTGGTTAGGCTTGATTGAGGACATCATTGAGGAAACTGTGATTTTTTTTTTTGTACAATTCTTCCACCCACTTGGATCAAGAAAATAATTACAAATATCTGCTGAGGATAAAGTATGGTTTCCTATGAACAATGTACTCCGAAAACTGACACCTGCTGAGTTGACTACTGCTACCCGATGCTCCAACAGCATTTATGAGAGACTGAGTGAGGAAATCTCACAGCTTCTAATCAAACATTTAGCTTGAAATTATGGTGTCAATCATAAACATAATTATTTTAAAATATTCTTTTTTATTATTTGTTATGCTTATATTACATCTATTCATTTCTCAAAATGTATTAATAAAGTAGTCTTTTCCTCCAGAGTGCTACTAGCCCTAGCTTTGCAACCAATAGAATCTTTAAACGTTTACAACAGAATGCTATAATAGAGGGCTTATATCTTTGATCATTTCAGGTTCCTATTTAGCCCCCACCATGAGATAATCAACCTGAAAGTGAGGGGAAATATTAAACAAATTACACTTTCTCACCCCATAACAAAACAAATAAGAGAAGTCTCAAATTTTAAATTTCTGCATGAACACTATACGTACCTAGGTACCCCTTAAAAAATTATGGACTTAGACTCAAAATCTTCCTATTGTAAATTGACCCTAAAAGTTGAACTTTCAGCTATCTTGATTATTACATTAGGACTTGAGTTCTAAGTCTATGGAACAAGAATATGCAAAATATTTATATATGTATACGTTTCTTTTATTGTCTCTATAGACCCGTTTTTGTTTCAAGGAATCAAAGACTATCCTGAGCTGAGATATTGAGGTTCCTTTAAACATGTATATAATGAGTGACCCATTAGTGATTTAATTATTTTACCCTTCAAAGTACAGAAACCAATACCAACACCAACATATACATAAAAGTGAGAAAGAGAACACATAAAACACAATACAGAATTTATGTGGTTTTTAGCTCAGTTGTGCTTTTCACAGAGGAAAAGTTTCCTGAAGTATATCAGTCTGATCCCACCAAGTAAGGTCAGTCCACCCTGGCAATACCAGACAATTCTCCTCTGAACAAGAAACATGACAACCCCAGACAATCGTTTTGGCCCTCTGTGGGCCTCATCAGTGAGGTGCAGCCATATTCCTCTAAGCACACAGACTTTATGTACATATACACCAATACACACAGCTGTTTTTCTTTTAATAAACTAAGCACTGGTCTTAATGTAATTATCACAAAGATTTTGCAACTCTTTACCAGATAAAAATGTTTTTAAACATGATTAATGAAAGGTTCAATGAACTCTTTAATTTAGTCAGCTATCAAGTAATTTAATTGTAATGTTTTTTTAATAGCTTTATAATCTCTCTGGCCAGGGATTTGGTTTAGCTCATACATTCTATATATGCTTTGTATGGAAGTAAAGATAATTGTTACTTTAATATTCAAACAAACACCTTAGCCACCTTAATCAAGAAATTATATTATAATACTCTAGATGCTGATATACAAGATACAAATGTAGTGAAGATAAGAGTGTATAAATATGTCCTTATACCTTTTATCCTGCAATTATTTCAGAATTTGTTATTAACCACTTCCTGAAACAATTTTAAGACTCATTTATTTTATTCCAAAAACACCAAAATGTGCATGATTTCATATCTATATTTAATAAAAAAAATTAAAAATTTAAATGAAAAAATTAGACAATTTCATTTTCTTTTTGATGGCTTTTGTACCATGCATACATTAAAGAGAAATACAAATTCAAAACACACAATAATAGATTTCTGAACGTTCTCTCTGCCCTTATGAAACACTTATAGAGCTTTAATAATTTAAGAGCATGTCGATTCAAGACTAGTGACCCTACACTCTGCAGTGTCATGTGACTAGTGCTGCTTATAGGATCAGTGTGGCTTCCAATCAAGAGCATCAGTACTCCATGAGTCCCAAGCGGCACTTCCACTGTGTTTTTTAACCCATTTGTGAGACTTAAACACACTGTAATGTAGGGCTGATTAGAACATGTATTTGTTTGGATTATTATGGCTCTTTAAAAGTTGCCGAGTAGCTCACTTCTATATGTAATACTCATTTTTTAATTCTTAGGACTCGAAATTGCAATGTCCAGATTGATACAAATCTGGTATTTTAGCTCTTGTTTTTATGTAAATATGTACAGTAGTTTTGTCAGATATTGATCATGGGAAAAAAGGCTTTTTGTATACCCTCATTATGGTGCGTTTAAAAAGTTTTGTCAAATCAATAACTCCAAAGGATGAATAACTTAAAATGAAATTTGTCAGGGCTACATTTTAGAGTAACATACAAAAAAAAAGGAGAAAGTCAGGGCACAATGTTTATTGGATAGTCACTTACAGTGGGGAGAAAAAGTATTTAGTCAGCCACCAATTGTGTAAATTCACCCACTTAAGAAGATGAGAGAGGCCTGTAATTTTCATCATAGGTATACCTCAACTATGAGAGACAAAATGTGGAAACAAATCCAGACAATTACATTGTCTGATTTGGAAAGAATTTATTTGCAAATTATGGTGGAAAATAAGTATTTGGTCACCTACAAACAAGCAAGATTTCTGGCTCTCACATACCTGTATCTTCTTCTTTAAGAGGCTCCTCTGTCCTCCACTCATTACCTGTATTAATGGCACCTGTTTGAACTTGTTATCAGTATAAAAGACACCTGTCCACAACCTCAAACAGTCACACTCCAAACTCCACTATGGTGAAGACCAAAGAGCTGTCGAAGGACACCAGAAACAAAATTGTAGACCTGCACCAGGCTGGGAAGGCTGAATCTGCAATAGGCAAGCAGCTTGGTGTGAAGAAATCAACTGTGGGAGCAATAATTAGAAAATGGAAGACATACAAGACCACTGATAATCTCCCTCGATCTGGGGCTCCACGCAAGATCTCACCCCGTGGGGTCAAAAAGATCACAAGAACGGTGAGCAAACATCCCAGAACCACACGGGAGGACCTAGTGAATGACCTGCAGAGAGCTGGACCAACGTAACAGAGGCTACCATCAGTAACACACTACGCTGCCAGGGACTCAGATCCTGCAGTGCCAGATGTGTCCCTTCTTAAGCCAGTACATGTCCTGGCCCGTCTGAAGTATGCTAGAGAGCATTTGGATGATCCAGAAGTGGATTGGGAGAATGTCATATGGTCAGATGAAACCAAAGTAGAACTGTTTGGTAGAAACACAACTTGTCGTGTTTGGAGGAGAGAGAACACCATACCTACTATGAAGCATGGGGGTGGCAACATCATGCTTTGGGGCTGTTTCTCTGCAAAGGGAACAGGACGACTGATCCGTGTACATGAAAGAATGAATGGGGCCATGCATCGTGAGATTTTGAGTGCAAACCTCCTTCCATCAGCAAGGGCATTGAAGATGAAATGTGGCTGGGTCTTTCAGCATGACAATGATCCCAAACACACTGCCCGGGCAACGAAGGAGTGGCTTCGTAAGAAGCATTTCAAGCTCCTTGAGTGGCCTAGCCAGTCTCCAGATCTCAACCCCATAGAAAACCTTTGGAGGGAGTTGAAAGTCTGTGTTGCCCAGCGACAGCCCCAAAACATCACTGCTCTAGAGGAGATCTGCATGCAGGAATAAGCCAACATACCAGCAACAGTGTATGACAACCTTGTGAAGACTTACAGAAAATGTTTCACCTCTGTCATTGCCAACAAAGGATATTTAACAAAGTATTGAGATGAACTTTTTTTTTTTTTTAAAGCATAATTTTTTATTTATAAAAAGAGAAAAAGAACAACATTGTCTCCAACAAAATAATAATCTTATGTCATAAATAAATCATGAATGCACAAAAATATCACCGCCTCGCAGGGCTGTATATCAATAATGATTTCAAACGCATTTTTTATCACACAAAAAGAAAAAAAAAAAAAAAAAAGAAAACTGTGGAGACAGGCATAAGGAGATACCCCTACCTTACATAGCTTAGTTTCAAATGTATCCTAGCTATCTTGCTAATTCTGATAGTGTACATATGAACTTTATATCCCATCTCATACTCTTATCTAAACATTATATAGGATTTTAGTACCTTCCACTAGGGGAAACTTGGTACAACGAAAATTAAATAAATTAAACTTCACCAGCACAAAACAAAACAAAAAAAAAATAAAAAAAAAAATAATAATACTAAAACTCCTTCTCCGCACCATGGCCCACCCCCCGCCAGCAAAACCCATATTAACTATCAATAATGATATTGGCCCTTCTTCTCAAATGACTGTACCTATCAGATAATACTAACTGCTGAAATAAGATAGAGTCCTGCAGATGCGATAGAATTTGACTTTGCACATTCTCTGCTAAAGTGACTAAGACTGGTTCCCATTTAGACAAAAATAATCTAAACTGATTTTCACGATATAGCATAGGATCTTTGCTATCTATTATAAGTTGCGATGTCATATTACTAGTGAAAGCAGTGAAATTCGGGGCATTTTTATCTTTCCAGTTATAAAGAATCAACTGCCTGGCCACTAAGATAGCTGTGTTAATTAAGTGCTTATTGTTAATTTCTTTATCTATCACCAATAATATAATCTGTTCCGCTTTCAATTTGACTTTAACTCGTAAAAATTTGTTTAGCCAGAACTCCACTTTACACCAATATTGTTGTATCTTGGGGCATGAATAAAACATATGAACTAAGTCTGCCTCGAGAGCGCTACATCTTGGACATTTCATTATTTCTTGTCTCTTCCACCTAGACATCCACCAAGGAGTCAGATAGGCTCTATTTAATAACTTTATATGTGATTCTCTAAATGAAATAACCCGAGTATATTCAAGAATTGAGATGAAACTTCTTTTGAAGCGATCAAAGGTTAAATTTCTAAGATCCCTGCTCCACTTAATATGGAGTTCTGAAATTTTTCCCTTGGCTTCTATAGCGATTAACTTTTTATATAGATATGAAATTGAATAGTTCCCTGCTTTATAAATGTTGATAATCGAGTTTAAGGTCCCAGAGATATACATGTTTGAATCTGTTAACTTATTAACATCAATAAAATGCCGTACTTGTAGATATGCAAAAAAATGGGATCTATTAAGATTAAATTCCTTCACTAGAGAATCGAACGTCTTAACCATTTTAGATTGTGTATCTATCAATTGAATAATTCTAGATAACCCTCTTTTGTTCCAATCATTAAAAGCCGGTGTTTCCATACCACTAATGAATTGGGGAGTTCCCTTAATAGGCAGATACTCTGACATTTTTGATTCAGAGAGTAATGTCTTACAGATTTTCTTCCATGCCAAAATAGTATTATGTATTGTGTAATAAAAGCTGCTTTTGACAGATATTTTCGTCATGGGAGAATGTAAAAGAGCTATAAGAGATAGTGGATGTACCGCTAATTCCTCAGTTTTGTAATTGGTAATGTATTCTATCCCTGTTAGCCAATCTAGCGCATTTTTTGCTAATGCTGCCCAGTTGTACAATTTTAAATTTGGTAAAGCCAGACCTCCATCTATTCTCATATGTGCCAAATTTTTCATTGCTATCCTTGGTTTCCCTTTTCCCCATAAAAATTGTTGACAGTGTGTATTAAAATTTCGTATATCTCTTGCCGGAATAAAGATTGGAATATTCTGCATGAAAAAGAGGATTTTGGGGAAAACCATAATTTTAATGAGAGTTACCTTTGCCGATAGAGACAATGGTAATTTGGCCCAATTTTTTAAATAGCCTAGACATTTCTGCCATACTGGGTCAAAATTCAAACTATACCAATCCGCTGGATTTTTTGATAGTACAATACCAAGATATCGAATTTTTGAAGATGGCTGTTTAAAGGGATTTTGGAGTAAGCTATTTCTTTTTTTAACTATCCATAAGATTTCTGATTTGTTCAAATTAATTTTGTACCCTGAGAAAGTACTAAATTCCTTAATTAATTCCAGAACACACGGTATATTTCTCCTCGAATTACTTATATAGAATAAAATATCGTCTGCATACATTGACATAGTGATTTTTCTTTGCCCTAACATAATCCCTTCTAATCTTTCTCTACATAGGATCGCCAAAGGTTCTAAAGAGATGTTAAACAGGAGCGGTGATAACGGACATCCCTGTCTGGTTCCTTTCTGAAGGCTAATACAATCTGACGTTAGCCCGTTTAGTTTTATATATGAAATCGGATTTTGATAGATTAATTGTACATAGTTAGCAAAATTTCCCGATATCCCAAATCTATTTAATGCAGTAAATAAATGGTTCCAAGAGATAGAGTCGAACGCCTTTTCGGCGTCGACCGTCAATAAGGCATAATCAACTTGTTTGAACCTCTCATCTTTCTGATTGAAAAGCATCTGCTCGATAAGGAACATTGCTGTCCTAATATTCTTTTGTATAGTTCTTCCGGGCATGAACCCTGTCTGATCTGTATGTATTATATGCCCTAGAACTCCTTTCAATCTGTCTGCTAAAATACTGGCAATTATTTTGTAATCGACATTGAGTAGAGAGATAGGACGGTATGCATCCATTGTTTCTATATCTTTGTCTTTTTTATAAATTAAGGTAATATTAGCTTCCGTATAATACTTTGAGGGCTGTATATTCTTGATGAAATAGTTGTTATATAGGCTTACCAGTATAGTGCTGATGTCAACCTGTAAAATCTTATAGAATTCAACTGGAATTGAATCCGGTCCTGGAGCTTTACCACAGGGTGCAGTTTTAATAGTTTGCACAATTTCTTCTATTGTTATATCTTTATTTAAAAGATCCAATTGACTTTTTTCTATCTTAGGTATATTAATCTTTTTCCAAAAATTATCTCTTATCTCCAGGTCAATATTACCAGCAGAGTATAGTGACTTATAAAAAGACTGAAACTGTCCCACTATCTCCTTGGGTGAGGTATATCTTGTATCATTAACCTTAATAGCCCCAATAAAATTGTTTTTTTTCCTACTTGTTACTATTTTTGCTAGCAATTTAGCTGTATTAGAAGTGAATTTACTAAATTTGACCTTGTTATTTATATCTCTTTGCAGCATTTGTTGGTTCAAAAAGACTTCTCTTTCTGATTTTGCTGCCTGATACTTGTACCAGTTTGTGTTAGAGGGGTTCTCTAAGTATTTAACGTATTTATTTTTTAATTGGTTTGACAATTGATTTTCTCTAAAACTCAATTTTTTTTTCCTAACACTCATATACACCTTAATCTGTCCACGGAGAAAAGCTTTCGCTGCTTCCCAAAAAATTTCTATCTTTTCCAAATAACTTTTATTAAAATGAGCGAATTCTTTCCATTTAGCTTGTAGCCAGTTTCTGAACTTAAAATTGGAAATGAGGAAAGATGGGAAGGAAAAGCTATTCTTTTTATTGAGTTGTGGATTCAAATTTTCAATTGCGATAGAGATGATTGCATGGTCTGAAACCAAGATACTTGATATATCCGAGGAAATCTCAGCACCCAGAAGGGATTCACTTACTAGTATCATATCAATTCTCGAGAAACTTTTATATGTCTTAGATTCACACGTATAAGCTTTCTCATCTGGGTGCTGAATCCTCCATATATCCTTCAGTTTGAGATTTTTAGAAAAACTATGTAAGCTTTTTGCCTCTCTGATATATCTATGACACTGTGTTCTTTTTAGTCGATCAAGGTATGGGTTGAATACTCTATTAAAATCACCTGCCAATATGATTTGGGAATCTACATGGACTATAAGTTTAGCGAACAAATTTTCCCAAAACGCTGGACAGTACTCATTGGGTGCATATATAGTACAAATTATTAATTTAAGTCCTTGAATGATAGCAGATACAATTAAAAATCTACCCTCTTTATCTGAATATTTTGATGTTATCTTATATTCTAAGTTTGTGTTAAATAAACACGCAACCCCTCTTTTCTTACCTATTGCAGGGGTGGCTATTACCTCTCCCACCCAACCCATCTTTAGTTTTTCAACTTCCTGTTTGTTTAACCGTGTCTCTTGTATGAGAGCAATATCTGGGGAGAACTTTTTTAGGTGGTGTATTATTTTCTTTCTTTTAATTGGAGAGGATATCCCTCCAACATTCCAGGAATTAATTTTTAGTGTACTATTCATTTACATTTTTTTCCCTTCTTAATTTTTGCCTGATACGAGACAATAAGAATGAACAATAGGGATATCCAGAGCCAGGGCTGCATACACATTGGCAAGAAGGGTGGGCGATGGGGCAGAGGAGAAGGAGAAAAAAAAACAAAAAAAAAAAAAAACCATACACAAAAATACATATAATTACAATCTAGTACCCCTTGCTTACAACTCATTCTATTTCCTTCATTATGTAGCTGAGAAGAAATATTTCAATTAATTAAGGCGAACTTTTACTAACAACACTATTTTCCTTGTACTTTCTCCATTTGTAATTTGATCTTTTTGATAAAGTGTTTTCCGTCTTCTGGGTTATCTATGAAGATTGTCTCTGCATTGTGCAGTACTTTTAATTTTGCAGGATAAATCATATTTGTTTTAACACCTAGTTCAATCAGTTGTGTGCAGTAGGGTGAAATTTCTTTCCTTTTGTTCAAAGTTTCTGTTGCAAAATCCTGGAAGATCAAGATTCGTTTATTGTTAAACTCGACAGGATAGTTCTTGCGATATAGTGCAAGGATTTTGCACTTATCTTGATAATCCAGGAATTTTGCAATTATTGGTCTTTTTAAATTCAGCGATCCATCTTTAAGATTGACAGGCCCCATCCTGTGTACCCTTTCAATTTTAATTGGGAGTTTTTCTATAGGATATCCTAATACTTTAGGGAGGTGGAACGAAATTAGTTCCATCATATCAGTGTGTTCCTTGTCCTCATAAAAGCCTATAAACCTTAAGTTGTTTCTTCTGGACCTGTCTTCTAAATCATCTATGCGGAGTTGTAAATTATGCACTAATTTGGCTTGAGAGTCTAAAGAAGCCTGTTGACTAAACTGCAAGTCCTCTACATCTGATATTCTGGACTCTATCTCTGTCAATCTGTTTGAGAACTGTTTAATTTCATTAGACATAGAGATTATCTCCTGTTTTATATTGTCAAATTGTGGCAAGAAGATTTCCGCAATTTGTTTTACCAAATTTTCCGTTTCAATCTGATGACTAATAATGGGAGGTTTTTCAGTAAACTCTAAATCAACTGGGCCAATACTATTTCTAGGTTTCCTGTCTTTTACTGGTTTTGGAGGCATTATTTCACTGTTGTTTTTAGAATTGGTCAAAAATCTGTCCATCTACCAAATTTAGGCAGTAATTCATGACAATACTATAGTGTTATACTATTCGGCGGACTAGGCGCCAACGTGTATAAGAAAAAATAAAAAAGTGAAGGTAAAGGATACTCAGGGTATCAGAATTTAAAAGTGATATGTGGATTAAATTTTACGTTCTAATGTGTGTGTTCTTTTAGTGAAGAGTTGGGTAGAAAAAATGTGATTTTAAATTGTAACGTGCTAATGTGTGTGATCTTATGGTGAGAAATTGGGTGAAGGAAGAGAAGGAAAAAAAAAGAAAAAAAAAAAAAGGGAAAAAAAAAAAAGAAAGGGGTGATACGTGAAAAACACTAGAACACTGCCTACTCTGAAAATCTAGTTCCTTGACCTTTGTCAATCGCCTCTTTGAAAATTGTAGGATATTATACCTATAACAATATTCTGTGTATAATATATCCTCCCTCACAACACATTAAAAGCAAAGAAGCAAAGAATACCATATGAATATAAACATTACTCAACAATATCAAGTAAGTTACCATTCCCCTTCTAGACACAATAAGCCCAAAAACTGAAAGAATATAATCCAAGCATATAACCCTTGTTATTTTCGAGCAAAGATACAGCATATGAGATAATAACTCAATTCTTAGTATATTAATTCTCTTAATATGACCGTACAGCAAATGTTACCATATTTAGGGAAATAAGCATAGCTAAACCTTTCCACACATAATTAACCTCTTTTGAGTATTGAAAAAAAAAAAAAAAAAAAAAAAAAGAAATCAAACACTTTGACCACCAGACTTTGCTAAATACAGGGGTACCTTTTTTAACAAGACACCTCTTGCTGTTGTATAAATCTTTAAATAGACTATACAGTGCTTATCTCTAATTTGCTTGGTGCACTTATTGAATAATTGTGAATTTCTAATATCAAGATCCCCACTAAAATTGGGGAAAGCACACAGAATCTTAGTTTAGCATAACAAGTCCAGGATATTTGTGTCTTTGTTTTTTTTTTATATAGTCAGTCCCAGACCAGCCTGAAAAAACTTCTTATCTGATTTTGCTTGACACGCTGATTATACAGTGGGTCCTATGTTAAGTCCCCGCAATATTGCAAACATACAGCTTAACTATAGGATCAGTCTCCAACTCCTTCTCCAATCCTATAGTTTTGCCTATGGGGCTAATGGGGCTTTGTTTTTGTTTTTTTATCTTTTTTTTCTTTTCCCCCGTCTCTCCTTTCTATCTTTCTTCCATCTGTACTATCTATCAGTACTGCTGCACAGATCATATAGAGTTAACCCTTTAGGCAAGGTAACGCATTTTTTTTTGTTTTGAAATGGCCGATCATCAAAAAGAGAAAACAAACAATTCAGCTACTCAGTAAGGAGGATCAAAAAGTCAACTTTTGGCCTCGTGAAAAAAATACAGATGGTTAGATGATACTTATCTGTGGATACTTGACACAACGTATGTCAACAACAGCTTTGATGGAGCAAGATAGTCCTTTGAGCTTTAGCCTTTGGTCCACTCGTGGACCCTCTGCAGGGGTTTTTCTTTGGCTTTATTGGCTTCTTTTTTTTTTTTTTTCCCAGCTCCGCTGTGGTTACTGTGCCTGCTTTTTTTTTTTTTTTCCAGCCGGGGTCCCCGGCAAGAGAGCAGTCAGCAATATGAGAAAAAAAGCTCCTATCTCTGCTAGCTTAACACAGGGAGGAATGGTATTACCCACTCCTCACCTATGTCCGCCCGCAGGGGTCCTGGGAGCTTTCTCTGTAGCAGCCACTTATTCTGCTCTCTCCGATCTTTACAAGTCTCCTGGTGAGGGTCCCGGTGAGGTCCGCTGTTTGACCGGTTGTTTACCCCCTTCGTATTATATCCTCCACAGGTTTTCTTTTTTTTTGGTATCCGGAAGTGGGAGGAGCAAGTACTGGAGCGCGAGAGTGGCGGGTGAGGACGCCGCTACCTGAAACCGCTCCACCGCCCTCTTCTCTCGATTTCCTTGGTGCAGGGTAACTGATGCATCGGATCAAACTGCCGAAGGGAGTAGGAGTATAAGCGGCAGTCGAGAATGGATATCGGCATATGAGCGATTACGGCTCCGTCGCTGGAGCTACAGTCAGTGCCTTGCGCTAAAAGCTGGGAGATGAACTTTTGATATTGACCAAATACTTATTTTCCACCATAATTTGCAAATAAATTCTTTCCAAATCAGACAATGTGATTGTCTGGATTTGTTTCCACATTTTGTCTCTCATAGTTGAGGTATACCTATGATGAAAATTATAGGCCTCTCTCATCTTCTTAAGTGGGAGAACTTGCACAATTGGTGGCTGACTAAATACTTTTTTTCCCCACTGTATAGATAGGTATATTTGAATTCTAGTAAAGGCAAAAAAAATAATAATAATCACAAACTCATTATCTAATGCTGTGTCCTCCTGTCTATTGCTTTGGATGTCTGTCTGTCTAGCTGTGTTGCTGTGCGGCTGCTCCTGTAATGTTGGGATGTTGTTGCCCATAGAAAATAATGAGGAATTAATTTTGTCCACACCCGAATACCGTAAAGAAATTTCAGCCAAAACAATTAAACAGGTAAACCAATCTGAGATATCATAAAAAAAAAAAATCATGTCAAGTTGTTTATGGGGACTGCATTCCCTAATGGGGAATTGCACCAATTTAATAGTGGTGTGAATGTTCTGTGTAAATTCAATAAAGGCTTATAGGCTGCATTTAATTTATAGCATACATAGAAAACTGATCTATTGTAATAGTGGAGGTTACATAAATTTAATAGAGGTTTATAGGGAGAAGCATTTAGTTAACAGCAGTTTATGTTAAATAGTTGAGTTGGGACACTGTGTCAGTTTAATGGGATTTTAGGGTTGTATTAGAGGATTATATAAAACTATATTAATTAATGAGTGGTAGTATGAATGCAATAGCACTGTATCAATTTAATAGTAGTAAAGGGTTGTTTCTGTGGGTGCCCCCCAGAAAATATATATTTATATCCAAGCATAAGCACCCACTTGACTCAGAGTTTTAATGCCAGTGCAAAAGCACTTTAAATTCAATCTTAATATTAGCACTGGTGGTGAGTAGTGTAAGTAAAAATGGTATTTAACATTATCAATACATCAATATGTGAACTGACAAACGCATGGGAAGAAATATGTGTTTTTCAAAACCAGTAAAGAAAGATAAATAAATAGATATATAAATAGATAAATAAATAGATAGATACATTAATAGATAAATAGATAGATAAAAAGATAGATAGATAATAGATGGATAGATAGATTGATTGATTACATGAGTCGGGTTGCAAGTGTATTACAAGTTGAAAGTAAATATTTATCACTTGAGCGCTAACCTGACAGGCCTTTTGTAGGACATTGCCCTAAAGTATCTTAGCACTTTTTGTGAGAAAAAATACTACAATTAACTCCCACCTCACAAAAAAAAGTCTAGCGAAAAAAAAAAATACTCTAAAAAGTGCCCTGGAATTTGGCTGGCAATTGCCCTTAAATGGGCATTTAGCTCTTTTGTTGGCCGGGAAAAAAATAAAAATAAATCCCCTAATCTTAAAAAAACACCCCAAAAAACCCGTAACCCTGAAGATAGTACTCACCAAAGATAAATCCGTGCGGTGGTAGTGCTCCATTTTCTCAACTTCATCCCTTTCAGGTTTTGTAAAACGTTTGAGCAGTAAATGCAATTGTGTTTGAACAATTTACACATTTACTTTCAATTTGTAGTATGAGCAGACATTAACACTCAATGCCACCCATAGAAAAAAATATGGGGAGCATAAATTACCGCGATTTCACGCAAACAAAATAGCGGTAATTGAAACAGAGCACCACCTTGATCTTGCGATCGTGCTCCACTCGTAATCTGGCACTTTCTTTGTATTTCCTTAGCCTTTCATCTCCAGGACTCATATGCTTTGATCTTATGTGCTGCAGTTAATTGTGGTCAGGTCCTCTCTCTACCTTTTTTAACTATACTGGAAAAGCGAACAAAGCACCTCCAATTACCCTCAACGGATACATTCCCAAAAGAGTGAAATCCAAAAAACACATTTTTAGTACTCCGATATTTTAAAAAAGATAACTTTTTGCATCATCTATAAGTAGCTAAAACGTGTTTGAAAGGTTGTGTTATGTGTAATAATTTATTTAAACAAAGAAAGAAATGAAGAAAATCTATAATGAAAATATATTTGAAACAACATTAAGCAGAACAAATTATGCAAAAAGCAGAAATACTGTAAATCAGCTTACGTGATTTTCTTTGTGATCATTATCGTAACTGCAGGAGCTAATTTTTTATCAAGTGTTAAGTGACCTTAGAAATACATTACTGAAAATATCAAGTGTTTTTTTTTCTTCATTTTCTATAATACTAGACTAATTTTCTGCATATTATCAACTAGCAAGAAACTATTGTGTGTGGACGCCTGCAATGTTCCCGCTGACCCATTTTTGTAGCAACAATTAAAATCAGTTGCACAACTGCTTTTATCTGTTACACAACTATATTTTTCTATAAAAAAAACTATGGGAATCTAAAAAAGAGCTAATCCTGAACAAAGACTATATAGTCTAACACTAGCATCAGCTGTCCTGATCTTACCACAGAACATTCCCACCAGAAACACACCTAAATCTCTGCTGTACCCATGTCTACCACTATATTTAAAGGGATATGAAACATTTTTTCTTTCTTTCATGATACAGATAGAGTAGGCAATTTTAAGCAACTTTCTAATTTATTCCTATTATCAAAATGTCTTTGTTCTCTTGCTTTCTTTATTTGAAAAGCAGGAATGTAAACTTAGGAGCCGGCCCATTTTTGTTTAAGCACCTGGGTAGGGCTTGCTGATCAGTGGCTAAATGTAACTCCAATCACAATCTCCCACATTGTATATTACTTAAACTTCTGCTCTATTGATGCTTCTTATAGCAATTAACCCTATCCCTATTAACCTTTCCCAAATTAACTTTACTTCTAATGGCTTAACTGATCACCCATGCAATTAAAGAGACAGTAAACACATTGGGCTAGATTATAAGTGGAGCATTAATTTATTGTGTGCCCGTAAATGGGCAAATTCACCTATTTACGGAAGCACAATAAATAACCAGCTATTACAAATGGCTAATTAATACTAGCGCAAGTTTGCAGTAGCAATTAGTTTCCTGAAGTATATCAGTCTGATCCCGCCAAGTAAGGTCAGTCCATCCTGGCAATACCAGGCAATTCTCCTCTGAACAAGAAACATGACAACCCCAGACAATCGTTTTGGCCCTCTGTGGGCCTCGTCAGTGAGGTGCAGCCATATTCCTCTAAGCACACAGACTTTATGTACATATACACCAATACATACAGCTGTTTTTCTTTTAATAAACTAAGCACTGGTCTTACTGTAATTATCACAAAGATTTTGCAACTCTTTACCGGATAAAATGTTTTTAAACATGATTAATGAAAGGTTCAATGAACTCTTTAATTTACTCAGCTATCAAGTAATTTAATTGTCATGTTTTTTTAATAGCTTTATAATCTCTCTGGTCAGGGATTTGGTTTAGCTCATACATTCTATATATGCTTTGTATGGAAGTAAAGATAATTGTTACTTTAATATTCAAACAAACACCTTAGCCACCTTAATCAAGAAATTATATTATAATACTCTAGATGCTTATATACAAGATACAAATACAAATGTAGTGAAGCTAAGAGTATATAAATATGTCCTTATACCTTTTATCCTGCAATTATTTCAGAATTTGTTATTAACCACTTCCACTAGTGAAGTTATTAAGCATGTCACAGATGCAAATACAAATAGATTCTTGTTCTAAAGGTATTTTAATGCACTGCTTGTAATTTTCATTTTTATACAATGTTCTTTTGTACACCCCCTGGCACTGATCTGAGGCAAGAAGGTGGTGTGGATGTGCTTTTTCACACGTTAAAATCACCCGTAGTTATGATAATTTCTCGTCGGCTCTGCTGGACTTGTTCCGGGATTATGCCAGTGGGGGAGGATGCTCCAATCAATGCAGGTTATGAAATCAGGCAGGAGACCGGTCCGTCAGGGAAAACACAGCCGGAGGTTAACCCCCTACCTGCCAAAGCAAGATAATCTTGTTTGTTGACTTGATAAACTTAGAGCGATTAAAGATCACTAGCACTTCAGATTCTCGTGCTCTGTGATCTTTGCTCTGTGTGCGGGGGTGCTGGCCGAGGAGGACCGGAGAACAGTGAGCATGTGGTCGGGGGAGCACTCGCTGTGAGAAAAAAAACTTAAAAAAATACATCCCAATACACCTTTGAGCGGACTATATATTGTCATCATGGTGTCATGGAATAAGCACATGTGGAAGTTCTTCGGTCCTCCTCAGCCAGCACCCCCGCAGGTAGGGGTTAACCTCCGGCTGTGTTTTCCCTGACGGACCGGTCTCCTGCCTGATTTCATAACCTGCATTGATTGGAGCATCCTCCCCACTGGCATAATCCCGGAACAAGTCCAGCAGAGCGGACGAGAAATGATCATAACTACGGGGGATTTTAACGTGTGAAAAGCACATCCACACCACCTTCTTGCCTCAGATCAGTGCCAGGGGGTGTACAAAAGAACATTGTATAAAAATGGAAATTACAAGCAATGCATTAAAATACCTTTAGAATAAGAATCTATTTGTATTTGCATCTGTGACATGCTTAATAACTTCACTAGTGCTACTCTCAGCATGTGCAAGATAAATGTGCACGGACTACACAAATTAGCCATTTTGGCATCAGGGTCACAATCAGATTAGAAGTAATCGTGGTAACAGTAATATAACTAACCTTTATTAGGAACACAAGTTTAGAATATTTATAATAAAAATGCAAACTACAACGTACAGCTAAAGGTAAAAAAAAAAAAAAAAACAAAGTTGCTCATGGTATCTTTTCTTTGAGCAAATACCCTAGATGAACTGAATAATAGGAGCGTGAGCATGCAGGGACGAGAGGATCCTGTACTAGTGTTGCAGTTCAAGCTTTTGGGAGATTTCAGAGAAGGAGGAGTAAGGTGGCCATTTCAAAACAGCCTGATGAGATCTAGTAAATTTATTTTCTGCCAAAGTTTATTTAGATGAAAATTGGGCTAGAGTTTGATGTAAAGTATGAACCCTGTATGAGAGGATTGAAGGAAGGGTTACGTGACCCCACTAGGAAGAAGTCATGGGGTGAAGAAAAGGACAAGGGGGCTGGGCTGAAGAGGGGGGTTTATAAACCTAATACAGGAAGTGACAGGACACACTTTAATCAGGAGCAGCACGGTGGGGGATTACTTTTCTTACCTTAATGGAGGCCTTGTTAGCTGAGTTGATGGAGGTGGTGAGGCAGAAAGGAGCTGGCTGGATAAGGGAGAGGCTGGAGACTGCAGGGAGAGCAGGCACAGGCAATGCGATGGAGGTCCCTGTCACCAGAGGGGCAGCTGCGAGGAGGAGTGTACGGCCTGTAAGGAGATCCATGCCTCCAGAATGTCTGAGCCCTGATGGGGGCATTGGTGGAAGGAGGAGGGAGAACAGCAGGCCCTTTGGAAGTCCAGAAGATGTGGAGCAGCTGGGAGCAGGGGGAGCGTCAACGGCCAGGCCCAGGGCGGGCTTGAGGCCTAGAGAGGAATTGCCTAGTGACGTCACAGCCCGGCGGTCGCAGCCGGGGCCTCAAGGGAGCAGAAGAAGAGGCAGGTCTGTAGGGGCCATTCAGGAGGTAGAGCGGCTACAAACGGGACCGGAGGAGACGGCCATGGAGGGCCCACAGAGGAGACCGGCGGCTCTGGATGACGTCACGGCCCGGCAGTCGCAGCCGGGGCCTAGGCCTGGAAGAGGCGGACGGCGGAGCTGCCGGGTGGTGACGCGGAGGGCAGTGGACTGTGCCTCTACGGCAAGGGTGGATGAGGCGGAAGAAGCCAGCAGGGAAACAGAGGCATTGGAGGACCTGGAGCTGTGGACGAAGCCACCACTGGGGTTGGATGCCAGTGGTGACTTCGATGAGGAAGAGGAACCACTGTAAGGGACATCAGCAGGAGCAGGAACAGCTGGCCAGGTAGGGGGGATGTCTGCCCTGGCGCAGCTTTTGAGGATGTTGTTCCCACCATGGGGAGGGGAGGGGGGGCAGGGATGTGAATGGGAGGATGGAGAGGGGGGGTGATGTGACTGGTGCCTCTTCCTCACAGGCGACTAGATCCGGACGTGATACGGGGAGGGATCACACCCCCCTGAGGAGGCGGGAATCACCCAGAGGGCGCAGGAGATCTCGGTCACCTCGGAGCAGGGGACCGGGAGGGACAGAGAGAGGATCGCCAACATGGGCCAGGATGGACTGGTCCAGAGAAAGGAGCAGGCACGGCAGGGGGAGGTCCCCTGCCAGGAGAGGAACAGTGAGATGCCTCCTGGAAGCGGGCAGGGAGGAGTCAGTCAGGAGACCGAGAGAAGCCAGCCAGAGTGGGGCTAGCAGGTCTGGCACAGGAGGAGGAACGGACAGATGGGGAGAAGTGGTTGGCAGGTGAGTCGACTGTGCTGCTTCCTGGAGTGAATGATAACTTGGCTGGCGAGAAAGAGGTGTTATTGGCAGGTTTGAGGGGCCTAATAGCAAACTTGGAGAAACCATCAGGGGTGGGGTCGCCAGCGGCAGCGTGGGTGCAGCCAGGAGGTGGGGTCCAAGCAGGAGGATCGCAAGCGGGAGGGAGTACTCTGCCGGCAGCAAGTGGGGCAATAGGTGGAGGAGAGACATTGAAGGTGCCGGAGGACGCCTTGAGGAGGCCTTGTCTGTGTTCAGTGGGACCGTTGGGGATACATCTTACCAGCAAGTTGCGGGAAAAGATTTGGAAGAGGAAATACCTGGAGATTCTGTCGCTTCTTCCGTTGGATCAGGTATTAGAGGTGAAGGAGGACAATAAGGAAAAAGGGAAGAAGGAGGAGGAGGAGAGGCAGAAGCGGTGGAGGAAGCTGCCCAAGACATTCGGGAATTGGTCCTGGGGGTTCTGTATTCTAGCTAGTATGATGGGGGAGAAGTTCCCGGAGCAAGGATCGTCCCTATTCTGCTATTATGATGAGATCGCGAATGCGTATCAGACGTATGGCGGGATGGCATGGTGGCGATACGACAAGTGATTCCGGCAGCAAATGGCGGTGAGGCCCGAGATTCGGTGGGATGATAGGGACATGGGGATCTGGTTGGCGATGATGACGCCCCTTGGGGGGGGCAGTCCTTTCAGTCCGCAGAGCATGGAGTTGGAGCCGGGGGTGGTAATGGGAGCACAGCATCGGTTATCCGGAAGGGACTGTGCTTTCAGTTCAACGAAGGACAATGCCGCTTTGGGGCTTCATGCAAATACAAGCATGAGTGTTCGGGCTCTGGGGGAATCCACTCTTTCGCCAAGTGCTTTAAGAAAGCGCGGCAGGGAGGAAAGCCCAGAGAGGTGGGTAATACGGGCACGGACTCCGGTGAAGGTAGGAATAAAGGTGCCGTGGCTAAGGGTGTACGCCAATAGGCGGGGATGTGCGGCGGATGCCGACTTGCTGCTGACGGGGTTTAGTTCGGGGTTTTTTATTCCATACAAGGAGCAGGCACCAGGGGAGTTTGGGGGTAAATTGAAATCGGCACAGGAATTCCTGGGGGTAGTGAGGGAGAAGTTGCTCAAGGAGGTAGCGATGGGTAGGATGGTGAAATACCGCCCTTGAAGGGTTTGCGGATTTCTCCGCTGGGGGTGGTTCCGAAGAAAGGGGTAGGCCAGTTCCGGATGATACATCATCTGTCGCACCCAAAGGGGCTGTCAGTCAACGATGGGATAGACCCAGAGTTGGTGTCAGTGAATTATGCTTCCTTCAACAGGGCAGTGGCATTGGTGAGAAAGGCTGGGAGGGGGGCATTGCTGGCCAAGGCAGATGTGGAATCAGCTTTCAGGCTGCTGCCGGTGCACCCTAGGTGCCATCACTTGCTGGGGTGTTCGTTTGAGGGAGCATTTTTTGTGTACCTGTGCCATCCAATGGGCTGTTCAATCTCCTGTTCGTATTTCGAAAAGTTTAGTTCCTTTGTTGAATAGGTGGTCAGGCAGAAGGCAGGTAAATCCTCGGTGGTTCTGGATGATTTCTTGTTCATTGGTGCAGCGGGTTCAGGGGACTGCAAACACCTAGTGAAGGTGTTCGGGGAGGTAACCCGGGATTTTGGTATCCTGGTTGTGGCAGAGAAATCGGAGGGGCTGGGGATCCAGTCGGACATGATTCGGATGGAATGTAGGCTCCCAGAGGATAAATTGGCGGACCTGAAGGGTGTGCTGGGGGAAGCGCTGGCTGCCCGGAAGATGACGTTGCGGCAGATCCAGTCGTGCTGGGGAAGTTGAATTTTGCATGCTGGATCATCCCCTTCGGCAGGGCATTCTGCCGCCGGCTGTCACTGGCGACGGCCGGAGTGTCGGATCCAAGGCACCATATCAGAGTGATGAGGGAAATGAAGGAGGACTTGAGGGTGTGGGTCACTTTTCTGGGCGAATTCAATGGCAGATTGATTACCCAGGAGGTAGGTTGGTCAGATAACGACTTGGGTCTATTCACGAATGCGTCAGGGACCCTGGGGTTCAGGGCTTACCTTCAAGGCAAATGGTGTGCTGACAGGTGGCCAGGCAGCTTGGGGGAGAGCCAGTTCTTGGAGTTTTTCCCGGTAGTGGTTGCATTGCGGGTGTGGCCCCACATTTTGAGGGATAAGAGAGTCACCTTCCATTCGGACAACCTGGGGGTGGTGATGGCCATTAACAGGTTGACAGCGAGTTCCCCCCCCCCGGTGGTCAAGTTGCTGAGAGCGTTTGTGTTGGAGTGCCTGAGGAATAACATAACTTTCAGAGCTGTCCATGTGCCGGGTAAGCTGAATGTTATTGCTGATGCTTTGTCCCATTTGCAGTGGGAGCGGTTCCAGGCAGCAGCACCGGAGGCAGACGAGGAAGGCGTGCCTTGCCCAAAGTACCTGTGGAGCTTGGGCATGGTGTAATTGATTTGATCTGGGGGTCGTTGGCGGGCGCGACGTGGAAGGCATATGCCCAAGTGTGGAAGCAATGGTGTGAGTTAAATGGGGGGAGGCATTTGCTGGAGGATGAGGGAAACCAGTTAGGGGTGCTGTTGGCATGGGTAAAAAGGTGGGGGGAGGAGAGGCTGTCGCCTTCTGAAATAAGGAAAAGGGTGGAGGCCTTAGCGTTTTGGTTCCAGTTGGTAGGGGGTGGGGACCTAACAAAGGTATTTGTGGTACGGATGGCGGTGAGAGGTTTGTGTAGGGGGAGATTGAGGAGTGATGGCAGAAGGCCGGTGACGTTTGCTATCTTGGAAAAGCTGATGGGTTGCTTAAGAGGGTTGGGTGTCTCCGAATTTGAGGTAGCGCTGTTCAAGGCGGCTTATATCCTAGCGTTTTTTTGGGGGCATTTAGGGTGTCAGAATTGGTGGGTCAGAACAGGAGAGACGGGGGGGCCTTCAAGGTGGGGAGGTGATCGTGAGAGATGGGGCGGTAGAAGTGTGGTTGAGAAGGTCCAAGACGGATGAGTTGGGGAAAGGATGCATGGTGAGCTTAAGGGAGATTGGGGGCGAATGTTGCCCTGTGGCAGTCTCTGCCCTAGGGGGGATGGGCCATTGTTTGTCCATGCTGATGGGTCCATATTGTTGAAGTACCAATTTATTGCGGTTTTCAGGAAGGCCTTGGGGATCGGGGCCATGGAGTTCGGGTCCCATTCCTTCAGGATTGGGGCGGCGACTGAGGCTGCGGGGTTGGGTTTGGATGTTGCTGTGATTAAGAGGATTGGGAGGTGGAGATCAGACAGGTTTTGGGGGTATGTTAGGCCAGGGCTAAGGGCCTGAGCGCAGGGTGGGAGCTGATACGGCTTTATTTGTCTTGACAGGTCAGGTGAAGTGCTGGGTGATAGGGCACTCATACATTTATTGGGCAAGGAAGGCTGCCGCTGTGAAGGAAGATGGACTACAATTGGGACTTGCTAGGGAGCAGGTGGAGATCAAGTGGTTCGAGGTCCGGGGTATGAAATGGGATCAGCTAGTGCAGAAGGTGGAGTTTTCTAGATTGTTTTCTACCCCACAGGTTTTGGTTATACATGTCGGGGGGAATGACTTGGGATTCATGTCCCAGAAAGAGTTGGTGGAAGACATGAAGAGGGGTATTGACCGCTTGCGCCAGCTATTTCCTGGGGTCATCATTGTATGGTCTGAAATTGAGAGCCGGTTGGTGTGGAGGGCAGCCTGGGATCTGGGGAGGTTGGAGGCTTCCAGACGGAAGATCAATAGGATGATGAGTGGGTATGTGAGGCGTGTTGGAGGTATAGGTTTGAGGCATGTGGAATTTGAGGGGGAATCGGGGAGGTGCTATTATTTGAAAGACGGGGTCCACCTTAATGAAGTGGGGCTTCACTCTTTTATTTTACACTGAAGGAGGGGATTGAGAAGGCCTTAGCTCTGGGTGGCGGTTCTCACCCGGAGGGTGAGGGGTGGCGGGGTGCTTGCCCTGGTAGGTAGAGGCTTACGCCTGTTATGAGATGGTTGGGACTTCCTGTTTCAGCAACAGGGGGTTGGTTTAATGGTGGTAGCCCCTCCCCTGGGTAGAGCGGGGCTTGTAAGATGAATAAGTGGGGGCAAGCACTGGGTTGTTTATAAAAGTTAATGTTATTTATGTTTATTTGTTGTTAATAAAGGAGCTGCGGCCTTTCAACCCCAACAAAAGGTGTGTGGTTTATTTCTTGGGTAAGGTGCAATGTCAACTCGACTATGGGGGGTCAAGATTGTTAATTAACTAATCTAAATAAATAACAGTATTTTTTGGGTTGACTGTCCCTTTAAACACACTGTAATGTAGGGCTGATTAGAACATGTATTTGTTTGGATTATTATGGCTCTTTAAGAGTTGCCGAGTAGCACACTTCTAAATGTAATACTCATTTTTGAATTCTTAGGACTAAAAATTGCAATGACCAGATTGATAGAAATCTGGTATTTTAGCTCTTGTTTTTATGTAAATATGTACAGTAGTTTTGTCAGATATTGATCATGGGAAAAAAGGCTTTTTGTATACCCTCATTATGGTGCGTTTAAAAAGTTTTGTCAAATCAATAACTCCAATGGCTGAATAACTTAAAATGACATTTGTGAGGGCTACATTTTAGAGTAACATACAAAAAAAAAAAAAAAGATGAAAGTCAGGGCACAATGTTTATTGGATAGTCACTTATAGATAGGTACATTTGAATTCTAGTAAATGCAAAAAAAATAATAATCACAAATTCATTATCTAATGCTGTGTCCTCCTATCTATTGCTTTGGATCTGTGTCTGTCTAGCTGTGTTACTGTGCAGCTGCTCCTGTAATGTTGGGATGTCGTTGCCCATAGAAAATAATGAGGAATTAATTTTGTCCACACCCGAATACTGTTAAGAAATTTCAGCCAAAACAATTAAACAGGTAAACCAATCTGAGATATCATTAAAAAAAATCATATGATTTGTCTGAAACAATTTTCCATGAACATGTCTAGTTGTTTATGGGGACTACATTCCCTAATGGGGAATTGCACCAATTTAACCCCTTAATGACCATAATGTACCCTGTATGTCACTGGTCGTTAAGGGTTTTTTCAGGACATAATAGCACAAGTCTAGCAAGAACACACTATTAATGCCCTCCCTCCAGCAGGCTTTGTGGAATAGAGCAGTCTCAACGCTGGTGGCAAGACCGCACTATAAAACAATCAAGTCCCAAAAAAAGGCCAGCGACATACAGGGTACGTCGCTGGTCCTTAAGGGGTTAATAGTGGTGTGAATGTTCTGTGTAAATTCAATAAAGGCTTATAGGCTACATTTAATTTATAGCATACATAGAAAACTAATCTATTGTAATAGTGGAGGTTAAATAAATTTAATAGAGGTTTATAGGGAGAAGCATTTAGTTAACAGCAGTTTATGTTAAATAGTTGAGTCGGGACACTGTATCAATTTAATAGGATTTTAGGGTTGTATTAGAGGATTATATAAAACTATATTAATTAATGAGTGGTAGTATGAATGCAATAGCACTGTATCAATTTAATAGTAGTAAAGGGTTGTTTCTGAGGGTGCCCCCCAGAAAATATATATTTATATACCAGCATAAGCACCCACTTGAGTCAGAGTTTTAATGCCAGTGCAAAAGCACTTTAAATTCAATCTTAATATTAGCACTGGTGGTGAGAAGTGTAAGTAAAAATGGTATTTAACATTATCAATATATCAAATTATGAACTGACAAATGCATGGGAAGAAATATGTGTTTTTCAAAACCAGTAAAGAAAGATAAATAAATAGATATATAAATAGATAAATAAATAGATAGATACATTGATAGATAAATAGATAGATAAATAGATAGATAATAGATGGATAGATGGATAAATAGATTGATTGATTACACGAGTCGGGTTGCAAGTGTATTACAAGTTGAAAGTAAATATTTATCACTCGAACGCTAACCTGATGGGCCTTTTTTAGGACATTGCCCTAAAGTGTCTTAGCACTTTTTGTGAGAAAAAATACTACAATTAACCCCCACCTCACAAAAAAAAGTCTAGCGAAAAAAAAAAAAATACTCTAAAAAGTGCCCTGGAATTTGGCTGGCAATTGCCCTTAAATGGGCATTTAGCTCTTTTGTTGGCCAGGAAAAAAATAAAATAAATCCCCTAATCTTAAAAAAACACCCCAAAAAACCCTTAACCCTGAAGATAGTACTCACCAAAGATGAATCCGTGCAGTGGTAGTGCTCCATTTTCTTAACTTCATCCCTTTCAGGTTGTGTAAAACGTTTGAGCAGTAAATGCGATTGTGTTTGAACAATTTACACATTTACTTTCAATTTGTAGTATGAGCAGACATTATCTCTCAACGCCACCCATAGAAAAAATATGGGGAGCATAAATTACCGCAATTTCGCGCAAACAAAATAGCGGTAATTGAAACAGAGCACCACCTTGATCTTGCAATCGTGCTCCACTCGTAATCTGGCACTTTCTTTGTATTTCTTTAGCCTTTCATCTCCAGGACTCATATGCTTTGATCTTATGTGCTGCAGTTAATTGTGGTCAGGTCCTCTCTCTACCTTTTTTAACTATACTGGAAAAGCGAACAAAGCACCTCCAATTACCCTCAACTGATACATTCCCAAAAGAGTGAAATCCAAAAAACACATATTTTAAAAAAGATAACTTTTTTGCATCATCTATAAGTAGCTAAAACGTGTTTGAAAGGTTATGTTATGTGTAATAATTTATTTAAACAAAGAAAGAAATGAAGAAAATCTATAATGAAAATATATTTGAAACAACATTAAGCAGAACAAATTATGCAAAAAGCAGAAATACTGTAAATCAGCTTACGTGATTTTCTTTGTGATCATTATCGTAACTGCAGGAGCTAATTTTTTATCAAGTGTTAAGTGACCTTAGAAATACATTATTGAAAATATCAAGTGTTTTTTTTTCTTCATTTTCTATAATACTAGACTAATTTTCTGCATATTATCAACTAGCAAGAAACTATTGTGTGTGGACGCCTGCAATGTTCCCGCTGACCCATTTTTGTAGCAACAATTAAAACCAGTTGCACAACTGCTTTTATCTGTTACACAATTATATTTTTCTAAAAAAAAATCTATGGGAATCTAAAAAAGAGCTAATCCTGAACAAAGACTATATAGTCTAACACTAGCATCAGCTGTCCTGATCTTACCACAGAACATTCCCACCAGAAACACACCTAAATCTCTGCTGTACCCATGTCTACCACCATATTTAAAGGGATATGAAACACATTTTTTCTTTCTTTCATGATACAGATAGAGTAGGCTATTTTAAGCAACTTTCTAATTTATTCCTATTATCAAATTGTCTTTGTCCTCTTGGTTTCTTTATTTGAAAAGCAGGAATGTAAACTTAGGAGCCGGCCCATTTTTGTTTAAGCACCTGGGTAGCGCTTGCTGATCAGTGGATAAATGTAACTCCAATCACAATCTCTCACATTGTATATTACTTAAACTGCTGCTCTATTGATGCTTCTTATAGCAATTAACCCTATCCCTATTAACCTTTCCCAAATTAACTTTACTTCTAATGGCTTAACTGATCACCCATGCAATTAAAGAGACAGTAAACACATTGGGCTAGATTATAAGTGGAGCACTAATTTATTGTGTGCCCGTAAATGGGCAAATTCACCTATTTACGGACGCACAATAAATAACCAGCTATAACAAATGGCTAATTAATACTACCGCAAGCTTGCAGTAGCAATTAGCACTCTGAAAATTAACTAGAAGTCAGACTTTTGGTTAATTTTAAAAATGTCCCCCAATTGCCCCCCCAAAAAAGAGTTTTGTTTAGTGTTATGATTAAAAACTTTAACCATCTTTATTTTTTATAATATAACTCCACAAAGCGGTTGTAAAGCCTTAAAGTGCACGGATATGTGGTGTTAGACAAAAAATGGCACTGAAAAGTGCCTTTACATTGTGTTCTATTGGGACTGTGTAATTACTATAAATATATATGTATATGCATATATACATATATATTTATGTGTTAATATGTGTATATAAACACATTATACATAAATATATATGTATATATTCATATACATAAAAATCTCCAAAGAAAAGCACTCTCTATCTAGCCTGTTTAAATCAGGAACCAGGGTGCAAGGAATTGCAATATATATCATAGAAGAAAATTGCACTCACTGGGTTTGAATCAAATAAAAAGGTTACTAGCGGAAATGTTTGTTTGATTCAAACCCAGTGAGAGCAATTTTCTTCTATGATATATATTCATTTACATATATATTTCAATTTTGTTGCCCATCGCTGCGCAACTTACCCCCTTCGCTGCACTATGTTCTAAGTCGTTTCTCATGGCATGAGAATGAGGCTCCCATTGGAGCTTATGGAAGCGTGCTCTGGTGAGCACAAAGCGTCCCTGCAATGCAAATGTGAGGTCCTCTAATACCAGCTCACAACTGCTTGCAATTTTGCTCTCCACTTGAAAATTTGGCCCTTGGTAATTACAAGACATTTCTCTAGTGTTGCTATAAAAGAATAGCAGATCATTCAAGTCTAAATGTTTTTAAAGCATATTGACACAGTTTGCTTAAAACTATTAATAGTTAAAGGGACACTGAACCCAATTTTTTTCTTTCGTGATTCAGATAGAGCATGACATTTTAAGCAACTTTCTAATTTACTCCTATTATCAAATTTTCTTTATTCTCTTGGTATCTTTATTTGAAATGCAAGAATGTAAGTTTAAAGGCCAGCCCATTTTTGTCGAACAACCTAGGTTTTCCTTGCTGATTGGTGGATAAATTCATCCACCAATCAAAAACTGCTGTCCAGAGGTCTGAACCAAGAAGAAAAGCTTAGATGCCTTATTTTTCAAATAAAGATAGCAAGAGAACAAAGAAACATTGACAATAGGAGTAAATTAGAAAGTTGCTTAAAATTGCATGCTCCATCTGAATCACAAAAGAAAAAAAATTGGGTTCAGTGTCCCTTTAAATTCTATACCCTGTTTCCCTAATATTGAGGAACCAGTCCGGGCTTGAGTCTGCAGACATCACGGCTAGTCACAGCCATATTGTTGGTATAAAATGCATTTTTTTACAGTTGTTATCAGTTAAAGCCAATTATTGAAAACCATGTAGCAGGATTAGCCTTTAGATGTCAACAGGGTGCATTTCAAGTCCTGGGTATTAGAAAATTCATAGTTTTCACAGATAAATTACATGAAAGGGGCAACATAATAATAAAAGTATATTGAAAAGTTGTTTCATTATGAAAAAAAAAGATTTTTTATAAAAATTTCAAAGCATTTACTGTCCCTTTATCTCTCATGGTGGTCCTTGCCACAGTAAATAATGACTGACCTGATAACCTAGCACAATGAACTCTAAAAATGACTTCGGCCCTTCAGATACTGGTATTACCTAATTTAATTACCCTTCTTACTTATCTGAAAAAGTACACTTCCCTTCACCGTAAGTAACTCTAATGACTGATCAAACATTAAAAACTTCTTGGGCCCCATTTATTATTTAAGTAGATATAGGATGTAGAGGTGCAGGTCTTAATGATGTGTCCTTTTTATGGTGTTTGCACACTGAGGAGTAAAAAACTTGACTTGTGATTTGTAGAAATTGACACCAAATAATTTGTGCAGTATACTTCAAAAAATTCAGAGTTCAGCCTCTTCAAATAGGGTTATAGCCAGGTTTGCCCATTCTTTAAATTTACAGATATCTGCAAACAATGAAGGTCACACTGAAAATGGTTGTATCTCTAATAAAATATTGAAAAGGAGCGCTCAAAATGAGCTAAAGTGCGGCTGTATTGGACAGAAGTGTAAAGTGCATAAAATACTGGACAATGGTAAACTTAAGCAAGCGCAGAAAATTAACCTCTAATACCTAACAATACTACAATCTAAATGTCCTAGATAAATGCACTGAGAATCGCTACAAATGCATGAAATACGTATATTCGATCAAAAAGAGCTGTAAATAAATTTGATATACAATTTAATAAAGTGCAATTCATATAAATCAAAATTCATAAAACATTCATAAAAGATACATAAAAAATAATCATAAAAAATACATTTAATACAATTGATTAAAGGTCGACCTTATAATATCAAATAACAATAGGAAATAACAATCTGTCTAAATAAATCAGATACAAAAACAAATAAAATAAAATAAAAATCACATAAGCCAAAACAAAATTAAGTGATAATGTGTGTCCATTAAACAATAGAACAAGGGTCCTCAAAATGCCAAAAAGGTCTATATGAAAGTCTTTATGTTCTTTGTGCTTGCAAACTTGAAAATCCGTGTAGACGTCAAGCCTCCTATTAACAAAGAACAATCTCCTTAAGGCAGTGTGACGAGCCGTTTAAATATCAATAGTGTCTACTCGCAATCCTGGAGCCTTTTGTCCTACAAACGGCTGCTAACTGAATATCCCCCTAAACTGACAGGCTAAATAGCAATCAGCCCGAACAGTCAGAGGTGTGTTGGCCAAAATTCAGAAGCGCCGTATAACACAGGAACACCGGCTCTATGCGAGATAAGAAGTTAACTCCATCTAGGGAGTGAATTAGAGCAACGCGTTTCAATTAAAATCTTTGTCAAGCTTGTTACCGGAGGGCTCCTTTCCGGGTAAATATATACCTATATCTAGGATCTGATTGGATGGTCTCATAACCAATCAGGATGGCTAAATCCGCTACCTGTCACTCAAATCCTTAGTATGTGCCGCGGCTAAAGTACAAATTACAATGCCATATGCACAAATTGTTAACGTGCTAATCTGACAGTTATGAAAAGCACAAACTAATAGGTCTACAACAACTAAATACGATTATATAAACCTCTAATGTCACAGTTTGTATAGCGCTAAATCGCCGCTAAAGAATTGATACAAATTGTTATATACCTAACAACGCCAGTGTTTAAAAACCCTATAATAAGTTAATGTGAGAAACCTTATTTATATAAAAGAAACCTTATTTAAAAGAAGACAAAACTAAAATATGGGGATTGCAGATAAAACTGCCAGAGGATATCTCAATACCTAATGAAAAATTCCTACTTAAAAAATTAAAAATAGTACTAATATATATGTCACATTGGCCGTAATATGGTGTAAAATAGTGATTGATAATAGAACTTCTCAGATGTGAAACCAAATACAGATATTTTTAATTTATGATATAATACATAAAAATTTTTGACATAATATGTAAAAAAATAATTTATTTATTTATTTATTTTTTTTTGTATTTTTGCAATTCATAACAATATATATATATATGTATATATATATATATATATATATATATATATATTTATATATATATATATATATATATATATATATATATATATATATATATATATATATATATATATCAAATTTAAATAAAAAATCAGATAAAAAATCAGATAAAAAATCAGATTGAATAAAAATTCTCAAAACTTTTACACAATACCTAAAAAATTCATAAATTTTTTTATTAAAAAATTCTATTAAAATATTCATAAAAAGCAACCTAAATCAAACTCAAGGTTTTGACCATTTGGAGTTAATGTTCTAAGCTCAAAAATCCACTTAGTTTCTAATTTGAGAAGTTCATTAAGTACATTACTCCTTCTCCAGTTTGGTTTTACTTTATCAATCACTGTATAACTAAGGTGATTAGTGTTCCCATTGTTACATATTTTAAAATGCCTAGGGACAGGGAGATCTTTGTTCCTTTCAAGATTCATGTTTTCAATAGAGTTTAAGTGTTCCCTAATTCTATCACGTATAGGCCTTGTCGACTCACCTATGTACTGAATCCCACACGAACACTCTAATAAATAAACGACATTAGAGTCAGTACATCTATATAAAGGCTAGATTTAGAGTTTGACGACCAAAGGGGTGCGTTAGCTACGCATGCTTTTTTTCTCCCGCACCTTTTAAATACCGCTGGTATTTAGAGTTCACAGAATGGCTGGGTTTTCACTGCGTTAGGCTCCAAAAAGGGAGCGTAGAGCATAATTTAACGCCACTGCAACTCTAGATACCAGCGGTGCTTACGGACGCGGCCAGCTTCAAAAACGTGCTCATGCACGATATCCCCATAGAAAACAATGGGGCAGTTTGAGCTGCAAAAAAACCTAACACCTGCAAAAAAGCAACGTTCAGCTCTTAACGCAGCCCCATTGTTTTCTATGGGGAAACACTTCCTACGTCTGCACCTAACACTCTAACATGTACCCCGAGTCTAAACACCCCTAACCTTACACTTATTAACCCCTAATATGCCGCCCACGCTATCGCTGACACCTTTTTTTTTTTTAACCCCTAATCTGGCGCTCCGTAAACCGCCTCTACATACATTATCCCTGTGTACCCCTAATCTGCTGCCCCTAACACCGCCGACCCCTATATTATATTTATTAACCCCTAATATGCCCCCCACAATGTCGCCTCCACCTGCCTACACTTATTAACCCCTAATCTGCCGAGAGGACCGCACCGCTACTATAATAAAGTTATTAACCCCTAATCCGCCTCACTCCTGCCTCAATAACCCTATAATAAATAGTATTAACCCATAATCTGCCCTCCCTAACATCGCCAACACCTAACTTCAAACATTAACCCCTAATCTGCCGATCGGAGCTCACCGCTATTCTAATAAATGTATTAACCCCTAAAGCTAAGTCTAACCCTAACCCTAACACCCCCCTAAGTTAAATATAATTTTATTCTAACAAAATAAATTAACTCTTATTAAATAAATTATTCCTATTTAAAGCTAAATACTTACCTGTAAAATAAACCCTAATATAGCTACAATATATATAAATATATTATAAATTATAATGATATTGTAGCTATTTTAGGATTAATATTTATTTTACAGGCAACTTTGTATTTATTTTAACCAAGTACAATAGCTATTAAATAGTTAATAACTATTTAATGGCTAAAATAGTTAAAATAATTACCTGTAAAATAAATCCTAACCTAGGTTACAATTAAACCTAACACTACACTATCAATAAATTAATTAAATACAATACCTACAATTATCTATAATTAAACCTAACACTACACTATCAATAAATTAATTAAATAAAATACCTACAAATAAATACAATTAAATAAACTAACTAAAGTACAAAAAATAAAAAAATATTTACAAACATTAGAAAAATATTACAACAATTTTAAACTAATTACACCTACTCTAAGCCCCCTAATAAAATAGTAAATAAAAAAATGCCCTACCTTATTCTAAATTAAAAAAGTTCAAAGCTCTTTTACCTTACCAGCCCTGAAAATGGCCCTTTGCGGGGCATGCCCCAAAGAATTCAGCTCTTTTGCCTAAAAAAAAAAAACACATACAACACCCCCCCAACATTACAACCCACCACCCACATACCCCTAATCTAACCCAAACCCCATTAAATAAACCTAACACTAAGCCCCTGAAGATCTCCCTACCTTGTCTTCACCTCACCGGGTCCTGATCTTTCCAGAAGAGGCTCTGAAGTCTTGATCCAAGCCCAAGCGGGGGGCTGAAGAGTGACGTCCATCCTTGGGCTGAAGTCTGGATCCAAGCGGCGGCTGAAGAACTCCATCATCGGGCTGAAGTCGGAAGTCCATCATCGGGATGAAGTCTTCTATCAAGCCGCATCTTCAATCTTCTTTCTTCCGGAGTGGAGCCATCTTCTTCCAAGCCGACGCGGAACATCCTCTTCAACCGACGCCTACTCGCTGAATGACGGTTCCTTTAAATGACGTCATCCAAGATGGCGTCCCTCGAATTCCGATTGGCTGATAGGATTCTATCAGCCAATCGGAATTAAGGTAGGAATATTCTGATTGTCTGATGGAATCAGCCAATCAGATTCAAGTTCAATCCGATTGGCTGATTGGATCAGCCAATCAGATTGAGCTCGCATTCTATTGGCTGTTCCGATCAGCCAATAGAATGCAAGCTCAATCTGATTGGCTGATCCAATCAGCCAATCGGATTGAACTTGAATTTATATTGTAGCTATATTAGGGTTTATTTTACAGGTAAGTATTTAGCTTTAAATAGGAATAATTTATTTAATAAGAGTTAATTTATTTCGTTAGAATAAAATTATATTTAATTTAGGGGGGTGTTAGGATTAGACTTAGCTTTAGGGGTTAAAACAATTATTAGAGTAGCGGTGAGCTCCGATCGGCAGATTAGGGGTTAATACTTGAAGTTAGGTGTCGGCGAAGTTAGGGAGGGCAGATTAGGGGTTAATACTATTTATTATAGGGTTATTGAGGCGGGAGTGTGGCGGATTAGGGGTTAATAACTTTATTATAGTAGCGGTGCGGTGCGCTCGGCAGATTAGGGGTTAATAAGTGTAGGCAGGTGGAGGCGACGGTGAGGGGGGCAGATTAGGGGTTAATAAATATAATATAGGGGTCGTCGGTGTTAGGGGCAGCAGATTAGGGGTTCATAGGGATAACGTAGGTGGCGGCAGCGTGCGGTCGGCAGATTATGGGTTAAAAAATTTTAATAGAGTGGCGGCGATGTGGGGGGACTTCGGTTTAGGGGTACATAGGTAGTTTATAGGTGTTAGTGTACTTTAGAGCACAGTAGTTAAGAGCTTTATAAACCGGCGTTAGCCCAGAAAGCTCTTAACTACTGACTTTTTTCTGCGGCTGGAGTTTTGTCATTAGATTTCTAACGCTCACTTCAGACATGACTCTAAATACCGGCGTTAGAAAGATCCCATTGAAAAGATAGGATACGCAATTGACGTAAGGGGATCTGCGGTATGGAAAAGTCGCGGCTGGAAAGTGAGCGTTAGACCCTTTAATGACTAGCTCAAAATACCAGAGGGCGGTAAAAAACAGCGTTAGGAGCCTCTAACGCTGGTTTTGACGGCTACCGCCCAACTCTAAATCTAGGCCTAAGTTTTTAATTTTGTAAACCTTCTTTGTAACTGTTGATTTAAATTCTTTTCTTTTAATTGAGTGTTTGCAGGCCTTACAGCTCAAGCATGGGTAAAAACCCACAATTTTCTCACCTTTTAAATCTATATCACTAAGAGGACTAGTTTTTTTCTTTAAATCGGTCGGCGCTAATTAATTTTTAAAATTTTTGCATTTTTTATATACTACCCTAGGTTGATTTGGCAAACACGGGCCTATCACTTCGTCAGACTTTAAAACATGCCAATGTTTTTTGAGGATTTTTTCTAATTTTTTATTATCCTCATTGTATTGTGTGATAAACGGGACTTTTAATTCACCATTATCTAATGTAGTGGCAACATTAATTTTACTTTGTTTTTTACTTAATAAAAGATCCCTATTCATATTAGAGGCCTCAGTTATTGCATTGTTTATTAATTCTACGTTATATCCCTTATTGATAAATTTGTTCACTAAAACTTCTGATTGTTGAGTATAATCTAAATCTTCCATGCAATTTTTCCTAATTCGCATGAATTGGCTTTTTGGAATGTTTTTCTTCCATTTATCCAAATGGCAGCTTTCTGCATGTATATAGCCATTGGCATCTACAGGTTTAAAGTAAGTTTTCGTTACAATCTTATTATTTATAATATTTATTTGTAAGTCTAGAAAGTTTATACTTGTTTCGTGTATTTCAAACGTAAATCTAAGATTTTTATGATTATTATTCATCCTCAAAAAGAACCATTCCAAATCAGTTTTGTTGCCTCTCCATATGATAAGTATACCATCTATATACCGTTTGTAGGAGACCAGATTTGCCCCCAGATCGGTAGAGTCTAGAAATATTCTCTCCCACAGACCCATAAATAAATTCGCATAACTAGGGGCAAATCTGGTCCCCATCGCTGTCCCACATAGTTGCAAATAAAACTTTCCATCAAAATTAAAATAATTATGAGACAGAATAAATCTAATGCTCTCAATTAAAAAAAGTTTTCTGTTCAACTGGCAGTGTATCATCATTATTCAAATAAAATGTAATTGCTTCAATCCCTAAATCGTGTTTGATACAGGTATAAAGCGCCGAAACATCACATGTGGCTAAAAGGCAATTTTCATCCCATTCAATATCCTCTAACAGTCTCAGGACATCAGTAGAGTCCTTCAAATATGAAGGAAGATCTTTTACATAGTCTTGCAAGAATATATCTATGTATTCTGAGAGATTCGCTGTAATTGATTCGATGCCCGAGACTATTGGTCTCCCAGGGGGATCACTAATATCCTTGTGAATTTTTGGGAGACAATATAAGAGTGGGATTTTCGGACATTTAGGTATAAGATAACCACTCTCCTTATCATTCAAAATACCTATATCACTTGCCCTCCTCAAAAGAGCATTTAATTCTATCAAAAAATCATCAGTAGGGTTCTTTTTCAGAACTTTATAGGTTTCTCTATCATTCAGTAGATTATAACACATATCGAGGTAGCGGGCTATCCCCCCCCCCCTCATTTGTCCGCTGGCTTCACTATTACTGTGTTGTTAAGTTCCAAATCCTTTATTTCAGATAATTGTGCTTTAGTTAAATTTGCCTTTCTATGCCCTGTTTTCTTCAACTCCAAATTCTGTATATCTTTAGTAACTAATTTCTCAAAGGTCTCAATTGCCCCTCCTTTAATATGTTTGGGATAAAAACGTGATTTTTCTTTCAGATTTGAATGTTTAAATGTCTCCTCTCTCTGTTCAAAGGTATTATTTCTCTCATATGGAGTCCTTAGGAACCATTTTTTAACCGTTAGATTTCTGATAAATTTGTGTGCGTCTATAAAGGCACCAAATTTATTCACCCTATTCCATGGAGCGAAGGATAGACCTTTATTCAGGACCTCAGTTTGTTTCTCTGTCAATTGAATTTTACTCAAATTGTATATATTACTCCTATCTTCCTTTAAAACCTTTTAGTTTTTGGGTTTCTGTAATCCTCTTCTCCCTAGTTTTCTGAAGCCCTTCTTTTTCTTTGGCTTTGATGTGTATGTTGTAAGTTTACCTCCTCCCAATTTTGATCTCTCTCTAAAAAATGGTTTTGTCTCATTCCTGAACCACTTGGGCCTTGTGTTAATTGCTCATTATGTAAAGGATTTTCATTTAATTCTTCTTGATCAGGGAAAGTTAGAGGTTGAAATCTATTTTTTAGAGTAAAATTTTTTGGGGAGCTAAAATCATTACTTCTAAATACATGGCGGTTTCGTGTGTGCCACTGGTTTGGAGTATTTCTCCAATTGTTATTGAAATTTCTATTTTTATTATTATATGTGCCCTCCCTTTATTGATCCTTTGGGTTCGATTCTAGAGTCTTAAAATAAGCATTTTGTGTTTGCCATTGGTTGGTTCTATTCGGTTGGTATTGAGTATAGCCAGCCTCATTATCTCCAATAATAATCCCCACTTTTATTTTTATTATTATTCATAAACCTAATGTGTTCTCTATCATTAGAATAATAACCACCATTGTGCACTCTAGTTTGTTCATACTGTATATGTTGACCATACTCAGCATGTCTCAATCTTGATTGAGGCCATGTACCTTGTTCCTTTCTAGGTGGTCTGATTCCATTATCATTTACAAACCTTTGGTTATTTTGATTATAAGCAATCATCTTTGGTTTATTTTGGAAATTAGGTGGTTTATATTGATGTTGAAGATTTTCATCTCTAATTAATTTTTTGTCTTTCAATTGTATAGTTGGTTCAACTGGTGGGTTATTGGTTGTAATGTGGGCAGTTGTTTTTTTATTGTTAGTATGTCTCCATGTATGTGTGATGTAACATTCATTATTAGGGTCATTCTCATAAGTACTATAATCGTCTCAATCCCTTTTTAATTTCTTTGCTTTATTATTCATAAGCTCATCTCTATTGGTACTAAGACGTGCTTTTATTTCTAATTCATGATCTTTATATTCTTTACTTCCTTTAAAAGGACTTAATTGAGTGTCTATAGAGATAATTTTGGTATTACTATAATTAATAATTTCTATTTTGTCTCTTATTCTACTACTTACACACTGCTGGATCCTTGAAGACAGAGCTACAAGGCGAATGAGACGCTGAAAATCGGAGCTGCATGTTGAAAGTATAGCAGGAGCAGCTGATTGCTAACTACGGTGGCCTGGATGCGACACGTTGACGTCTGACGTCACACGCCGGCTAGCGTGGCGCAGTGGAGAACAGACTGATTCCCGGGTGAATGGTTTGGATCCGACAGCTACCAGCAAGAAGTTTTGACGCGGCCCGGACTAGGAGACGGAGGAAGCGGTAAGCCTGAAGTGAGTAAACTGAATCAGGTGAGCGATCCGCATGTTGAAAGTATAGCAGGAGCAGCTGATTGCTAACTACGGTGGCCTGGATGCGACACGTTGACGTCTGACGTCACACGCCGGCTAGCGTGGTGCAGTGGAGAACAGACTGATTCCCGGGTGAATGGTTTGGATCCGACAGCTACCAGCAAGAAGTTTTGACGCGGCCCGGACTAGGAGACGGAGGAAGCGGTAAGCCTGAAGTGAGTAAACTGAATCAGGTGAGCGATCCGCAAATCTCAGTGTGTGTCTCCCAGAATGTCCGGAGCTTGAAAGTAAAAGTGTCGATTGGCTTGCTACGCTGTAAGTGGATTCTCACAAGCTGGGGGACAATTTGTTTATTAGCAGTGTCTGGAGGGGAAACAAAGATTTTTCTCTATACCTTTTGAGCACAACCCTGTGAGTCTGTTGGGGGCAACATTGTTAGGAGTGGCATTGAACTGTTTTGCATTATATCCCTCTAAGACTCGGGTTGTTGCTGTCCTCAACTCACATATCCATATTATTTGGTACACATAGTTTTAAGTGGCCAAGTATTACTAGCAAAGATGGCAACAGGGTTATTTTCTTTGAAATCTATCTCTGATTTGGACTCAGAAAGATTAACATTGGAGGATACGTTTGTTAAACAAACTGAACTGCTTTCTATCAGTGATGTGTTTCTGGCTATGGAGCGCACCTTAATTAAAGAGTACAGAATATGGTGGGACCAGAGAGCATTGGAGAAATACTTGACTTTGGACTTGATCCCTAGGGGGTTAAGAATGCGTAAATTCCACACCTTCCAGGTTGAAGACTCTGAGTTTATGCAAGAATGGAATGATATATTGAGTGATTGCTCTAAGAGACTCATGCAATTGATTATTAAGTTTAAGCAATGCCAGTTGATTAAAATCAGGGAAGAGTTAAATCATATACAGACACAATTGAATGAGTACTTGGAGCATCCTAAATATAAGGATTTTGATAAATTATTGAGTGAAACAATTGTTAAGTTTAGGGGTGAGATTGATAACTTTAAACTTAAGAAATTTGTAAGAGACAATAATGATTACACCAATAATAAAGTTTATACTTGGCACAGTAGGTCTAGCTCCAGAATAAACAGACATAGGGCTAGAAAGAATAAAAGTGCCGTAAAGGTGGTAACTGGAGGGGAAGGTAAAAAAGTGACCTTTTCAGATAAGGACAGCACAGATGAGGATAATGACTGCAGGTCTGATGATTATGGTGCAGGTGACTCTAGTGGATACTCAGGTGATGAAGTGCAAATTATGGTACCTAAGGGTGTTCTAAAGAAGGTAGATACAGCACAAAGTTCAAATTTGAGAACGCCAGGGGGTACAGGTAGGGTCCCAAGCACCAGGAAGAGTCAAAACAATGCAGATATAAGACAGCAGGAATTTCTCAGTGACAGTGAGAGTGATGTTAGACCACCGGCATTTGTACCCCAGATAGCAGAGACTAGTCAGGAACAGGTTTTTTGGCTAAGCCCAAAAACAATAGAAGGAGGCGGAAACATAGGTCAAGGAGAAAAAGGGAAAGCCAGGGCACAACCAAGAAGAAATGCATGCAACAAATACAAAATATGACTGTCATTAATTTATCTGATGTTATACTTACTGACCCACAGATTGAAGTGCTTAGTTTGGGTTTGGGGTTTGTTCCCACCAATAAATTTGACTTATTTGAAACCATTGTTGACATAAACCGATTAGTGAGAGATTTGACCCTCAAAAAGTTTTTCTGGGGGTCTGCCGATCAGGAGGGAGAATTAGAGACTGAAAATAATGTTAACACACAGGATACTGTTGAAGCTCCCCCCAATATCTCTGATATTATAGACTTCAGAGAAGGTGTTGATTTTTTGACCCTACATGAGCTGGGTACTTTAAGCTCCCAGCCTGATTTAGCAGTTAAGAAAACCCATGCGGGGTTCAAACCCCGATCAATTTTCTATCCCACCAGAACCAGAGGACCCTTTATTGAAGTTTTTCACTGCAGGGTAGAGGAGGATTTAGTCAAGCTTTCAGAACAGAACCATAGGGCTATATATAATCTGAATCGAACCCAGAAGTTGGCATTGGAACAACTTGGGAAGCAGGATGACATTGTCATCAAGCAAGCGGATAAGGGGGGCTCAATAGTGGTGATGGGGAGAGAAAAATATGTTGAAGAAGCTTTGAGACAGTTGACAGACACCCAGGTTTATCAGGAACTCAGCTTTAATCCCACTGAGCAATTTGGGATTGAGCTGAGACATCTTTTGGATGATGGGTTGATGAAGGGAATCATTGACCATGAGACTTTTGAGTATTTGATGGTATTAAAACCTGTTATACTGATCTTCCATCACCTCCCCAAGGTCCATAAGACCTTGGTGGGGGTGAAGGGCAGACCAATTGTCTCAGGTATAGGGTCACTCTTTGAGAAACTCTCAGGTTGGATTGAGTCCCTTCTACAACCTGTTGTACATCTTTTGCCATCCTATTTAAAGGATACTACACATCTTATTAGGGCTATGGAAAGCATTAAATGGGAGGAGAACTATACATGGCTAACGGTGGATGTGGTGGGCCTCTATTCAGCTATTCCTCATGAATATGGCATTGAAGCCGTTGGGTATATGCTAAGACATTTTAGTAATTACCACGAGGAATTGAATAAATTTGTGATAGAGGCCCTCACATTCCTTTTGACACATAACTACTTACGCTTTGAACGTACCTTTTATCTCCAGAGAAGTGGGACAGCGATGGGGGCTAAGTTTGCCCCATCATACGCCAACCTTTTTGTGGGTTGGTGGGAGCTGTCCCACGTCTTTGGGGATAATAACCCATTTAGAGATAAGATCAGATCATATAAACGCTTTATAGATGATCTCCTTTTCATCTGGGTAGGTGAGACTGTTGAAGTGCAGGATTTTTTGACCTACCTTAATTCCAATAGAGTGGGTTTGGAATTCACTGCCCAAGTAGGGACAAATACGATACCTTATTTGGATGTAGAACTTAGGGGGACTATCGCCAGTGGTGAAGTTTCTACTTCCCTATATCGCAAACGGATCACATCTAACTCCTTACTCCATGCTAGGAGTAACCATCCCCATCATACGGGGTTTGGGGTGGCCAAGGGACAGTTCATGAGAATAAGGCGGAACTGTTCCTTGGAGGAGGATTTTGTGAAAGAAAGTGAAACACTCAAGAGTCTTCTGGCTGAGAGAGGCTATTCACAGAAAACCATTAATAGAGCTCATCTGGAAGTAACTAGAATGGATAGGAGTGAGGTATTGAGGGGTAACACCAGACAAAAGAGGAGTTATGACTCAAGTAGACCTACCCTGGTTACTACCTATAGCCCACAATTTAAGGAAATTACTGACATAGTAAGTAAACATCTGCCTATTTTAACAGCGGAGGATAGTTTGAAGGACTATGTGTCCAAGGGCTTTAACTTTGTATCTAAAAGAGCATGCACAATTGGCAACCTGGTGGCACCAAGTGTACCAAGGGAGAAAGATCGGGCCAAAAGTAGTTGGCTCAGTGTGAAAGGGCACTTTAAATGCCATTTCACAAAATGCATAGCTTGCCAATATAGCAGGGTTACATCTATTTTTAGTCTGCAACAACAAATCGGGTGTTCAATTTGGCTAATTGCACAAATTGTAGAACCTCCTTTGTGGTATATTTGGTATATTGCACTCAATGTAATGGGCAGTACATAGGATGTACCACTAGGGAGGTTCGCTCCAGAATCAGGGAGCATCTAAATGACATTTCCCACGATAAAGACAGCTCGGGCCTCTCACAACACTTCATTTCTGTACATGGGGGTGATGTAACTACACTCTCATGGCAGGTAATAGAAAGTGTACATAACCCCCCAAGAGGGGGCGACAGGGCAGCACGGCTGATGCTGCGTGAAGCTTTTTGGATCTTCAAAATGAAGTCGAGAAGACCAAATAGCTACAATATAGAGGGGGATGTGATAAATTTTTGGAGGAAGTAGAAGTTCAGTGATTTTAATTAACCTCCTAAAGTTCCCTACTTTAACTAGCTTTTTAGAATTTAGTCACTAATAACATATATGCACTGGTTGAGGGAAGGATAACCTAAAATATAGTGACTTCAATTAGGTGAATATGATAGGACTGACACTAGTTTAGTTAACTGGAAATTGTTGCCATAAAACCAATTTAAGGTACTGGATATTAGTGCAATTATATACTTATAAATCATTAAAAATGTTAATGGTGTATACATGTATTATAAAGTGTACATGTTCACATGTTTCACTTTTGAAACTTAAAAGGAGTATATTTGCAAGGTTAATTTCCAAGATGTAGCAGCTGTTAATTAAACTGGAAGGGGTTAACTTTATCTTTTTGAAGAACCAATAGGGATAGATGTTCAGGCTTAAGAGGCAGGAAGTAGGGGTAGCTGGTCATGTTCATGATTAAGGAATTGACCGAAACATGTAGGACAGACTGGTTCCTGAAAATGTGCTGTCTATTCTTTTGCTTTTAAACCCTGTTGCCTTTTATGGACACTTTGCACTTTTTGGAGATATAGAAGAATTAAAGGTTTATGCTTTTAAGGATCGCAGTGTATTTTTTCTATTTTGTCTCTTATTCCTTTAAAAGGACCTAATTGAGTGTCTATAGAGTTAATTTTGGTATTAATATCCTCCAGAAGTTTTACTCTGAATTCCCTTATAAGTTTCATTAGTTTAATTGATGCCTCCTCCAAAATTAACCTCCATTTACTCAGAGTCCTCCACATCAAAAGCACATTCCTTTTTTGTTCTTAGACCCCTAGGCACCCGCTGTTCTTTAATGTATACATCAAAAAAAGCACAATCTAACTTTACCTCATCTCAAGCCTAAGAAAATGTTCCACTTCCAACATCATCTGATCTAAGGTGTCACTATTCAACCCTCCATGTTTTACTCTTTCTTGGATGTTTAACCCAATATCTTTATAGAAATCATTCCTCAACTCAGAGAGAACACTATCTCTATCCATAATGGCTGCAGGTGGTCACTGAGAGACAAACAAATGTCAAGAAAACAAAAATGTGTAAGACTGCGCCAAAATAAAACTACTGCACAAACTCCAAATAAAATAGAAGTCTCTCTAATTCTATAAAAACGTATAAATAATAAAATATTGAAAATGAGCGCTCAAAATGAGCTAAAGTGCGGCTGTATTGGACAGAAGTGTAAAGTGCATAAAATACTGGACAATGGTAAACTTAAGCAAGCGCAGAAAATTAACCACAAATGCCTAACGATACTACAATCTAAATGTCCTAGATAAATGCACTGAGAATCGCTACAAATGCATGAAATACATATATTCGATCAAAAAGAGCTGTAAATAAATTTGATATACAATTTAATAAAGTGCAATTCATATAAATCAAAATTCATAAAACATTCATAAAAGATACATAAAAAATAATCATAAAAAATACATTTAATACAATTGATTAAAGGTCGACCTTATAATATCAAATAAAAATAGGAAATAACAATGTGTCTAAATAAATCAGATACAAAAACAAATAAAATAAAAATCACATAAGCCAAAACAAAATTAAGTGATAATGTGTGTCCATTAAACAATAGAACAAGTGTCCTCAAAATGCCAAAAAAGTCTATATGAAAGTCTTTATGTCCTTTGTGCTTGCAAACTTGAAAATCTGTGTAGACGACAAGCCTCCTATTAACAAAGAACAATCTCCTTAAGGCAGTGTGAAGAGCCTTGTGTGAAGTATATAATCTGTACTCACAGTGTCAGAAAGCTGATGTCTGCGATGGTATATTGCCTAGAAGCATATACTGTATAGTTCTTAATCCCAGATACTCCCCACATTAAACGTACAATAAGTTAATTCATAGAGTGAAATAAATTACAAGTGACTGATATTATCGTTAAAATATCAATAGTGTCTACTCGCAATCCTGGAGCCTTTTGTCCTACAAACGGCTGCTAACTGAATATCCCCCTAAACTGACAGGCTAAATAGCAACCAGCCCGAACAGTCAGAGGTGTGTTGGCCAAAATTCAGAAGCGCCGTATAACACAGGAACACTGGCTCTATGCGAGATAAGAAGTTAACTCCATCTAGGGAGTGAATTAGAGCAACGCGTTTCAATTAAAATCTTTGTCAAGCTTGTTACCGGAGGGCTCCTTTCCGGGTAAATATATACCTAAATCTAGGATCTGATTGGATGGTCTCATAACCAATCAGGATGGCTAAATCCGCTACCTGTCACTCAAATCCTTAGTATGTGCCGTGGCTAAACTGCAAATTACAATGCCATATGCACAAATTGTTAACGTGCTAATCTGACAGATATGAAAAGCACAAACTAATAGGTCTCCAACAACTAAATACGATTATATAAACCTCTAATGTCACAGTTTGTATAGCGCTAAATCTCCGCTTAAGAATTGATACAAATTGTTATATACCTAACAATGCCAGTGTTTAAATACCCTATAATAAGTTAATGTGAGAAACCTTATTTATATAAAAGAAACCTTATTTAAAAGAAGACAAAACTAAAATATGGAGATTGCAGATAAAACTGCCAGAGGATATCTCAATACCTAATGAAAAATTCCTACTTAAAAAAATTAAAAATAGGACTAATATATATCACATTGGCCATAATATGGTGTAAAATAGTGATTGATAATAGAACTTCTCAGATGTGAAACCAAATACAGATATTTTTAATTCATGATATAATACATAAAAAAATTTAACATAATATGTAAAAAAAATACATTTTTTATTTATTTATTAATTTTTTTATTTTTGTAATTCATAACAATATATATATATATATATATATATATATATATATATATATATATATATATATATCAAATATATCTCAAATTATATATATATATATATATATATATATATATATATCTCAAATGTAAATAAAAAATCAGATAAAATATCAGATAAAAAATCAGATAAAAAATCAGATTGAATAAAAATTCTCAAAACCTATTAGTTTGTGCTTTTCATAACTGTCAGATTAGCACGTTAACAATTTGTGCATATGGCATTGTAATTTGTACTTTAGCCGCGGCACAGGCTAAGGATTTGAGTGACAGGTAGCGGATTTAGCGATCCTGATTGGTTATGAGACCATCCAATCAGATCCTAGATATAGGTATATATTTACCCGGAAAGGAGCCCTCCGGTAACGAGCTTGACAAATATTTTAATTGAAACGCGTTGCTCTAATTTACTCCCTAGACGGAGTTAACTTCTTATCTCGCATAGAGCCGGTGTTCCTGTGTTATACGGCACTTCTGAATTTTGGCCAACGGCACCTCTAACTGTTTGGGCTGATTGCTATTTAGCCTGTCAGTTTTGGGAGATATTCAGTTAGCAGCCGTTTGTAGGACAAAAGGCTCCAGGATTGCGAGTAGACACTATTGATATTTTAACGATAATATCAGTCACTTGTAATTTATTTCACTCTATGAATTAACTTATTGTACGTTTAATGTGGAGAGTATCTGGGATTAAGAACTATACAGCATATGCTTCTGGGCAATATACCATCGCAGACATCAGCTTTCTGACACTGTGAGTACAGATTATATACTTCACACAAGGCTCTTCACACTGCCTTAAGGAGATTGTTCTTTGTTAATAGGAGGCTTGTTGTCTACACGGATTTTCAAGTTTGCAAGCACAATGGACATAAAGACTTTCATATAGACCTTTTTGGCATTTTGAGGACACTTGTTCTATTGTTTAATGGACACACATTATCACTTAATTTTGTTTTGGCTTATGTGATTTTTATTTTATTTTATTTGTTTTTGTATCTGATTTATTTAGACACATTGTTATTTACTATTGGTATTTGATATTATAAGGTCGACCTTTAATCAATTGTATTAAATGTATTTTTTATGATTATTTTTTATCTATCTTTTATGAATGTTTTATGAATTTTGATTTATATGAATTGCACTTTATTAAATTGTATATCAAATTTATTTACAGCTCTTTTTGATCGAATATACGTATTTCATGCATTTGTAGCGATTCTCAGTGCATTTATTTAGGACATTTAGATTGTAGTATTGTTAGGCATTAGAGGTTAATTTTCTGCGCTTGCTTAAGTTTACCATTGTCCAGTATTTTATGCACTTTACACTTCTGTCCAATACAGCCGCACTTTAGCTCATTTTGAGCGCTCCTTTTCAATATTTTATTATTTATACGTTTTTATAGAATTAGAGAGACTTCTATTTTATTTGGAGTTTGTACAGTAGTTTTATTTTGGCGCAGTCTTACACATTTTTGTTTTCTTGACATTTGTTTGTCTCTCAGTGACCACCTGCAGCCATTATGGATAGAGATAGTGTTCTCTCTGAGTTGAGGAATGATTTCTATAAAGATATTGTGTTAAACATCGAAGAAAGAGTAAAAAACGGAGGGTTGAATAGTAACACCTTAGATCAGATGATGTTGGAATTGGAACATTTTCTTAGGCTTGAGATGAGGTAAAGTTAGATTGTGCTTTTTTTGATGTATACATTAAAGAGCAGCGGGTGCCTAGGGGTCTAAGAATAAAAAATAAATGTGCTTTTGATGTGGAGGACTCTGAGTTTAAAAGTAAATGGAGGTTAATTTTGAGGAGGCATCAATTAAACCAATGAAACTTATAAGGGAATTCAGAGTAAAACTTCTGGAGGATATTAATACCAAAATTATCTCTATAGACACTTAATTAGGTCCTTTTAAAGGAAGTAAAGAATATAAAGATCATGAATTAGAAATAAAAGCACGTCTTAGTACCAATAGAGATGAGCTTATGAATAATAAAGCAAATAAATTAAACAGGGATCGAGACGATTATAGTACTTATGAGAATGACCCTAATAATGAATGTTACATGACACATACATGGAGACATAATAACAATAAAAAAACAACTTCCAACATTACAACCAATAACCCACCAGTTGAACCAACTATACAATTCAAAGACAAAAAATTAATTAGAGATGAAAATCTTCAACAGTATGAACAAACTAGAGTGCACAATGGTGGTTATTATTCTAATGATAGAGAACACATTAGGTTTATGAATAATAATAAAAATAAAAGTGGGGATAATTATTGGAGACGGAATAGAGATTTTGAATCTGGCTATACTCAATACCAACCAAATAGAACCAACCAATGGCAAACACAAAATGCTTATTCTAAGACTCTAGAATCGAACCCAAGGGATCAATATAGGGAGGGCACATATAATAAAAATAGAAATTTCAATAACAATTGGAGAAATACTCCAAACCAGTGGCACACACGCAACCGCCATGTATTTAGAAGTAATGATTTTAGCTCCCCAAAAAATGTTAATCTAAAAAATAGATTTCAACCTCTAACTTTCCCTGAGCAAGAAGAATTAAATGAAAATCCTTTACATAATGAGCAATTAACACAAGGCCCAAGTGGTTCAGGAATGAGACAAAACCATTTTTTAGAGAGAGATCAACATTGGGAGGAGGTAAACTTACAACATACACATCAAAGCCAAAGAAAAAGAAGGGCTTCAGAAAATGAGGGAGAAGAGTGAGAGGATTATAGAAACCCAAAAACAAAAATGTTTTAAATGAAGATAGGAGTAATATATACAATTTGAGTAAAATTCAATTGACAGAGAAACAAACTGAGGTCCTGAATAAAGGTCTATCCTTCGCTCCATGGAATAGGGTGAATAAATTTGGTGCGTTTATAGACGCACACAAATTTATCAGAAATCTAACGGTTAAAAAATGGTTCCTAGGGACTCCATATGAGAGAAATAATACCTTTGAACAAAAAGAGGAGACATTTAAACATTCAAATCTGAAAGAAAAATCACTTTTTTTCCCCCAAACATATTAAAGGAGGGGCAATTGAGACCTTTGAGAAATTAGTTACTAAAGATATACAGAATTTGGAGTTGAAGAAAACAGGGCATAGAAAGGCAAATTTAACTAAAGCACAATTATCTGAAATAAAGGATTTGGAACTTAACAACACAGTAATAGTGAGGCCAGCGGACAAAGGAGGGGGATAGTCCTTATGGATAAGGACCGCTACCTCGATATGTGTTATAATCTACTGAATGATAGAGAAACCTATAAAGTTTTGAAAAAGAACCCTACTGATGATTTTTTGATAGAATTAAATGCTCTAGTGAGGAGGGCAAGTGATATAGGTATTTTGAATGATAAGGAGAGTGGTTATCTTATACCTAAATGTCCGAAAATCCCACTCTTATATTGTCTCCCAAAAATTCACAAGGATATTAGTGATCCCCCTGGGAGACCAATAGTCTCAGGCATCGAATCAATTACAGCGAATCTCTCAGAATACATAGATATATTCTTGGAAGTCTATGTAAAAGATCTTCCTTCATATTTGAAGGACTCTACTGATGTCCTGAGACTGTTGGAGGATATTGAATGGGATGAAAATTGCCTTTTAGCCACATGTGATGTTTCGGCGCTTTATACCTGTATCAAACACGATTTAGGGATTGAAGCAATTACATTTTATTTGAATAATGATGATACACTGCCAGTTGAACAGAAAACTTTTTTAATTGAGAGCATTAGATTTATTCTGTCTCATAATTATTTTAATTTTGATGGAAAGTTTTATTTGCAACTATATGGGACACCGATGGGGACCAGATTTGCCCCTAGTTATGCGAATTTATTTATGGGTCTGTGGGAGAGAATATTTCTAGACTCTACCGATCTGGGGGCAAATCTGGTCTCCTACAAATGGTATATAGATGGTATACTTATCATATGGAGAGGCAACAAAACTGATTTGGAATGGTTCTTTTCGAGGATGAATAATAATGATAAAAATCTGAGATTTACGTTTGAAATACACAAAACGAGTATAAACTTTCTAGACTTACAAATAAATATTATAAATAATAAGATTGTAACGAAAACTTATTTAAACCTGTAGATGCTAATTGGCTATATACATGCAGAAGGCTGCCATTTGGATAAATGGAAGAAAAACATTCCAAAAAGCCAATTCATGCGAATTAGGAAAAATTGCATGGAAGATTTAGATTATACTCAACAATCAGACGTTTAATGAATACATTTATCAATAAGGGATATAACGTAGAATTAATAAACAATGCAATAACTGAGGCCTCTAATATGAATAGGGATCTTTTATTATGTAAAAAACAAAGTAAAATTAATGTTGCCACTACATTAGATAATGGTGAATTAAAAGTCCCGTTTATCACACAATACAATGAGGATAATAAAAAATTAGAAAAAATCCTAAAAAAACATTGGCATGTTTTAAAGTCTGACGAAGTGATAGGCCTGTGTTTGCCAAATCAACCTAGGGAAGTATATAAAAAATGCAAAAATTTAAAAAATTACTTAGCACCGACCAATTTAAAGAAAAAAACTAGTCCTCTTAGTGATATAGATTTAAAAGGTGAGAAAATTGTGGGGTTTTACCCATGCTTGAGCTGTAAGGCCTGCAAACACTCAATTAAAAGAAAAGAATTTAATCAACAGTTACAAAGAAGGTTTACAAAATTAAAAACTTATATAAAAAAAAACTTATATAGATGTACTGACTCTAATATGGTTTATTTATTAGAGAGTTCGTGTGGGATTCAGTACATAGGTGAGTTGACAAGGCCTATACGTGATAGAATTAGGGAACACTTAAACTCTATTGAAAACACAAATCTTGAAAGGAACAAAGATCTCCCTGCCCCTAGGCATTTTAAAATATGTAACAATGGGAACACTAACCACCTTAGTTATACAGTGATTGATAAAGTAAAACCAAACTGGAGAGGGAGTAATGTACTTAATGAACTTCTCAAATTAAAAGCTAAGTGGATTTTTGAGCTTAAAACATTAACTCCAAATTGTCTAAACCTTGAGTTTGACTTAGGTTGCTTTTTATGAATTTTTTAATAGAATTTTTTAATAAAAAATTTTATGAATTTTTTAGGTCTTGTGTAAAAGTTTTGAGAATTTTTATTCAATCTGATTTTTTATCTGATTTTTTATCTGATATTTTATCTGATTTTTTATTTAAATTTGAGATATAAATATATATATATATTATTATGCATTACAAAAATACAAAAAATAAATAAATAAATAAATAATTTATTTTTTTCATATTATGTCAATTTTTTTATGTATTATATCATGAATTAAAAATATCTGTATTTGGTTTCACATCTGAGAAGTTCTATTATCAATCACTATTTTACACCATATTATGGCCAATGTGATATATATTAGTACTATTTTTAATTTTTTAGGTAGGAATTTTTCATTAGGTATTGAGATATCCTCTGGCAGTTTTATCTGCAATCCCCATATTTTAGTTTTGTCTTCGTTTAAATAAGGTTTCTTTTATATAAATAAGGTTTCTCACATTAACTTATTATAGGGTTTTTAAACACTGGCGTTCTTAGGTATATAACAATTTGTATCAATTCTTAAGCAGAGATTTAGCGCTATACAAACTGTGACATTATAGGTTTATATAATCGTATTTAGTTGTTGTAGACCTATTAGTTTGTGATTTTCATAACTGTCAGATTAGCACGTTAACAATTTGTGCATATGGCATTGTAATTTGTACTTTAACCGCGGCACAGACTAAGGATTTGAGTGACAGGTAGCGGATTTAGCCATCCTGATTGGTTATGAGACCATCCAATCAGATCCTAGATATAGGTATATATTTACCCGGAAAGGAGCCCTCCGGTAACGAGCTTGACAAAGATTTTAATTGAAACGTGTTGCTCTAATTCACTCCCTAGACGGAGTTAACTTCTTATCTCGCATAGAGCCAGTGTTCCTGTGTTATACAGCGCTTCTGAATTTTGGCCAACGTCACCTCTGACTGTTCGGGCTGATTGCTATTTAGCCTGTCAGTTTAGGGGGATAATCAGTTAGCAGCCGTTTGTAGGACAAAAGGCTCCAGGATTGCGAGTAGACACTATTGATATTTTAACGATAATATCAGTCACTTGCAATTTATTTCACTCTATGAATTAACTTATTGTACGTTTAATGTGGAGAGTATCTGGGATTAAGAACTATACAGTATATGCTTCTGGGCAATATACCATCGCAGACATCAGCTTTCTGACACTGTGAGTACAGATTATATACTTCACACAAGGCTCTTCAAACTGCCTTAAGGAGATTGTTCTTTGTTAATAGGAGGCTTGTCGTCGATTCTCAAGTTTGCAAGCACAAAGGATATAAAGACTTTCATATAGACCTTTTTGGCATTTTGAGGACACTTGTTCTATTGTTTAATGGACACATATTATCACTTAATTTTGTTTTGGCTCATGTGATTTTTATTTTATTTTATTTGTTTTTGTATCTGATTTATTTAGACACATTGTTATTTCCTATTGGTATTTGATATTATAAGGTCGACCTTTAATCAATTGTATTAAATGTATTTTTTATGATTATTTTTTATCTATCTTTTATGAATGTTTTATGAATTTTGATTTATATGAATTGCACTTTATTAAATTGTATATCAAATTTATTTACAGATCTTTTTGATCGAATATACGTATTTCATGCATTTGTAGCGATTCTCAGTGCATTTATCTAGGACATTTAGATAGTAGTATTGTTAGGCATTTGTGGTTAATTTTCTGCGCTTGCTTAAGTTTACCATTGTCCAGTATTTTATGCACTTTACACTTCTGTCCAATACAGCCGCACTTTAGCTCATTTTGAGCGCTCCTTTTCAATATTTTATTATTTATACGTTTTTATAGAATTAGAGAGACTTCTATTTTATTTGGAGTTTGTGCAGTAGTTTTATTTTGGCGCAGTCTTACACATTTTTGTTTTCTTGTCAAATGGTTGTATCTCACAGAGTGTATAAAGTGCAGTATACTCTATTCGGAATCCGGTTCCTCAAAGGTTTGTAGCTTAAAAGGTACTTCCAAAAAGGCAGCAAAGAGAATACTTGTTATGATAAAACAAATATTTCTTAAAATATATTGGTAAAAGCTCTTATTTTGGCTCAACGACTGAAATTGTCTTTCTCAAGAGCAGTAAAAAGTTTGGACGTGCTGCCTATGGAGTATTACAGGTGTTTTTATACAGGTAATTAGGGTTCCTGTTCCTGTAATACACCGGAATAGGACACGCAAATAATACAACATTTTTACCTTTTAGTTTATTTCCATCCGATTAATTTTAGAAGTCATACAATGTGTGTTTTTGCTTAAGCCGTCTTGCTTAAAATCTCTATAATTCGTCAAATCGGATAGATATAAACAGGTTATTTTCATAAAAAGACCGTTAGCCAATCAGATTGAAGAAAATAAAAAAGTTCCCTTTCGAGTCCGATAATGTGTGTTTCCCTTTCAGGTCCGATGAGAGTCTCACTGTCACATGTCGTAGTTAAACCAATCATATGGTGAGCGCTGTTCCCAAGATTTTGTGTAACTTGTTCGTATATCTCCTTTTCAGGTCCGATCGAGATTTTACAATCACGTGTCCTGGTTGGACTAATCCTGTGTTGAGCGCTGTTTCCAGACTTTCATTTGACATAATCCAGTTGTAACAATTTCTTTCTTCTTGTTTTTTCTAGGGGGTATGTAATAAAAGTGCGGATCACCTTGTGTTGCTAGGTGTTTGTTTGTTAAATAAACGCTGCTACTCTGATATCTTTATTTAATCCATAATGTCCATATGTTTTTAATGTGTGTATCCACCATAATTCTCTTTTGTTTAATTCTCTTTCCATCTCACCCCCTCTCCAATGTAGTGATACTTTTTCTATGCCCACCCATGATAAATGATTCTTGTCATATAGTGAACAGTTGTTATAATGCAATGGAACTCCGTTATCTTCCTTTTCCTTTTCAATCTTATTTAGATGTTCTAATATTCGTGTTTTTACAAATCTTGAGGGTTGACCCAAATATTGAATCTGACAATTGCATTGTAATAAATAGATTACATTCTTTGTTTTACAGCTAATAAAATATTTTGTTGTGGAAGTGAATGTCTTATGTGTTTTCTTTGTGTAGTTGCATGCCTTGCAATGACCACAGGTATAAAACCCAGTTAAATTTGCAATCTGAATAGGTTTAGGGGGCTTCATCCCTTTTATAAGAGAATGTGCTAATTTTTGTTTGAAACGTGTTCCTTTCCTAAAGGTTATGATGGTTTTTTTTGGGGATAATGTTATTCAAATACTCATCATTCTTAAGGAAATTCCAATGTTGATTTATAATGTGTTTAATTTGTTTATGACCACTATTAAAAGTGGTGATAAACCTGGGAAAAGTTTGGTTATATAAAGACTCTTGTTTTTTATTTGTGATTAAAAGATGTTGATCTCTGTTTCCAACTTCAACTCTATCTTGTTCTAGAGTATTACTGTCGTAGCCTTTGTGTTCAAATCTTTCTTTGATAATTTTAGATTGTGTATTTAAATCATCTATAGTGTCGCAATTTCTTCTTAGACAAAGAAATTGCCCTTTGGGAATTGCTTTTAACAAAGTTGGATGGTGCTCGCTATCTCTTCTAATGTAGGTGTTCATATCACAGCAGCTCTTAAAGAAGGTTTTGGTGTGTATATTGCCTGCTTCTATAAAGATTGTAAGATCCAAAAAATTAATCTCAGTTTTATTAAGTTCTGGTGTCAGTACTATGTCCATGTTATTGTTATTTAAATAAGAAACAAAGGTTTTTAAAGATTCTTCATCATCATTCCAGACACAGAGAACTATGTATCTCCGCCTGGTGTCCTGGCAGAGATACATAGATGATGTTCTCTGTGTCATATTGGGTCACTGACTCCAATATTTTATTTATTTTATTTTATTTCATTTTTCACTTACTTTTGTCAGCAGATAACTTTAAACAATATATGTTACTGATTCACAAATTAAAGTAAATTAAATCTCAAAAATCATTATGATTTATTTATGTACTAACTTATAAAAGTTGAGAAGGAAACATATAACACATAGATATGTACAAAAAACAATAACGGCTTTTTGTTATTCTGGAATAATGATATAACCACAAACTGTTTAACAAATAACTTCATAGAATTTATAGAGTTAACATATGCATTTAGATAGATTCTTGTTAATTTTGATTGATACTATGATGAGGAATTTGACCAATAAATTGTTGCAACTGATTTTAACCGAAAAGTAAACATTATCACTTTGTTTTATTTAGCTGTATTTCATTGATTCTAAGAAGTTCACATGATTTTGTTTTAAAAGATGTATTATTGTCTTGTGTATAATTAATATATGACCCAAGGTGATCCGCACTTTTATTACATACCCCCTAGAAAAAACAAGAAGAAAGACATTGTTACAACTGGATTATGTCAAACGAAAGTCTGGAAACAGCGCTCAACACAGGATTGGTCCAACCAGGACACGTGATTGTGAAATCTCGATCGGACCTGAAAAGGAGATATACGAACAAGTTACACAAAGTCTTGGGAACAATGCTCACCATATGATTGGTTTAACTATGACATGTGACAGCGAGACTCTCATCGGACCTGAAAGGGAAACACACATTATCGGGATTCGAAAGGGAACTTTTTATTTTCTTCAATCTTATTGGCTAACGGTCTTTTTATGAAAATAACCTGTTTATATCTATCGGATTTGGCGAATTATAGAGATTTTAAGCAAGACGGCTTAAGCAAAAACACACATTGCATGACTCTTAAAATTAATCGTATGGAAATAAACTAAAAGGTAAAAATGTTGTATTATTTGTGAGTCCTATTCCGGTGTATCACCGGAACAGGAACCCTAATTACCTGTATAAAAACACCTGTAATACTCCATAGGCAGCACTTCCAAACTTTTTACTGCTCTTGAGAAAGACGATTTTAGTCGTTGAAACGCGTAGAGCCAAAATAAGAGCTTTTATCCAATATATTTTAATAAATATTTGTTTTATCATAACAAGTATTCTCTTTGCTGCCTTTTTGGAAGTACCTTTTAAGCTACAACCCTTTTGAGAAACCGGATTCAGAATTACTCGGAGTGAGTATACTGCACTTTATACACTCTGTGAGATACAACCATTTTCAGTGTGACCGTTATTGTTTGCAGATATCTGTAAATTTAAAGAATGGGCAAACCTGGCTATAACCCTATTTGAAGAGGCTAAACTCTGAATTTTTCGGAGTAAGTATGCTGCACAAATTATTTGGTGTCAATTTCTACAAATCACAAGTCAAGTTTTTTACTCCTCAGTGTGCAAACACCATAAAAAGGATACATTATTAAGACCTGCACCTCTACATCCTATATCTACTTATCTATAACAAGTCCTTTGGGAGAGACTGATAGAAGGCAGCGGTCGCACTAGAGGGGACTACCTTTCTCTAATTATTCTAGTCATTCTGTACAGTTTCTTGTTTTAACATCTATCATATCTGTATAATATTTGAAATTTCCCCATTTATTATTTGCCAGACAGACAAGGTTCTCTATGAGGAATCTCATCCGTCCGGCTTCACAATGAGCCTAATTCACTAATGCCATGAAGCTGCATGTAGCTTAATAAATGGGGCCCTTGACTCTAAACAACCTTACTAACTCTCCCACTGGAAATCCACCCTACATGATACCCCATTTTTAAATGCCAACTATGTGTTCACAAATATTCCCTCAAAACTAGCTCCCCTAAATTACACAAAAGGATCTCCAGTCTTCAGACTTTTTTGATTAGCTGCTGTAAGACCTGTTCATGCCGGTCCTCATCGGATGAAGATAGAAGATGCCGCTTGGAAGATGATGGTTGCCGGTCCGGATCTACTCTTCTTCCCGGATAGGATGAAGACTTTTGACCCTCTTCTGGACTTCTTCAGCCGTCGGATGATGGATGTCTAGCCCCCGCTTGGGCTTGGATGAAGATTTTGGAGCCAGGGCGGATCGGTGATACCTGGTGAGGTGAAGATAAGGTAGGAAGATCTTCAGCTGCTTAGTGTTAGGTTTATTTAAGGGGGGTTTGGGTTAGATTAGGGGTATGTGGGTGGTTGGTTGTAATGTTGGGGGGGGGTATTGTATGTGTTTTTTTACAGGCAAAAGAGCTGAATTTATAATGTGTTTAATTTGTTTATGACCACTATTAAAAGTGGTGATAAACCTGGGAAAAGTTTGGTTATATAAAGACTCTTGTTTTTTATTTGTGATTAAAAGATGTTGATCTCTGTTTCCAACTTCAACTCTATCTTGTTCTAGAGTATTACTGTCGTAGCCTTTGTGTTCAAATCTTTCTTTGATAATTTTAGATTGTGTATTTAAATCATCTATAGTGTCGCAATTTCTTCTTAGACAAAGAAATTGCCCTTTGGGAATTGCTTTTAACAAAGTTGGATGGTGCTCGCTATCTCTTCTAATGTAGGTGTTCATATCACAGCAGCTCTTAAAGAAGGTTTTGGTGTGTATATTGCCTGCTTCTATAAAGATTGTAAGATCCAAAAAATTAATCTCAGTTTTATTAAGTTCTGGTGTCAGTACTATGTCCATGTTATTGTTATTTAAATAAGAAACAAAGGTTTTTAAAGATTCTTCATCATCATTCCGGACACAGAGAACTATGTATCTCCGCCTGGTGTCCTGGCAGAGATACATAGATGATGTTCTCTGTGTCATATTGGGTCACTGACTCCAATATTTTATTTATTTTATTTTATTTCATTTTTCACTTACTTTTGTCAGCAGATAACTTTAAACAATATATGTTACTGATTCACAAATTAAAGTAAATTAAATCTCAAAAATCATTATGATTTATTTATGTACTAACTTATAAAAGTTGAGAAGGAAACATATAACACATAGATATGTACAAAAAACAATAACGGCTTTTTGTTATTCTGGAATAATGATATAATCACAAACTGTTTAACAAATAACTTCATAGAATTTATAGAGTTAACATATGCATTTAGATAGATTCTTGTTAATTTTGATTGATACTATGATGAGGAATTTGACCAATAAATTGTTGCAACTGATTTTAACCGAAAAGTAAACATTATCACTTTGTTTTATTTAGCTGTATTTCATTGATTCTAAGAAGTTCACATGATTTTGTTTTAAAAGATGTATTATTGTCTTGTGTATAATTAATATATGACCCAAGGTGATCCGCACTTTTATTACATACCCCCTAGAAAAAACAAGAAGAAAGACATTGTTACAACTGGATTATGTCAAACGAAAGTCTGGAAACAGCGCTCAACACAGGATTGGTCCAACCAGGACACGTGATTGTGAAATCTCGATCGGACCTGAAAAGGAGATATACGAACAAGTTACACAAAGTCTTGGGAACAATGCTCACCATATGATTGGTTTAACTATGACATGTGACAGCGAGACTCTCATCGGACCTGAAAGGGAAACACACATTATCGGGATTTGAAAGGGAACTTTTTATTTTCTTCAATCTTATTGGCTAACGGTCATTTTATGAAAATAACCTGTTTATATCTATCGGATTTGGCGAATTATAGAGATTTTAAGCAAGACGGCTTAAGCAAAAACACACATTGCATGACTCTTAAAATTAATCGTATGGAAATAAACTAAAAGGTAAAAATGTTGTATTATTTGTGAGTCCTATTCCGGTGTATCACCGGAACAGGAACCCTAATTACCTGTATAAAAACACCTGTAATACTCCATAGGCAGCACTTCCAAACTTTTTACTGCTCTTGAGAAAGACGATTTTAGTCGTTGAAACGCGTAGAGCCAAAATAAGAGCTTTTATCCAATATATTTTAATAAATATTTGTTTTATCATAACAAGTATTCTCTTTGCTGCCTTTTTGGAAGTACCTTTTAAGCTACAACCCTTTTGAGAAACCGGATTCAGAATTACTCGGAGTGAGTATACTGCACTTTATACACTCTGTGAGATACAACCATTTTCAGTGTGACCGTTATTGTTTGCAGATATCTGTAAATTTAAAGAATGGGCAAACCTGGCTATAACCCTATTTGAAGAGGCTAAACTCTGAATTTTTCGGAGTAAGTATGCTGCACAAATTATTTGGTGTCAATTTCTACAAATCACAAGTCAAGTTTTTTACTCCTCAGTGTGCAAACACCATAAAAAGGATACATTATTAAGACCTGCACCTCTACATCCTATATCTACTTATCTATAACAAGTCCTTTGGGAGAGACTGATAGAAGGCAGCGGTCGCACTAGAGGGGACTACCTTTCTCTAATTATTCTAGTCATTCTGTACAGTTTCTTGTTTTAACATCTATCATATCTGTATAATATTTGAAATTTCCCCATTTATTATTTGCCAGACAGACAAGGTTCTCTATGAGGAATCTCATCCGTCCGGCTTCACAATGAGCCTAATTCACTAATGCCATGAAGCTGCATGTAGCTTAATAAATGGGGCCCTTGACTCTAAACAACCTTACTAACTCTCCCACTGGAAATCCACCCTACATGATACCCCATTTTTAAATGCCAACTATGTGTTCACAAATATTCCCTCAAAACTAGCTCCCCTAAATTACACAAAAGGATCTCCAGTCTTCAGACTTTTTTGATTAGCTGCTGTAAGACCTGTTCATGCTAGTCCTCGCAACATTAAGGTCTTCTCTATTTATAGAAAGCTTAACAATTTTGATTAGTTGATTAAGTTAACCAAACATGTTATGGATATGTAGGTGTCAATGGGATGTGTCATAATAGAGTAAGCTATCTCTTTTCAATAGTTAACCTAAATGATAATGAAAAGATGTCAGTTAGCTATTATTTAGTTACCACCAAAAGCTGTCACTAATAATAGTGGTGCAGTTTTGATTGGGTTACTAAATGGTGCCAATATTAGAAATCTGTTGTAATTAGATTTTTGTAATTTACTTATTAATTTTAATGAACTTTAGTGAGCATATATTCTCACAGATTAGTTGTGTCTGTTTTAATACTTGTTTCATACATAAATTCCCTAAGATTTTAAATATTTAAAACAATGCTATTGCAACATGATACATTATTATTATTTTCCTTCACCTGAGAATACAAATGACCTCACTGTAAAATGTAATCCTCACTGTAAAATGTAAGATAAGATACAAAACTTTAAAGGCAAGGAATTTTTTTCTTTAAAGTAGTTGTATATCTTATTGAATTATTGTTACTACCTTAATTGATGTGCTACTTCATATTGAATAATTGGTGCCAGAAAATAGGATTTGGTTTTATTGGCCATTATAGCTTGGTTTAGCAAGATACTAGCGGCTAGATTCCAAGTTTTGTGGTATGAGGGGTGCAGTATTAACTTGCACGTTATTGTCACTGCTCACTTTCCTACAGCGCTGGTATTACAGGTTATCATAAACCCGGCGTTAGCAGGCAAGAAGTTAGCGTAGAGCAAAATTGAGCTCCATATAGCACTCCAATACCAGCGCTGCTGAAAGCTGCGGTGAGCTGGTTTTATGTGCTCGTGCACGATTTCCCCGTAGGCATCAATGGGGAGAGCCAGCTGAAAAAAAGCCTAACACCTGCAAAAAAGCAGCGTAAAGCTCTGTAACGCAATCCCATTGATTCCTATGGGGAATCAAATGTTATGTTACACCTAACACCGTAACATGAACCCCGAGTCTAAACATCCCTAATTGTACATCTATTAACCCCTAATCTGCCACCCCTGACATCGCAGACACCTACATTATATTTATTAACCCCTAATCTGCCACCCCCAACTTCGCCGACACTTACATTATACTTATTAACCCCTAATCTACCGCTCCGGACATCACCGCCACTATAATAAACATATTAACCCCTAAACCGCTGCACCCCCGCCTCGCAAACACTAGTTAAATATTATTAACCCCTAATCTGCCGCCCCTAACATCGCCGCCACCTACCTACATTTATTAACCCCTAATCTGCCGCCCCCAATGTCACCGCCACTATACTAAATTTATTAACCCCTAAACCTAAGTCTAACCCTAACACCCCCTAACTTAAATATAATAATAATAAAAATAATTTAGATAGACAAGATGGAATCTCACCATTCATCTCTTAAACAAGAGCTCAAAACCTTAGTCTCAGAACTTAAAAGAGATATCTCCCTATTAGGAGAAAGGACTGAAAACTTGGGAAAAAACAAGACGACCTTCACCTGGATCACTCTAACCTTTTGGCGTATACACAGTCGCTAGCGGAAATGATTACAGACTTGGAGTCAAACTGGCGGACCTAGAAGATAGGTCCCGCCGTAATAATATTAGAATCTGCGGCATACCAGAGGAAGTAAGCACAACTGAACTTACCAAATACCTTTCAGAGTTATTTAAAGAATTTCTAGGCTCGGTACAAGAACAAGAGGCCTTGATTGATAGAGCCCATCAAGCCCAGCGGCCAAGAAATGCCCCTTCTGGTTCCCCCAGAGATGTAATTATCAGGTTGCACTACTATACGTTCAAAGAGAAGTTACTCAGAGCATCATACCAAAACAAACAACTAAAAGACCCATACCAAACCATTCAGATATTCCCTGACTTATCTTCACTTATGCTAACCTAAAGGTGCTCCTTTCAGCAAGTAACCCAGGCCTTACACCAAAACAATATAAAATATAGATGGGGCTTCCCGGTCAAGTTATTTTTCCAAATAGAAGAACGGTCATACATTGTCTCCACCCGTGAACAAGGGTGCAAAATTCAACTTTCTGCCGGCCTTCTTCGCTCTCAAAATCAACCTAAAGATCCTACTGCCCAATCTGAGAAGCTCAATGCCACTGCACTTGAATGGCGCCCACTTCCACACAGATTTAACTACCAAACTAAAATAAAAGAGATCCCTTCCATCCATGGGGACCCTTGACTTAATCCATAGAGTGAAGGACAATCTCCCTGTTAACAACTGGTCATCATTACCTTCTTTAGTGAGATGAACTTGATACTCCCTTTTACTAGTGACAACATGGACAATCAGTATAGCGGATGGTAATGTAATGTGTCTTGTTATGTCCACTGTTATTATGTTATTGGTTCTTGTATTATTGTTCTCTTATGTTGATGTTCTTATTTCTTAACCCATAAACCTAATTACTATTTGCTTACACCTCGAGGTTGCTTCTGACTATATCACCCTTCTATTATAGGACATTACACAACAGGTAGTTCACGAACTGAAATACATGTGGCGTGCTCATTTATCTTAGAACCGCCCTATACCATGTTTACCTACTTACTACAATAGATTAGACTTCTTCCTATTTTAGGTTATAGAACAATTATCCTGTTATAGTAGAATATTGTTACATAACATACATGAGCATGTCTCACAGTTAACAGCTCCCATCTTCATCTTCGGAACAGCCAATAGAATGCGAGCTCAATCTGATTGGCTGATTGAATCAGCCAATCGGATTGAACTTGATTCTGATTGGCTGATTCCATCAGCCAATCAGAATATTAATACCTTAATTCCGATTGGCTGATAGAATCCTATCAGCCAATCGGAATTCGAGGGACGCCATCTTGGATGACGTCATTTAAAGGAACCGTCATTCGTCGTCTAGTCGTCGGAGAACAAGGATGGATCCGCGTTGGAGGTCTTCAAGATGGAGCCGGTCCTCATCGGATGAAGATAGAAGATGCCGCTTGGAAGATGATGGTTGCCGGTCCGGATCTACTCTTCTTCCCGGATAGGATGAAGACTTTTGACCCTCTTCTGGACTTCTTCAGCCGTCGGATGATGGATGTCTAGCCCCCGCTTGGGCTTGGATGAAGATTTTGGAGCCAGGGCGGATCGGTGATACCTGGTGAGGTGAAGATAAGGTAGGAAGATCTTCAGCTGCTTAGTGTTAGGTTTATTTAAGGGGGGTTTGGGTTAGATTAGGGGTATGTGGGTGGTTGGTTGTAATGTTGGGGGGGGGGTATTGTATGTGTTTTTTTACAGGCAAAAGAGCTGAATTTCTTGGGGCATGCCCCGCAAAGGGCCCTGTTCAGGGCTGGTAAGGTAAAAGAGCTTTGAACTTTTGTAATTTAGAATAGGGTAGGGCATTTTTTTATTTTGGGGGGCTTTGTTATTTTATTAGGGGGCTTAGAGTAGGTGTAATTAGTTTAAAATTGTTGTAATATTTTTCTAATGTTTGTAGATATTTTTTTATTTTTTGTAACTTAGTTCTTTTTTATTTTTTGTACTTTAGTTAGTTTATTTAATTGTATTTATTTGTAGATATTGTATTTAATTCATTTATTGATAGTGTAGTGTTAGGTTTAATTGTAGGTAATTGTAGGTATTTCTCTTGTAAGGTGTATCCAGTCCAAGGATCATCCATTACTTGTGGGATATTCTCATTCCCAACAGGAAGTTGCAAGAGGACACCCACAGCAGAGCTGTAATATAGCTCCTCCCCTAACTGTCATAGCCAGTCATTCTCTTGCAACTCTCAACAAGCAAGGACGTTGTAGGAGAGAGTGGTTAAATATAGCTAGTTAATTTTCTTCAATCAAAAGTTTGTTATTTTTAAATAGTACCGGAGTTGTGCTATTTTATCTCAGGCAGTAAATAGAAGAAGAATCTGCCTGAGGTTTCTATGATCTTAGCAGGTTGTAACTAAGATCCATTGCTATTCTCACATATGTCTGAGGGGATTACACAGATGAGGTAACTTCAGCGAGAGAATGGCGTGCAGTTTATTCTGCTATCAGGTATATGCAGTTATAATTTTTTCTAGAGATGGAAAACACTAGAAAATGCTGCTGATACCGGATTAATGTAAGTTAAGCCTGAATACAGTGATTTAATAATGACTGGTATCATGCTTACTCCCAGGGGTAATACCCTTATGATATTTACAATATAAAACGTTTGCTGGCATGTTTAATCGTTTTTATATATGCTTTGGTGATAAAACTTTATTGGGGCCTAGTTTTTTCCACATGGCTGGCTTAAATTTTGACTAGAAACAATTTCCACTGTTGTAGTATAAAAGTTACAGTTGGTGCAGTTAAAATTACAAACTGTGAAATCCAGCTTCCCTCAAAGGCCCTCTGAATGCTATAGGACATCTCTAAAGGGCCCAAAGGCTTTCCAAAGTCGTTCATTGGGGAAGGTAGGGCCACAGCTTGCTGTGGCAGTTGGTTGTGACTGTTAAAAACGTCTATTAAGTTTTTTTGATCCGTTTTTTGAACTAAGGGGTTAATCATCCATTTGCAAGTGGGTGCAATGCTCTGTTAGCCTATTATACACACTGTAAAAATTTCGTTTGATTTACTGCATTTTTTCACTGTTTTTCAAATTCTGACAAAATTTGTTTCTCTTAAAGGCACAGTACCGTTTTTTATATTTGCTTGTTAACTTGATTTAAAGTGTTTTCCAAGCTTGCTAGTCTCATTGCTATTCTGTATAAACATGTCTGACATAGAAGAAACTCCTTGTTTATTATGTTTAAAAGCCATGGTGGAACCCCCTCTTAGAATGTGTACCAAATGTACTGATTTCATTTTATGCAATAAAGATCATTTTCTGTCTTTAAAAAATGTATCACCAGAGGAATCTGACGAGGGGGAAGTTATGCCGACTAACTTTCCCCACGTGTCAGACCCTTTGACTCCCGCTTAAGGGACTCACGCTCAAATGGCGCCAAGTACATCTAGGGCGCCCATAGCGTTTACTTTACAAGACATGGCGGCAGTCATGGATAATACACTGTCAGCGGTATTAGCCAGACTACCTGAACTTAGAGGTAAGCGAGATAGCTCTGGGGTGAGACAAAATGCAGAGCATACTGACACTTTAAGAACCATGTCTGATACTGCCTCACAATATGCAGAAGCTGAGGAAAGAGAGCTTCAGTCAGTGGGTGATGTTAATGACTCAGGAAAGATACCTGATTCTAATATTTCTACATTTAAATTTAAGCTTGAACACCTCCGCGTGTTGCTTAGGGAGGTTTTAGCTGCTCTGAATGACTGTGATACCATTGCAGTGCCAGAGAAATTGTGTAGACTGTATAAATACTTTGCAGTGCCGGTGTGTACTGATGTTTTTCCAAATACCTAAAAGGTTTACAGAAATTATTAATAAGGAATGGGATAGAACAGGTGTGCCGTTCTCTTCCCCTCCTATTTTTAGAAAAATGTTTCCAATAGACGCCACCACATGGGACTTATGGCAGACAGTCCCTAAGGTGGAGGGAGCAGTTTCTACTCTAGTAAAGCGTACTACTATCCCTGTCGAGGACAGTTGTGCTTTTTTTTTTAGATCCAATGGATAAAAAATTAGAGGTTACCTTAAGAAAATATTTATTCAACAAGGTTTTATCCTACAGCCCCTTACATGCATTGCCTCTGTCACTGCTGCTGCGGCGTACTGGTTTGAGTCTCTGGAAGAGGCTTTACAGGTAGCGACTCCATTGGATGACATACTTGGCAAACTTAGAGCACTTAAGCTAGCCAATTCTTTTATTCTGATGCCATTGTTCATTTGACTAAACTAACGGCTAAGAATTCTGGTTTTGCTATAGAGGCGCGCAGAGCGCTATGGCTTAGATCATGGTCAGCTGACGTGACTTCAAAATCTAAGCTACTTAACATTCCCTTCAAGGGGCAGACCCTATTCGGGCCTGATTGAAGGAGATTATTGCTGATATCACTGGAGGAAAAGGTCATGCCCTTCCTTAGGACAGGTCCAAATCTAGGGCCAAACAGTCTAATTTTTGTGCCTTTCAAAACTTCAAGGCAGGTGCGGCATCAACTTCCTCTAATAATAAACAAGAGGGAACTTTTGCTCAATCCAAGACGGTCTGGAGACCAAACCTGACATGGAAAAAAGGTAAGCAGGTAAAAAAGCCTGCTGCTGCCTCTAAGACAGAATGAAGGAATGGCCCCCTATCCGGGAACAGATCTAGTACGGGGCAGACTTTCACTCTTTGCCCAGGCGTGGGCAAGAGATGTTCAGGATCCCTGGGCGTTGGAAATTATATCCCAGGGATATCTTCTGGACTTCAAAGCTTCCCCCCCAAAAGGGAGATTTCACCTTTCACAATTATCTGCACACCAGATAAAGAGAGAGGCATTCTTACACTGTGTACGAGTCCTCCTAGTTATGGGAGTGATCCATCCAGTTCCAAAGGAGGAACAGGGACAGGGTTTTTACTCAAATCTGTTTGTGGTTCCCAAAAAAGAGGGAACCTTCAGACCAATTTTGGATCTAAAGATCTTAAACAAATTCCTCAAAGTTCCGTCGTTCAAGATGGAAACTATTCGTACCATCCTACCACTGATCCAGGAGGGTCAATATATGACTACAGTGGATCTAAAGGATGCTTATCTTCACATTCTGATACACAAAGATCATCATCGGTTTCTCAGGTTTGCCTTTTAAGACAGGCATTACCAGTTGTAGCTCTTCCCTTGGGATTAGCTACAGCCTCAAGAATCTTTACAAAGGTTCTAGGGTCACTTATGGCGGTCCTAAGGCCGCGGTGCATAGCAGTAGCCCCTTATTTAGACGACATCCTGATACAGGTGTTAAACTTCCAAATTGCCAAGTCTCATACGGATGTAGTACTGGCATTTCTGTGGTCGCATGGGTGTAAAGTGAACGAGGAAAAGAGTTCTCTATCCCCACTCACAAGAGTTTCCTTTCTAGGGACTCTGATAGATTCTGTAGAAATGAAACTTCACCTGGCGGAGTCCAGGTTATCAAAGCTTCTAAATTCCTGCCGGGTTCTTCATTCCATTCCGCGCCCTTCGGTGGTTCAGTGTATGGAAGTAATCGGCTTAATGGTAGCGGCAATGGACATAGTGCCGTTTGCACGCTTACATCTCAGACCGCTGCAACTATGCATGCTCAGTCAGTGGAGCGGGGATTACACAGATTTGTCCCCTCAACTGAATCTGGACCAAGAGACCAGGGATTCTCTTCTCTGGTGGCTATCTCGGTCCATCTGTCCAAAGGTATGACCTTTCGCAGGCCAGATTGGACAATTGTTACAGATGCCAGCCTTCTAGGTTGGGGTGCAGTCTGGAACTCCCTGAAGGCTCAGGGATCGTGGACTCAGGAGGAGTCTCTCCTTCCATTAAATATTCTGGAACTAAGAGCGATATTCAAGGCTCTTCAGGCTTGGCATCAGTTAGAAACTCTGAGGTACATCAGATTTCAGTCGGACAACATCACGACTGTAGCTTACATCAACCATCAAGGGGGAACGAGAAGTTCCCTAGAGATGTTAGAAGTTTAAAAAATAATTCGCTGGGCAGAGATTCACTCTTGCCACCTATCAGCTATCCATATCCCAGGTGTAGAGCACTAGGAGGCGGATTTTCTAAGTCGTCAGACTTTTCATCCGGGAGAGTGGGAACTCCATCCGGAGGCATTTGCACAACTGATTCATCATTGGGGCAAACCAGAACTGGATCCCATGGCGCCTCGCCAGAACGCCAAGCTTCCGTGTTACGGATCCAGGTCCAGGGATCCCAAGGCGACACTGATAGATGCTCTAGCAGCGCCCTGGTCTTTCAACCTGGCTTATGTGTTTCCACCGTTTCCTCTGCTCCCTCGACTGATTGCCAAGATCAAGCAGGAGAGAGCATCAGTGATTCTGATAGCACCTGCGTGGCCACGCAGGACCTGGTATGCAGATCTAGTGGACATGTCATCCTTGCCATCATGGTCTCTGCCTCTGAAACAGGACCTTCTACTTCAGGGTCCTTTCAACCATCCAAATCTAATTTCTCTGAGGCTGACTGCCTGGAGATTGAACGCTTGATTTTATCAAAGCGTGGCTTCTCCGAGTCAGTTATTGATACCTTAAGATAGGCACGAAAGCCTGTCACCAGGAAAATTTACCATAAGGTATGGCGTAGATATCTTTATTGGTGTGAATCCAAGGGTTACTCATGGAGTAAGGTCAGAATTGCTAGGATATTATCTTTTCTCCAAGAAGGTTTGGAAAAAGGATTGTCAGCTAGTTAAGCATCTGGCAGATGTTCCAGACGTTCAGGCATTGTGTCAGGCTTTAGTTAGAATCAAGCCTGTGTTTAAACCTGTTGCTCCACCATGGAGCTTAAACTTGGTTCTTAAGGTTCTTCAAGGAGTTCCGTTTGAACCTCTTCATTCCATAGATATCAAGCTTTTATCTTGGAAAGTTCTTTTTTTGGTAGCTATTTCCTCGGCTCGTAGAGTCTCTGAACTATCTGCCTTACAATGTGATTCTCCTTATCTGATTTTTCATACGGATAATGTAGTCCTGCGTACCAAACCTGGGTTTTTATCTAAGGTGGTATCTAACAAGAATATCAATCAAGAGATTGTTGTTCCATCCTTGTGTTACACAATTTGGACGTGGTCCGTGCTTTAAAGTTTTACTTACAAGCTACTAAAGATTTTCGTCAAACATCTGCTTTGTTTGTTGTCTACTCTGGACAGAGGAGAGGTCAAAAGGCTTCGGCAACCTCTTTTTCTTTTTGACTAAGAAGCTTAATCCGCTTAGCCTATGAGACTGCTGGACAGCAACCTCCTGAAAGGATTACAGCTCATTCCACTAGAGCTGTGGCTTCCACTTGGGCCTTAAAAAATGAGGCTTCTTTTGATCAGATTTGCAAGGCGACGACTTGGTCTTCGCTTCATATTTTTTCAAAATTTTACAAATTTGATACTTTTGCTTCTTCGGAGGCTATATTTGGGAGAAAGGTTTTACGGGCAGTGGTTCCTTCCATTTAAGTTCCTGCCTTGTCCCTCCCTTCATCCATATACTTTAGCTTTGGTATTGGTATCCCACAAGTAATGGATGATCCGTGGACTGGATACACCTTACAAGAGAAAACACAATTTATGCTTACCTGATAAATTTATTTCTCTTGTGGTGTATCCAGTCCATGGCCCGCCCTGTCATTTTAAGGCAGGTAATTTTTAAATTTAAACTACTTCAACCACTGCGCCCTATGGTTCCTCCTTTCTCGGCTTGTTTTCGGTCGAATGACTGGCTATGACAGTTAGGGGAGGAGTTATATTACAGCTCTGCTGTGGGTGTCCTCTTGCAACTTCCTGTTGGGAATGTGAATATCCCACAAGTAATGGATGATCCGTGGACTGGATACACCACAAGAGAAATAAATTTATCAGGTAAGCATAAATTGTGTTTACATTTAATTTATTTATTGATAGTGTAGTGTTAGGTTTAATTGTAACTTAGGTTAGGATTTATTTTACCGGTAAATTTGTAATTATTTTAACTATTTTAGCTATTAAATAGTTCTTAACTATTTAATAGCTATTGTACCTGGTTAAAATAAATACAAAATTACCTGTAAAATAAATATAAATCCTAAAATAGCTATAATATAATTATAATTTATATTGTGGCTATATTAGGATTTATTTTACAGGTAAGTATTTAGCTTTAAATAGGAATAATTTATTTAATAAGAGTTAATTAATTTCGTTAGATTTAAATTATATTTAATTTAGGGGGGTGTTAGTGTTAGGGTTAGACTTAGCTTTAGGGGTTAATACATTTATTAGAATAGCGGCGAGATTCGGTCGGCAGATTAGGGGTTAATAATTGAAGTTAGGTGTCGGCGATGTTAGGGAGGGCAGATTAGGGGTTAATAAATATAATATAGGGGTTGGCGGTGTTAGGGGCAGCAGATTAGGGGTACATAGCTATAATGTAGGTGGCGGCTCTTTGCGGTCGGCAGATTAGGGGTTAATTATTGTAGGTAGGTGGCGGCAATGTTGTGGGGGGCAGGTTAGGGGTTAATAAATATAATATAGGGGTCGGCGATGTTAGGGCAGCAGATTAGGGGTACATAGCTATAATGTAGCTGGCGGCGGCGTGCGGACAGCAGATTAGGGGTTAATGAGTGTAGGTAGCTGGCGGCGACATTGTGGGGGGCAGATTAGGGGTTAATAAATATAATATAGGGGTCGGCGGTGTTAGGGGCAGCAGATTAGGGGTACATAAGGATAACGTAGGTGGTGGTCAGCAGATTAGGGGTTAAAAAATTTAATCAAGTGTCGGCGATGTGGGGGGGCCTCGGTTTAGGGGTACATAGGTAGTTTATGGGTGTTAGTGTACTTTAGGGCACAGTAGTTAAGAGCTTTATGAACCGGCGTTAGCCCAGAAAGCTCTTAACTACTGACTTTTTTCTGCGGCTGGAGTTTTGTCGTTAGATTTCTAACGCTCACTTCAGCCACGACTCTAAATACCGGATTTAGAAAGATCCCATTGAAAATATAGGATACGCAATTGACTTAAGGGGATCTGCGGTATGGAAAAGTTGCGGCTGAAAAGTGAGCGTTAGACCCTTTTTTGAATGACTCCAAATACCGGCGGTAGCCTAAAACCAGCGTTAGGAGCCTCTAACGCTAGTTTTCACGGCTACCACCAAACTCCAAATCTAGGCCCTAGTAAATGCCTATGCTCCCAACACAAAACAAATAAAATTCCTTAGATACCTGTTAGATCTGGTATTAACTGTCAAACAAGGCGAGCTGAATTTAGGTGGTGATTTAAATTTGATATGGGACCCTACATTGGATAGATTAGGTCCAAAGATCTCCGTGGAAGAGAGATCAACGCATCCCCTTTCCATAGCATTTCAAAAACTATTTACCCAATACGACCTTTACGATGTTTGGAGAGCATTACATCCCTTTGATAAATAATTTACCTTTTACTCCCCTCCACACCGATCCTACACTCGTATTGACTTTTTCTTTATGAGCTCACATGCACTAGAGCACATTGTACTAGCTAAGATCTTCCCAGTAACCTGGTCAGATCATGATTCTATTATCCTTACACTAGGCCCACATTTCACTTACTCACCACCCCCTACTTGGCGACTTAAAGACTATCTAATTACTCACCCAACTCTTAAACTGGAAACTCATGACTTAATAACAAGCTTTTTAGAAGTGAATGACACTACCTGTGTCCCCACAGAAGTCTTATGGGCGTCCCTCAAAGCTTTCCTTAGGGGTCACTATATCTCCAAAGCAGCACAGATTCATAAAGCACAGAATGCATCCCTAGCCACACTGACTTGTCAACTCAGATCGCTCAAAAGTAGTCTCTCTACTTCCTACACCATTAAACTGAACACCCAAATCTCTGATCTTACGAGACAGATTAAGACCTTAGAACTTCAGAGAACGCAGGCAAATTTAGAAAAGTTTAAACAAATTTGCTATTATAAAAGTAATAAGACCTCCTCACTTTTAGCTGCAAAACTTCAAAACCGAACGGCACAAGCTAAAATACTGTGTCTTACCTCGCAATATGGGGTGATTACTTCCCCAAAAGAGATTGGTGAAACTTTCCGGGTTTATTATGCGGATTTATACAACCTGGAAGACTCGGATCCGGCCCCTCTCCTCCAGGTACGGGAGATTTGTAGGTTCTTAGAGACCCTTAACCTCCCTCAAGTTTCCCAAGAAACCTCCCGAGATCTTATTGCCCCGATTTCTCTGGAAGAGGTTAGAAATAACATAAAATAACTTAAAATAACTAAGTCACCAGGTCCAGATGGTTTTTCCGGTCAGTTTTATAAAACTTATGATAATACAGTGGCCCCCATCTTGTGTAGAGTTTTCAATGAAGTAATGGGAAAAGGTTCTTTCCGTAAGGAATATCTAGAAGCGACTATCACCACCATCCTTAAACCAGGCAAGAACCCTTTAGACTATGGTAGTTACCATCCTATTTCCTTGCTAAACCTCGACACTAAATTATACGCAAAAATCATAGCCAATCGTCTCTCTAAAATAATTCCCTCCTTAGTCCACCCTAATCAGCTGGGCTTCATCCCCATGAGAGAGGGCCCTGATGCAACAAGACGTGCATTAGATGTTCTATTTAGAGCAGCTGACCTGGAGACTTCCATGCTCGCCCTGTCGTTAGACACCGAGAAGGCCTTCGACAGGGTGAGATGGGATTATCTATGGGAAACTATGAGGGTGTTTCAGTTCCCGACCACTTTTATCACGGCTATACAAGCACTCTATTCCAATCCCTCGGCTACGGTCAAAGGAGTGGGCTTCCAATCTGACCCTTTCCAAATATCCAATGGGACCAGACAGGGGTGCCCCCTTTCGCCCTTATTGTTTGTGCTTTCAATAGAACCCATAGCTCAGTCAATTAGATTAGATCCGAATATCTCAGGGTTTTACACGTCTGAGGCACAGTATAAAATCTCACTTTATGCTGATGACATCACGCTACTCTTGACACAACCTCTTAGGTCTCTCCCCGCTGTCTTTGATTTACTCCAGCTATTTACCTCGTTAAGTCATTACAAATTGAATCTTACCAAGACTGAGGCCCTACATTTAAACATACTACCTACTGACTTAGTTAGGTTACAGAGTCTATATAAATTTCAGTGGTCCGCCCAGTCCGTTAAATTGCTAGGTATATATCTCAGTATGCATACTTCCATTATCATCTCTAAAAAACTTTCAGACAGACTTCCTGAAAGGCATAAAATCTTAGATTTGTGGGAATACCGAGAGATATCTTGGACAGGCAGGATAGCTGTTATTTACCTATTCCAGTCCCTTCCAATAAATATCCCCAGACCCATCCTTAACAGATTACAGAGCCTCATCACAACCTATGTTTGGAAAGGTAAAAAGCCAAGGACAGCTACGCAGACTCTACAAAGAAATGTTATTAAAGGCGGTTTAAGTTTCCCAAACATTATACTATATTACCAAGCAGCTCGCTTAACTCATTTATTTATTGAGTTGGAGTTATTTAGCTAACACAGCTTCGTTGAGAAAAATTGAGCAGTCCTTACTACCAGTCGGTTTACACTTGCAAGACTTACCATGGGTGCCTACACACTATAGGAAAGACCTTAAGCTAACCCATCCTGTAATTTTCGACACTTTACAATTCTGGGACCAAACCAAACATTTCCCTAATATAGCCCCTCATCCTTCACCATGCCAGACAATCCCCAGTGCCCTTGTCTGCCTCCCTGACTCACACATCCTTACATGGAACAAACTCAATGCTAAATATATATCTGATCTATACGATCGGACAAACATGCTTTCTCATAATAGCCTCTGTAAAAACCTTCAAATACCTCGCCCTTTGAGATTTGAGGCATTTCGCCTTTGTTCCGTCCTCAAATCTTGGGGATTCCCCAGCACAACCCTCAGAGAAACCACTAATTGGGAGAGGAGATGGTCGTTAGCCCTACCGATCAGGGGTGCTCTCTCATATCATTATGATCTACTTCTTGATCCTTACTCACATCACAAGATTTCTCAACACATAGCATGGGAAAGAGAGTTGAACTTTACCAGCGACATAGACTCATGGCATAGAGAAATTTTAGTCACTAGAAAGATTCTACACTGCGCCACATTGTGGGAATTACAATTCAAGATAACGGTACACTGGCATTTGGTTCCGGCCACTCTACACAAGATTTATAACACTCACCCGCCTACCTGTTGGAGAGGTTGTGGCCTTATTGGCACACAGAGTCATATCTGGTGGTATTGTCCTCTCCTCACACCCCTATGGGCTCAACTTTTTAATATCCTTAGACAGCTTGACATCACTCTCCCACTTAGCCCCCAAACATGTATCCTCCACTTAGACTTTCCCCCACTTACCACAGCACAAAAATACTTAACCATTTATCTGCAAATGTCCACTAAACTTGAGATAGTGAAAGCCTGGAAACAGAAATCCCCTCCATCTATCAAGCAAGTCCTAGCTACTGTCACATACCTTCACAATATGGAATCTTATGCTTACACTGCCATGGACGCATTAGACACTTACCTTGATATATGGCGACCATGGGTAGAGAAGTTCCCCAACTAAGACTTTTTATGAAAATCGAGTCGCTCTACCTTATTCCTCCCCCCCTATATCCCCCCTTTTTCACCTCTCCTCTCCCTCTCCCCCCTTAAGTGTTTTTTTTTTTTTTGTTTGTTTGTTTTTTCCCCTAATTATCTACGAGAGTTATTTGAATATCTGAATATCTGCATATAATGTTTAATATCAGAAAACCAATATATAATAATAATTTGGTAACTTTGAAGACTGTCTTTTATTAATTTCTTGTCAATGTTTCTGCCTTTGTTCTTTTTCTCTCTATTTCTACGTTGTCTCAAGGTGTTTATGCTCAAATATTGGTTTTCATTATTTGTTCATGACGAACTTTCAAATTTGTCTTGTTACACTGAAAATGTGATTGTACGAACATAATCTTATCCCTGCGCGGATACTGTTGTTATTCATGTTTGTACCTAATTTTCTCAATAAAAATCTTTATAAAAAAAAAAAAAAATTTAGATAATAATCTAAATAAAAATTCCTATTATTAGCTAAATTATTCCTATTTAAAACTAAATACTTACCTGTAAAATAAACCCTAAGCTAGCTGCAATATAACTAAAAGTTACATTGTAGCTAGCTTAGGGTTTATTTTTATTTTACAGGCAAGTTTGTATTTATTTTAACTAGGTAGAATAGTTACTAAATAGTTATTAACTATTTACTAACTACCTAGCTAAAATAAATACAAATTTACCTGTAAAATAAAACCTAACCTGAGTTACACTAACACCTAACACTACAATTAAATAAATTACCTAAATTAAATACAATTACCTAAATTACAAAAAAACCCCACTAAATTACACAAAATAAAAAAAGAAATTATCAGATATTTAAACTAATTACATCTAATCTAATAGCCCTATCAAAATAAAAAAGCCCCCCCAAAATAAAAAAAACTTACAATAAAGCCTACAATAAACTACCAATAGCCCTTAAAAGGGCCTTTTGCGGGGCATTGCCCCAAAGAAATCAGCTCTTTTACCTGTAAAACACCCCCCCAACAGTAAAACCTACCACCCACACAACCAACCCCCCCAAATAAAATTCTAACTAAAAAAACCTAAGCTCCCCATTGCCCTGAAAAGGGCATTTGGATGGCCATTGCCCTTAAAAGGGCATTTAGCTCTTTTACTATTGCCCAAACCCTAATCTAAAACTAAAACCCACCCAATAAACCCTTAAAAAACCTAACACTAACCCCCGAAGATCCACTTACAGTTTTGAAGACCGGGCATCCATCCTCAACGAAGCCGGGAGAAGTCCTCAGAGAAACGGCAAAAAGTCCTTAACGAAGCCGGGAGAAGTCTTCATCCAAGCTGGCAGAAGTGGTCCTCCAGATGGGCGCGGAGCGGGTCCATCTTCAAGACATCCAAAACGGAGCATCCTCTTCAAACAAAGTCTTCTTCCTGAATGAATGTTCCTTTAAAGGGACAGTAAACACCATAATTCAAGGGACGCTACCTTGGATGACGTCCCTTAAAAACCTTCATTCTTGAAGAGCCGTCGACATAAGAGGATGCTCCGTGCCAGATGTCTTGAAGATGGAGCCACTCTGCGTTGGAAGGATGAAGATAGAAGATGCCGTCTGGATGAAGACTTCTGCCCACTGGAGGATGACTTCTTGTCGCTTGGATGAAGACTTCTCCCGGCTTCGTTGAGGATGGATGTCCGGTCTTCAAAAACTGTAAGTGGATTTTCGGGGGTTAGTGTTAGGTTTTTTTTAAGGATTTATTGGGTGGGTTTTATTTTTAGCTTAGGGTTTGGGCTTAAAAAGAGTAAATGCCCTTTTAAGGGCAATGCCCATCCAAATGCCCTTTTCAGGGCAATAGGGAGCTTAGTTTTTTTTAGATAGGATTTTATTTGGGGGGTTTGGTTGTGTGGGTGATGAGTTTCACTGTTGGGGGATTGTTTGAATTCATTTTTTCAGGTAAAAGAGCTGATTTTTTGGGGCGCAATGCCCCGTAAAAGTCCCTTTTAAGAGCTTTTAGCAGTTTAGTTTAGGTTAGGGTTTTTTTATTTTGGGGGGGCTTTTTTATTTTGATAGGGCTATTAGATTAGGTGTAATTAGTTTAAATATTTGATCATTTCTTTTTTATTTTGTATAATTTAGTGTTTATTTTTTTTGTAATTTAGTTAATTGTATTTAATTAATGTAATTTATGTAATTTTAGTGTAATGTTAGGTGTTAGTGTAAGGCAGGTTAGGTTTTATTTTACAGGTAACTTTGTATTTATTTTAACTAGGTATCTAGTAAATAGTTAATAACTATTTACTAACTAGTCTACCTAGTTAAAATAAATACAAACTTAGGCTGTGAAATAAAAATAAAACCTAAGATAGCTACAATGTAATTATTAGTTATATTGTAGCTAGCTTAGGGTTTATTTTACAGGTATTTAGTTTTAAATAGGAATTATTTAGGTATTAATTGTAATATTTATTTAGATTTATTTTAATTATGTTAAAGATAGTGGTGTTAGGGTTAGGGTTAGACTTATGGTTAGGTTTAGGGGTTAATAACTTTAGTATAGTGGTGGCAACGTTGGGGCGGCAGATTAGGGGTAATAAGTGTAGGTAGGTGGCGGCGGTGTCGGGGGCGGCAGATTAGGGGTCAATAATTTTATTTTAGTGTTTGCGATGCGGGAGGGCCTCGGTTTAGGAGTTAATAGGTAGTTTATGGGTGTTAGTGTACTTTTTAGCACTTTAGTTATGAGTTTTATGTTACGGATTTGTAGCGTAAAACCCATAACTACTGACTTTCAGTTTACGGTACAGATCTTGACGGTATAGGCTGTACCGCTCACTTTTTGGATGGACAGACAAACTCGTAATGCAGGCGCGATGGAAGTCCCATTGAAAAAGGACTTTTTGAAAGCTGTGGTAGTTACGTTGCGTTACGGCCCAAAAAATGTGCGGTACAGATATACCTGCAAGACTCGTAATACCAGCGGTAGTGAAAAAGCCTCGTTATGAGGCTTTTTCACTCATAACGCAAAACTCGTAATCTAGCCGTTAGTTAAGAAACCTCAGGTTTAAGCTCAGAATTTTAAGAGTACATGAAACCAGCAATTTTAACACTATGAACACGAACAAACAAGATTTAACAAATCAGTTTTTACCACTGAGTATCGGACATGCATTAATTCAGCTTACTGGCTCAAGGCCTGAATATCCTGTTATCAACTTTGGAAGTTTAGAATCAATTCCCTTTACTAATAAATTATATATATATCACTATAAACTGCAACCCCATAAATATTTATAGCTCAGAGCAGTTGATATAGCTACAGTACTTATTATTTCTTTTCTTTTTAAAAAAAAACAAAAAAACATTCCTTAAATGTCAAAGAAATGTAACGTAAGTGTCTTTTAAACATTCAAGCATCAAAGTGCAACTTTTTTTTAAATATAAAAGGAAAATATAAGCTCATATCAACAAGAAACTACAATAAAATTTAAATGTCAAAAAATAGACAACTGTAAAGCTGGCACTTTTAAAATGGGCCCCATTATAACCTTTGCCCTTGGTCCAGTGGGGTATTTATGTTTTGTGCTGCCCTAGGCAGTCATTGTGTATAATGTTTTTGTTTTGTTTGTGTTTTTAATAACAATTAAAAAGAAAATGGGCTAGCAAAACACTTGCATACAGGTGGGTTGAATTGCATGCATCTCATACAATTTTATCCCTGAGAGAAGGGAGAGAAAAGAAGGGGAGTAGAAAAAAAGGTAGGGAAGGGAAAGCAGGAAGGGATGGAGAGAGGGAGAGAGAAGAGAAAAGTGGTCAGGGAAAGAAAAGGAGTGAGTGAGGGAGGGGGGAGTTGAGGGAGGAAGGGAGAAAGCAAAAGAAGAGAGAGAGGAAGGGAGGGAAAGAAGAATACACTTTGAAACAATCACTGCCCTTCACATGCAACAACATGCAGTAATTACCATCATTCAAGTAATTAAACTTTTTAAATGTCCTTTTCCTATTTACTCCATGGGTTCATGAATGCAGAGAAAGCTAGCTATTAGTAGCTAACATACATTAGCGCTGAGAGTTTATGATTAGACATCACAAGCTGATCTAAGCAGTGCACAGATGCATCCAGTCTGTTAATTACTAAGACTCGCAATAAGCACTGTGCTCGCAGAACCACCACAACTGACAAGGGGAGGCAGCATATCGGCACAAGGTCTTCTCCTCCAGACTCACCTTGTAAGCATATCCCTGGTCAAGATTCTCACCAAGAATGCTTCCACTGCAAAAATGCCGGCGGCTCTAAATGAAACAACGGTTAAAAGGAGCACTGCCTGTAAAGAGCGACCTTAATCAGCTCATGTGCCTTGTCTTCTCTGTAAAAGCCTGCACTTTATCGGTCACTGTACTGTGTGCTGGCTTTTAGAGAGAGGATAGGACAGATGTGTTGCATATCTCAAATCTGCTGCCCTAGGAACCGTCCTTGTTGGCCTAGGCCATATAATGCCCCTGCCTTGGGCACATTGAGAATTAGTTATGTCCCTGGAGTGTTTTCATTTAAAATATTGAGTGAAGCAAGGGCTTGTTATATTTGGCAACATTTTGTTTTTAGATACTGTGTAGAAGTTTTGTTTTAAATTTTGAGGTGTGATGACATCTTTTTTGTTAAAAAAAATAATTATTCTTGTAAAATCATAGAAAGGGAATTTATTGTTATTTAAACATTACATTTTATAGCATTTTTAGATTTACAAAAGGCTGTAAGTTACATGTTCTTGTACACTAGTGTAAATAGTAATTTCATCATGAAGTTATTGTATATAACTTTCTCTTCCAATGATATTTCATTGTTCTCTTGCTTAAGGCACATCTGGGTTGAGCAATTCTGTTCTGAACAATCCATAAACATTATTTTTTCCGTAATGTTAGAAAAAAAAAACATATTCAACGTTGAAAAGCTTGTGCAAGTAAGACAAATTAATAATGTATTTTTAATCAAGTGTGTTTCCTAGAAAAAATCTATCATAAAATAATTAACACGTCCCACTGCACATTAAATTCAGTGTTAACTTGAACAAAGGGTGGTAAATTAAAAGAAAAAATGTTGAATATTTAGATTACACATAATTACACATAAGATATTCTTTAGTTACCAAATGCATTGATTTTATTTCATACAGAGATGATTAATATAAAGCATTCATAATGGGTGCAACCACAGCAATAGTGGATAAAAACAAAGAGAAAATCTTAATAGGTCAGCAAACATAGCAGCTTGTGGCAGAAACTAAGTCAGCAACATATTAAAGTAAAATTGCCGAGTTTAAACACTCCTCTCTTATTTAAAGCTGATGTTGGTAGGTAAGGAACACTATAAATCGTATCCTCGTAAAACAAAAACTTTCTAGGTCAATAATATGTGTTACCGATGGTAAAATGAACATAGAGGTGTGCAGGAAAACTATAAAACATACATTAATACCAAAAAGCTGTAACTTAATTTGAACAAATATACTGTAGATGCTGCTACTATGATGATTGTAACATGCAAATAATACGCCTAGATTTGGAGTTTGGCGGTAGATGGGGTGCGTTAGCTACGCGTGGTTTATGTCTAACGCACAGAGGCCTAGATTTAGAGTTCGGCGGTAGCCGTGAAAACCAGCGTTAGAGGCTCCTAACGCTGGTTTTAGGCTACCGCCGGTATTTGGAGTCAGTGATTAAAGGGTCTAACGCTCACTTTTCAGCCGCGACTTTTCCATACCGCAGATCCCCTTACGTCAATTGCGTATCCTATCTTTTCAATGGGATCTTTCTAACGCCGGTATTTAGAGTCGTTTCTGAAGTGAGCGTTAGAAATCTAACGACAAAACTCCAGCCGCCGGAAAATAGCAGGAGTTAAGAGCTTTCTGGGCTAACGCCGGTTCATAAAGCTCTTAACTACTGTACCCTAAAGTACACTAACACCCATAAACTACCTATGTACCCCTAAACCGAGGTCCCCCCACATCGCCGCCACTCGATTAAAATTTTTTAACCCCTAATCTTCCGACCGCCACCTACGTTATACTTATGTACCCCTAATCTGCTGCCCCTAACCCCGCCGACCCCTGTATTACATTTATTAACCCCTAACCTGCCCCCACAACGTCGCCGCCAGCTACTTACAATAATTAACCCCTAATCTGCCGACCGCAAAGCGCCGCCACCTACGTTATCCTTATGTACCCCTAATCTGCTGCCCCTAACACCGCCGACCCCTATATTATATTTATTAACCCCTAATCAGCCCCCCTCAACGTCGCCGACACCTGCCTACACTTATTAACCCCTAATCTGCCGAGCGGACCTGAGCGCTACTATAATAAAGTTATTAACCCCTAATCTGCCTCACTAACCCTATCATAAATAGTATTAACCCCTAATCTGCCCTCCCTAACATCGCAGACACCTAACTTCAATTATTAACCCCTAATCTGACGACCGGAGCTCACCGCTACTATAATAAATGGATTAACCCCTAAAGCTAAGTCTAACCCTAACACTAACACCCCCCTAACTTAAATATAATTTACATCTAACGAAATTAATTAACTCTTATTAAATAAATTATTCCTATTTAAAGATAAATACTTACCTGTAAAATAAATCGTAATATAGCTACAATATAAATTATAATTACATTGTAGCTATTTTAGGATTAATATTTATTTTACAGGCAACTTGGTAATTATTTTAACCAGGTACAATAGCTATTAAATAGTTAAGAACTATTTAATAGTTACCTAGTTAAAATAATAACAAAATTACCTGTAAAATAAGTCCTAACCTAAGTTATAATTAAACCTAACACTACCCTATCAATAAATTAATTAAATAAACTACCTACAATTACCTACAATTAACCTAACACTACACTATCAATAAATAAATTAAATACAATTGCTACAAATAACTACAATTACATAAACTAACTAAAGTACAAAAAAAAAAAAGAACTAAGTTACAAAAAATAAAAAAATATTTACCAACATAAGAAAAATATTACAACAATTTTAAACTAATTACACCTACTCTAAGCCCCCTAATAAAATAAAAAAGACCCCCAAAATAAAAAATTCCCTACCCTATTCTAAATTAATAAATGTAAAAGCTCTTTTACCTTACCAGCCCTGAACATTGCCCTTTGCGGGGCATGCCCCAAGAAAATCATCTCTTTTGCCTGTAAAAAAAACCATACAATACCCTCCTCCAACATTACAACCCACCACCCACATACCCCTAATCTAACCCAAACCCCCCTTAAATAAACCTAACACTAAGCCCCTGAAGATCTTCCTACCTTGTCTTCACCATCCAGGTATCACCGATCCGTCCTGGCATCCGGTGCTGAAGAGGTCCAGAAGAGGCTCCAAAGTCTTCCTCCTATCCGGCAAGAAGAGGACATCCGGACCGGCAAACATCTTCTCCAAGCGGCATCTTCGATCTTCTTCCACCCGGTGCGGAGCGGGTCCATCTTGAAGCAGCCGACGCGGATCCATCCTCTTCTTCCGTTGTCTCCCGACGAATGACGGTTCCTTTAAGGGATGTCATCCAAGATGGCGTCCCTCGAATTCTGATTGGCTGATATTCGAGGGAATTAAGGTAGGAATATTCTGATTGGCTGATGGAATCAGCCAATCAGAATCAAGTTCAATCCTATTGGTTGATCCAATCAGCCAATCAGATTGACCTCGCATTCTATTGGCTGTTCCGATCAGCCAATAGAATGCAAGCTCAATCTGATTGGCTGATTGGATCAGCCAATCGGATTGAACTTGATTCTGATTGGCTGATTCCATCAGCCAATCAGAATATTCCTACCTTAATTCCGATTGGCTGATAGAATCCTATCAGCCAATCGGAATTCGAGGGACGCCATCTTGGATGACGTCCCTTAAAGGAACCGTCATTCGTCGGGAGACAACGGAAGAAGAGGATGGATCCGCGTCGGCTGCTTCAAGATGGACCCGCTCCGCACCGGATGGAAGAAGATCAAAGATGCCGCTTGGAGAAGATGTTTGCCGGTCCGGATGTCCTCTTCTTGCCGGATAGGAGGAAGACTTTGGAGCCTCTTCTGGACCTCTTCAGCACCGGATGCCAGGACGGATCAGTGATACCTGGATGGTGAAGACAAGGTAGGAAGATCTTCAGGGGCTTAGTGTTAGGTTTATTTAAGGGGGGTTTGGGTTAGATTAGGGGTATGTGGGTGGTGGGTTGTAATGTTGGAGGGGGGTATTGTATGTTTTTTTTTACAGGCAAAAGAGATGATTTTCTTGGGGCATGCCCCGCAAAGGGCCCTGTTCAGGGCTGGTAAGGTAAAAGAGCTTTTACATTTATTAATTTAGAATAGGGTAGGGAATTTTTTATTTTGGGCGTCTTTGTTATTTTATTAGGGGGCTTAGAGTAGGTGTAATTAGTTTAAAATTGTTGTAATATTTTTCTTATGTTGGTAAATATTTTTTTATTTTTTGTAACTTAGTTCTTTTTTATTTTTTGTACTTTAGTTAGTTTATGTAATTGTAGTTATTTGTAGCAATTATATTTAATTTACTTATTGATAGTGTAGTGTTAGGTTAATTGTAGGTAATTGTAGGTAGTTTATTTAATTAATTTATTGATAGGGTAGTGTTAGGTTTAATTATAACTTAGGTTAGGACTTATTTTACAGGTAATTTTGTTATTATTTTAACTAGGTAACTATTAAATAGTTCTTAACTATTTAATAGCTATTGTACCTGGTTAAAATAATTACCAAGTTGCCTGTAAAATAAAAATATTAATCCTAAAATAGCTACAATGTAATTATAATTTATATTGTAGCTATATTAGGATTTATTTTACAGGTAAGTATTTAGCTTTAAATAGGAATAATTTATTTAATAAGAGTTAATTAATTTCGTTAGATGTAAATTATATTTAACTTAGGGGGGTGTTAGTGTTAGGGTTAGACTTAGCTTTAGGGGTTAATCCATTTATTATAGTAGCGATGAGCTCCGGTCGTCAGATTAGGGGTTAATAATTGAAGTTAGGTGTCGGCGATGTTAGGGAGGGCAGATTAGGGGTTAATACTATTTATGATAGGGTTAGTGAGGCGGATTAGGGGTTAATAACTTTATTATAGTAGCGCTCAGGTCCGCTCGGCAGATTAGGGGTTAATTATTGTAAGTAGCTGGCGGCGACGTTGTGGGGGGCAGATTAGGGGTTAATAAATATAATATAGGGGTCGGCGGTGTTAGGGGCAGCAGATTAGGGGTACATAGGGATAACATAGGTTGCGGCGGTGTACGGAGCGGAAGATTAGGGGTTAATAATAATATGCAGGGGTCAGCGATAGCGGGGGCCGCAGATTAGGGGTTAATAAGTGTAAGGTTAGGGGTGTTTAGACTCGGGGTACATGTTAGGGTGTTAGGTGCAGACGTAGGAAGTGTTTCCCCATAGGAAACAATGGGGCTGCGTTAGGAGCTGAACGCTGCTTTTTTGCAGGGTTTTTTTTCAGCTCAAACAGCCCCATTGTTTCCTATGGGGGAATCGTGCACGAGCACGTTTTTAAAGCTGGCCGCGTCCGTAAGCAACTCTGGTATCGAGAGTTGCATTTGCGGTAAAAATGCTCTTCGCTCCTTTTTTGGAGCCTAACGCAGCATTTGTTTGAACTCTCGATACCAGAGTTAATTTTATGCTGCGGCCAGAAAAAAGCCAGCGGAGCGTTAACAGCCCATCTACCGCCAAACTCCAAATCTAGGCCAGAGTTTTTTAACGCGGGTATTTAGAGTTGAAAAAAACCTTATAACTATACTCCTAATGTGTGTATTTCACACGCGGAATCCTGCCCGCGTTAGACAGTCTCCCATAGAGATCAATGGAAAAGCAAACAAACACGCTTTTTTCATCTAACACTCGATCTCGCAAGAAATCATATGACGCATACCACATAATGCACAACAATAACACGCCGCAAATGTCACAACAACAATCACTAAACAAAGCACATAAGCATTACACATTCAGAAGCGGGGGGAATTTTAATTAAATAAAATACAGGGAATACGCATATTATTTAAGATGCGGAAATATGGAAAACAAAAAAAACAATCATACACTAGCAAAATACTCGCATTCAATATTACTCTATATTAGGACAAACATACATATACAACACTTCACTAATACCACACCATCGCAAATTAACATTTAAACATAATACTATTGGAGAATGTTATAGAAAACGAGCACAATGACATCATCGCATTCTACACATTCCACAAATACTAACTCGAAATGAGCATGCGCAAATTCACACACCTAATACACATTGCACAAATACTAATTACTAATAAAGCATACCTGAACACAATTTACAAGGCAAACCGGTACATCATTAAACATTTACACAGGGTATATAAGCACCACACAAGCATGGCTTCTTTCACTGTGTTGCTGGTGGGTTTTTGGAGATTGGAGCTTAGAGATTTTGTGCATTATTGTGAGTCAGTTAGTGTTATCGTGAGTGAGTAAGTGGTAGTGTGAGTTATTGAGAGTTAGTGGTAGTGTGAGTTAGAGAGTTAGTGGTAGTGTGAGTTAGAGAGTTAGCGGTAGTGTGAGTTAGTGAGCGACAGTTGGTTTGGGTGAGTGTGCGAGTGCTTTTTCTGTACACTTAACACATTTACACGCAAACACATTCAATACATACATACACTTATCAATAACACTACATACACTCCATACCCCATACCCTCTCATACTACACTCCATACCCCATTCCCTTTCATCCCATTTACTCTTATCCCATACCCCATCCCAATCCCATCCCCTAGTTACATTTAGTTTACATATCCTCCTTTTAGTCTTCTTCTTCATTTTGTTCATTTAGATACTCCTTACCCTCTTTTATTTATATCCCTTTCACACTTTCAGCACTTTTTTCGTCTTTTTAGTTCTTTATTTTGACCCCCTTTCATTTGATCACACTCACTTTTTGTTTGCTTATTTGGGGTTTAGTTTAGGGAAGAGATGGAGGGCAGGCAGGGGAGAGGTAGAGGGGGGAGGAGAGGGAGGGGGAGAGGAACAGGGCAGGAAGGGGGGCAGGAAGGGGGGCAGGAAGCGGGGGTGGAAGCGGTGGGTGGACCCAGCCACTTGGTTCAAGATGAACAAGTGGCTGGGCCCAGTGGCGGACAGAGTAGGGCTTCACAGTCCGGGAAACAGAGGGCATCGTCACAGGGGAAGGCCAAGGCAACTAGGGAGGCAAGGTTTTCTATGGAGGAGAAGGAGGCCCTCGTAGAAGCCTATATGGCCAGGTATAGGAGGCTGCAGCATCAGAAGACCACCCCGACTGAGAAGAGGAAGCTCTGGCAGGAGATAAGGAATGCAGTCAATGCAGTGGGTGGCCGGAACAGAGATATGGACTCTATTAAACATCGCTACCGGGACTGCAAGATGGATCTTAAGAAAAAGTTAAGCCGGGAGTCACAACATGCTGCAGGAACCGGTGGCGGCCCTGCACTGGAAATCGATTACTTCCGATGGGAGGAAATGTTGCGCCCCAGCATCTCCGAGGTGGATATAGTCGTATCGGAGGAATAGATACCGGGAACCTGCCATTCTCATCTGACGGTAAGCTCATTTAAGATTAACATACGAATGTATTTCAAGGGACACTATACGCAAACCTTCCCTTTCATGATTAAGGTAGAGAATACAATTTTAAACAACATTCAAATTTACTTATATTACCTAATTTGCTTCATTCTTTAGATATACTTTAATGAAGAAATAGCCATGCACACGGTGAACCAATCACAGGAGGCAGCTATATGCATCTACCAATCAGCAGCTTCTAAGCATATCTAAATATGCTTTTCAGCAAAGAATATCCAGAGAATGAAGCAAATTAGATAAGAAAAGTAAATTAGAAAGTTGATTATAATTGTATGCTTCTAAATCATGAAAGATAAAACATTGGGTTTCATGTCCCTTTAAGGATCAGATTAATGCTATTACGTTGTTTACACGCATTCACAATTACTTTGCGGTTACATTAGTATCTAGGCTATAGGTTAGGTGTGCATTTAAACAGACTGAAAACAAACGCTAAAACATTCAGATTGACCAGAGATATCACAAACACGGTTTAGAAAATGCGGAAATCGTATTGATTGTTAGATTTCAAAGTGGATTAATGAGGCTGCATTTGTAATTGTATCGTAAGCTAAGTAATTTAAAGCTTTATTTGGAAATATGCTAATATATACATTTATTTCTTTTTCAAATATACAGAGTCTGGGGAGGAGGCAGCACAGCAACTACAGGCTCCTCCTTTTCCCCGTGATGAGAGTGGTGGGGATGAATCTCCACCTCGGAGGGAAGAGGCCCCCCTTGACGAAGAGGCCCCCCTTGATGAAGAGGCCCCGGAAGCAGAGGAACGGGCCGCGGAAGCAGAGGCCCCTCAAGGACCAGCAGGCCGCCGTGCACCAGCAGGCCGCCATGCACCAGCAGGCCGCAGTGCATGGGCACCCCGCCGTGCACAACAAGAGGAAATAGCGGAGGTGCCGGTTCTACTAGACTACATTGACCAGATGCGTACCTCCCGGATCCAAAATATAGAAGGCAGAAATAGAATTATTGAAGGCCAAAACAAAATCATTGAAGGCTAAACCCAAATCATACACCTCCTTACTCGAATCGAAGAAGGCCAAAACAGAACCTTTCGACTCCAACAAGAGATGTTTAATTTCTTCCAGGAGGCGCATGCTGGTCTGCCTCCTGCTGGTCTGCCTCCTGCTGGGCCTCCTGCTCCTGGGCCGCCATCTGCTGGGCCTCCTGCTCCTGGGCCTCCTGCTCCTGTGCCGCCATCTGCTGGGCCTCCTGCTCCTGGGCTGCCATCTGCTGGGCTTCCTGCTCCTGGGCTGCCATCTGCTGGGCCTCCTGCTCCTGGGCCGCCATCTGCTGGGCCTCCTGCTCCTGGGCCGCCATCTGCTGGGCCTCCTGCTCCTGGGCCGCCATCTGCTGGGCCTCCTGCTCCTGGGCCGCCATCTGCTGGGCCTCCTGCTTCTGGGCCGCCATCTGCTGGGCCTCCTGCTCCTGGGCTGCCATCTGCTGGGCCTCCTGCTCCTGGGCCGCCATCTGCTGGGCCTCCTGCTGCTGGGCCTCCTGCTGGTCCATCTGCTCCTGCCGGGCCATCTCCTCCTGCCGGGCCATCTCCTCCTCCTCACCTTGGTCGTCCCAGTACTCTTCCTTCCACTCTTCCCACAACATCTCCAATGAGAACTCGTCGGAGTCGGCAGTTGCCCCTCCCAGACCCTCAGCCCCATGGGAAGAGGGGAAGGAAGAGGAAGTAAGTATTTGTTTTCATGTTTAATTATTTTTTATTTAATGTGTAATGGATAGGTATGTGATGATGTGGTTTTCATACACTTGTGGACCACACTCTGTATATAATCTACTTCTATGGGACCGGGTCCATGGAGGCAGATTGTTTGCAGAGTGTGGGTTAGAAGTGTGTGAAAACCACATCATCACATACCTATCCTTGTTCATGATATTGATTTGTTTCTCTGATGTGATGTCCAAACTGTTTCCCGAATCGCAAACAAAATTACCATTACAATTATCCATGATGGCATATTACTGTTTGAATGCCAATAACACAGCTTAAAGGGACAGTCAGAACATTATTGATTACAAAGAAAACACTGTATTACGCATTATCAAGTTTGAAACAACAAAACATGGAGAAATACGTGTGACTTATGTGCTTACCCTTGTATCTATGCCTATGAAAAATGACCACTTATTTGTTGTTCTGACCTAACAACATTTTAGACAATCAATGATCAATACATGGTAAATATGCTGTATGAGCTCAAGGTTTTATATATACAAATGCTCTCAAAATGCCCTCTAGTGGTCAAATTGCATTCTGATTACATGCACTCTTCAAGCTCTAAGAAATGAGCAGACGAACCTCATAGGTTTAGCTAGCAAATAAAAATAAACACAGAAAAATGATTAATTGGTGAGAAACCTTTGATATCATTGATATAACAAAATTTTCTTTTTTAATAATGCAAAACATTATTTGTTTTCTAGACTGTCCCTTTAACAAAATTACATGTGTCATTATTGTTATTCCAAAACAATCTAAACATATCTTAAAACATCAATGGCATATGTATTTCTCATGTGTATCTTCATCGTCCTGTGCCTGTCCAGCTACAGATTCAAGCATTGAATTCCACCGTCTCATCTGACGTAGAGTCATATGCTGAACCTGTAGCTGGGCCTGCATGGTGTCGCTCATCCCTCTCAGGACAGCTGCGTTCCTCAACACAGCCTGCTCTACACGGGCTAGACCTTCTAGCGTGAGCCAAGTTGAGTCACAGCCTAAAATAAAGAAAAAATTAAATATTAATGATAATTACACAACAGAACCAAAAATAAGCAAAGATACATTGTCATCATAAAGACAAATCATTCTTTAAATTAATTTGTTGAAATTGATTATTTACACATGAAATATGTTATTCAGACAGACCTAAACCATTAAAGGGACATTTTACTCCAACATGTTGTCCCCTTTAATTGGTTTTTGATGATCCACTTTTACAGCTTGAGTGTCTAAAATCTTGTAAAAGGATTTACATTGTACTTACATTAGCAATTTAAATATTTTAGTTATACTGTGGTAGGCACACCTATCCTTAAACATTTTGGCATTGAGGACAAGCTGTGTAAACATAGCAACCAGAAGAAATTACATTCCCACTGGGTTATACAAGAGATAATGTATGAACATTTGTACATAAATTGTTGGATCCAAGTAGTGGTGATTGGTATATGTAGTGATATCAAATTAAAGGGACACTAAACCAAAATATTTTAGTTATTGATTCAGATAGAGCAGGACATTAAAAATAATTATTCATTTACTCCTATTCTTTAAATGTTAGAATTCTCTAGCTATATTTTAAATGCAAGAATGTAAGTTTATAGGGCAGGCCATTTTTGGTTATCAACTTTGGTTGTCCCTGCTGATTGATGGATACATTCATCCAACAATAAAGAAATGATGTCCAGATTTTGTTTTAATAAAAAATAATTAGAGGCATTTCTTTGTTTCAATAAAGATAGCAAGAGAATGAAGAATAATTGATAAGAGTAGTAAATTATAAATTTGATTAACATTGCATGCTCTATTTGAATCACAATAGAAATAATTTGCCTTCAGTGTACCTTTAAGTATCTTATAATGTTGATTTTGAATGAAACTTACAGCTGTGCCTGGGAAGGAGAATCCGACACCCAGGACAATGAAGGTTGAGACAGGGGGGAGGGATGGGATTGAGTTGGGGAGGGATGGGCTGCTGCTCTGGGGTAGCCCGTACAGCTGGGGAGTGGTGAGTTGGGGGCTGGGCAGCTGGGGTAGCTGTACGGGCCAAAAGACGGGGAGAGCGGCGAAGGGGGACAAAGGGGCGTTTTTGGGGAGGGACAGGATAGGAAAAATGGGAAGGGCTGGGAGGGTCTGTGGTCTGTGGAGGGGCAGGGGGCTGGGCAGGGGACTGGGCAGGGGATTGGGCAGGGGCGGAAAACTGATCACCAGAAGAGGAGGATCCATCTGAAATAAATAATAAAAATATATTAACATCTCATACATCATGAAATCAAATCAACGCATTTCAACTTGATTATGTTTGCAATATACTTAGAAGTGTGTTTGAATTTCTAAACAATGATGACATGAGGATATGGTATGCATATAGGCACTCAGATGAATAGCAATGACTGTCTGTACAATTATAAAATTATTATTGTGGATTGGCCTGGAATATGCATGTGACATCATGATGGCATGAATTAGAAATCCAAAAATTTAAAAAAATCCAAGCATATTTTCATGCTGCCTGATATATAAAGGGGGCAGTAGTGTATTTGAACAGACAAATAATATTCCTTTTTAAAGTGCAAAAGCTGTAGACTTTGAATGTCTTTAATAAAATTATTTCCAATAAAGAAACATGTTGGATACATGTTAGATATATTTCACATACCATCAGACTTCAAGGGAGCCTCTTCCTCCTCCATCCCACATGTTAAATCAATCTCTGTAAAACATAATATATTGTGTACACGTTAAGATCAGATATTATAACATATGTTAATGTTGCTCAAAGACACACATCAATGTTGCATTAAAGATATACACACCCAATTATGATTTACATCATTTTGATGGAGCATACAAATGACATTAGATTTGTAATTCTCAATTATTCAGATTTTAGATTGATTGTTTGTATTAATTTAAAAATCATAAAAGCATAGTAGATTGAACATTTAAGATTTCTCATGTGTGTATCACTTGATGATTGTTGACAAAATTGAACATGGAAACAAACATATGCTATACATCTTCGGAATAACAAAGGTGTAGACTAAGACAATTTTAATTCTTAATCTTTCAATAATAAAATAAAATTAATATATAATCAGAGGAGTAAATTGTATGTTTGTTTCAAATGTTATGCTTCATCAGAATCATGCTCATAATATTGATTACCAATACACCTTCAATGACATATAAATAAGTCAATGGACTTACGAGAAGACTGCAAAGGCAGCTCTGTGTCAGTGCTGGATCCCTCTGGGCTCCCCACAACAACTCTCTCTATGAATGATATAGATATATATTAGTGAACACATTTGGGATAGCACTAAATCACATCTGTATCGATTTATAAGAATAATCAACTTGAAAATGTGAAGAATAGAGCAGTCATTAGAATAAAAAATTCTTGATTGAATCAAGGGGAATCTGTAAAAAATGATGTATTTAACATATGTTTAATTTCTGACTATATTAGACATCAAACTCATCTCATACGATGCTATTGCATATCTAAATATACCCATTGATCAATGTTCTTAAAAGAATACACACAAACCACATTTTGAATAACAGCTGTTGACAAATATAAACAAAGACATGTGGCACATCGAGCCATTTGTGCTATGTACAGTAATCTTGTTTAGGACACAACACATATTGATCACAATACCAAACCAAATTGATTTGTACAAATATGTAATCATGGTGCTGTTAGAGTATGCTTATATCTAGAAAGTAACTCAAACAGTGAATATGTGAATTATATATCAATATTGTTAAATCCAAAGAATGTAAGGATTAATGAATCTATTTTTTATCAAAGGGACACTGACATGATTTATTTCAATCAGTGATTTCACTGTTCAAACTGTTCCAAATTATTTAACATTGACTCCTATTATAATTTTAATTTTGCTACATTTTAATCTTAAAGGCAGATAAGCAATATTGAATTCAATAAATATTGTTTGTTGAAGGTATCCACCAATCATCAATAAAAACCCAGGTGGGTCAACCAAAATGGAGCTGCAGATAAACGTATATTCTTGATTTTAAAATACATTTAGCAATAGAATATTTAAAATATTATTATAGTATTATATTTAAATGTTGATTAATATTGCATGCTCTATCTGAATGACAACAGTAATAATTTTAGCTCAGTGCCCCTTTAATATAAAAATATATTGATTTGACAATGTTGCTGTTAATGAATTCTCTACTCCATATGTTGATGTAATGAATGGGATGGAGCATGCAATTACAATCTAATATGTTAGTTAAGGATATCCTAAAAATTATTTAATTATCCTCTCTTAAAGGGACATGAAGCTCAAAATGTGTAATTGTATACTTTTTGAAACTATGTACTACTGTTATCTGAACACATGATTTTAACTTTTGACAAAATGCCAATTTATGCATAAAAAACAGCTGGATAATACCAGTAATGCATTGTTTAACCTAAACCAAAATCAATATGTTTTTAGAAGAACTAAAACAATAGACTGAACCCATTTAGCTCATAAAATGTTTATACAAAACAATAAAATCACGTTTCAAAATCATTAAATGTAAAATTTAGTTGGCATGTCCCTTAAATGACGTGATCAATTTCAAAAATTGAATCTATATTTTTAAAATCAAAACATATGCAAAAGTGTGTGAATTTTGTCAAAATGTATCCAAATCAGATTAAGCAATACACAGGGGAAGAATATAAATTGGACATTCAAAGAATCTTACATTAAAATGAAGATATCAAGAATAGATGGGATATCTTAAATTCGATAAAAATTCAGATTAGTATTACAATGTAATCGTATGTTTGTGTTTTTTTTATTCTTATTTGTAAATATTTTACAAATCCATTTTGTGGATACATATAAATATTGAACAATGTGGATTTTGTATGTAATGTTCTGTCCATGTTTCTAAGACAAATGTCAATTAAAATGAGACATACCATACTGTGACAAGCCCTGGCTTGAGGTTCCAGCAAGAACATCACGATTTGTAATATATTAAATGAGGAGTGGATATCATTAATACAAATCATGCCATGTTTACAATCTTTACATTATTACCATACCAAACTATTAATCTTTTGGTAGTCCCATGAGTTAATTGTTTCCTCAATTAAATTCATCATAAATATATCCTGAACTCTTATTTTCAATCAGTCGTGTTGTTTACTGTAGCTTTAATTAATTTTTTGTGTTATTTCATTCTCATCAATTGATGGACATATGTTATTATTTATTTTGATTCTGCTAGTCTTTTTTTTATTATGTATAATATTGAAAATAAGAATACTGTATTCTTCACATATATAATAATTCACATTTCATTTTGACCAACATGTGTAAAGCAATGCCACTTACAGCAAACCCATGTTAACGTGTATGCGCAATTCTAATTTTCGGGATCATTGCGCAATGATTCCAAGCGGAATTACGCATCCGTCATTTGACCAACATGTGTAAAGCAATGCCACTTACAGCAAACCCATGTTAACGTGTATGCACAATTCTAATTTTCGGGATCATTGCGCAATGATTCCAAGCGGAATTACGCATCCGTCATTTGACCAACATGTGTAAAGCAATGCCACTTACAGCAAACCCATGTTAACGTGTATGCACAATTCTAATTTTTGGGATCATTGCGCAATGATTCCAAGCGGAATTACGCATCCGTCATTTGACCAACATGTGTAAAGCAATGCCACTTACAGCAAACCCATGTTAACGTGTATGCGCAATTCTAATTTTTGGGATCATTGCGCAATGATTCCAAGCGGAATTATGCATCCGTCATTTGACCAACATGTGTAAAGCAATGCCACTTACAGCAAACCCATGTTAATGTATATGCGCAATTCTAATTTTCGGGATCATTGCGCAATAATTCCAAGTGGAATTACGCATCCGTCATTTGACCAACATGTGTAAAGCAATGCCACTTACAGCAAACCCATGTAAACGTGTATGCGCAATTCTAATTTTCGGGATCATTGCGCAATGATTCCAAGCGGAATTACGCATCCGTCATTTGACCAACATGTGTAAAGCAATGCCACTTACAGCAAACCCATGTTAACCTGTATGCGCAATTCTAATTTTCGGGATCATTGCGCAATGATTCCAAGCGGAATTACGCATCCGTCATTTGACCAACATGTGTAAAGCAATGCCACTTACAGCAAACCCATGTTAACGTGTATGCGCAATTCCATTTTCGCTCTGTGACGCATATTCTGTAGAGCGCAAGAAACATCATTCCTATTTCATGTGTCACTAATCTAAAATCAGATATCTAAACATCATATGTAGCGTATGTTGTGAGATCTATATAGGTTTAGTATCTGACTATATCCACATTTCTTAAAAATCTAATCAAATATTAATATATTATATGAAGTTGGATAGTTACCTGGTTCAGATTCTCTTTCCGCTCCTCCCAGGCCACCGGACAGAGAAGCAGCTGCCCTGGCCCCCGGGTCAGGACTTTCAGATCCAGCAGCTGGGAGGGAAGAAGAGGAGGCCGAGGATGGCGAGGATCTAAATCTTTTGGGGACCCGGAGAGTGAGGAGCTCGCATAAAGTCACCTCATAAGGGAGTAGGTAGAGTTTCCGCGGGGCCTTTCTTTGGCCCCCTCTTTTACGGGCTTGTACCCACTCCCTTATGAGGTCGACGCATGATCTGATCCTGGCTCCTCTGGACGCCACACACCAATTGAACCGCATTGGTGATAGACTCCCAGAGAGCCTTCTTAACAGGCTCATCTGTCGACCTCCTCTTGTTCCCAAACAGCTGGGGATAAAAGTCCTTGACGGCGTGGACCAGTGCAGCGCTCTCCTGCTTGGTAAACCTGGGAGGTTTCATGCCTGCCGAGATGTGTGTATATATAGAGAGAGAATATTATAATAATATACCAGCAGGCATTAGAGAACTGACAAAGATGGCAACGTGTAATGGATTTTTATATGGTGAAGTAAACATGAGATGCACCATGGGACAAGTTATCTGTACATCTGATTGGATAAAAGTTTGAAATATTGTTAGAATGTCTGTGAGTCCATCCTGACTCAAGTTGTGTTTGTGTGATGAACTCTGATTGGCCGTTCCTTAATATTTCATATCTTAGCAACTTCCATACACATTCCTCCTGGTGGTGCTGTTACTTCATTTTTCATGTAGACTTATTTGTAACTTATGGGCCTGTCATGCGGATATGTGTGACGCAGATTTCATATCCGTGATCCGTTAAATATTAATGTTTAAATTTTCTTTAAAATCTAATACTGTCACATTATTAAATGTTGTAGACATTTCTCGGTTTAATAACGGTCTGTTTCTTTAATACAAATACGTTGGATTAATACACATTTAATATTGTATGTCTTTATTGTTCATAAAATCAATTTCGTGACTTATTGTGAAGTATTGATATTGCTCTATTAAATGTATTTATAATGCACATTGATTGTGTGCTATTGCGTGACATTAGACTCTAATGTTTAAAGATGCAAATCTGGTGTTTCAAGATACGTTTCCCACGCAACATTTCTGAATGTTCAATTTCAGGTTATAATGTCCGTAACTTGGATAATCTGTTTATAGATTTTAAACTACAGGTTTGTTTGTTATTAGTAAATAAACCTCGAGCTTGTATTTGTCTGAACTGCTCATATGTTATTGTGCAATGGCGTCTTTATTTTTAAATAGACATTACAACCAAACAATTGTATCAAATGATCTGTAGAGATCAATAATGTTTAGACTTTAAAATGTAACTCAATTTATCTTTGTATTTAGATATCCTCAACAGAAGAAAATTAAATGCACATGGTTGAGCCAATCACATAAGGCATCTCTGTGCATCCACCAATCTTCATCTACTGAGCCTATCTCGATATGCTTTTCAAGCAAAGTATGTCAAGATAAGAAGAGAAGTAAATACACTCTTTAAATCTCTTAAAGGGACACTGTCCAAAAAAATTTAGCGTACGTGATTCAGATTGAGCATGAAATGTTAAGCAACTTTATAATTTAATCCGATTCTCAAATGTTAATAATTATCTTGTTATCTTTCTTTGCAAATCAAAAATGATATTTTATATTACGGACAATTATTTGTGAAAAACCTGGGTTGTCCTTTATGATTGTTGGATAAATTAATCCACAAAAAAAAAAAGTTCTATCCAGAGTACTGAAGCAAATAAATTATCAATTTAATGCCTTATTTTTACAGTAATGATAGCAACATCACGAGGAACATTGATAATATGAGTCAATTTCTAATCTTGCTTTAAATTGAATACTCGTTCTGAATGTATAAATAATTAATTTTTTTACTGTCTCCCTTTAAGTATATTTTGAGTTCATGTCCCTTTAAGGAGACATTTCACAATAATGCTTGAAATATCATAAACCTAGGCACCTTCCTTTGGCAAAATTAGTATAACATATGAGTAAAGCATATTTATATTAACTTCTGGATTGTTTTACACACTGAATGAAATATATATTGTAATGTATGTATTTCGCAGTCTTTAGCTTAGAGGGACATTAAGCTATATGTTATTTATGCATTTTGGAGAAGATTATAATATTTGAACAACTTAATATGTTTTGTTATTCGATCATTAGATTTTAATTATATATATTCTTGGATTAAATACATATCTACATAGGCTATTTTGATGCTGATTGTTGGTTGCACATAGATGCCTTATGTAATTGTCTAAGATATGTGCATTGATGTATCTTTTTCTAAGTATATTTAAAGACTGAATGTAAATCAATAGTACTTTATAAATATGTTAAAATTCTGTTATGATTGTTTAAAATTCAATACACAATATATTTTGTGAATGTCCCTTTAAGGACAAAAACATTCGGAATGTTGATTTAAAATTGTCGAAAGAAACTAAAGGGGAATGAAAATTATATATAGATATGTGATGTCTAACCCAAGAGGTAAGATTTTAAAGATTACATAATATTAATAACTATAGTTAAATGACCCTTTAAATGACTACACTAGAACATAAAATGAATTAAAATGGCATCCAATAACTAGCTTGTGCAAAATATGAAGTTAACTGACCTACCATTTTTAAATTTAAAAAATATAAATTTATTAAAATAATGTTTTTAGATACCTAAGGAAGATACAAGATCTTATAAAAGAAATTTTACATTCAACAACACTGTCACTTTAATGTAAGTGAACCACTTCCCCTTCTTAAAAGTGAAAAAAATTAATTTATGTCAAATTCTGACTACATATCCGAAAATATTTTAAAAAATTAAAATCTAAAAATTACACAATAAAAGCATCGATGGATTTCACTCCCCAATTCATTTAAAAAAGATAGTTGACTTTAATATTCTCTGAATCAGTGGATTTTCTAAAATTAATGCTATACATGATGCCTAATTTGATCTTATGCATGTGCTTGTCAAATAGACAACTACCAGTCATGGGAGTCAAATTGTTTTTTATAGACAGATTATATGGATATTTATTATAATCTGTTCAAAAGAGGGTATTTAATAATAAAATGTTGATTATTACCATTTAAAAAAAAAAAATTCTTTTAACAAAAAAAAAAAAAAAATCCTGGAAGTCATCAGATGAAAATCTGAAAAAAATAAAAAAATATTTTACAAAGTTAATGCACACGTTGTAAAATATTCATAAAATACATTTACAATTATCTTGTGTCTATGCTCTAACTTTGTGCAAAATTTTATCAAGATATTTATGACTTAAATTATTGGATTAAAAAATAAAAAAAACATACACCATCATATTGTGTAATAAAAATTGCATTTAAATATCAGAATTTCTAATTATACATAATAATGTATATCACATTTAAATGATCGAAAATACATACAGGGAGTGCAGAATTATTAGGCAAGTTGTATTTTTGAGGATTAATTTTATTATTGAACAACAACCATGTTCTCAATGAACCCAAAAAAACTCATTAATATCAAAGCTGAATAGTTTTGGAAGTAGTTTTTAGTTTGTTTTTAGTTATAGCTATTTTAGGGGGATATCTGTGTGTGCAGGTGACTATTACTGTGCATAATTATTAGGCAACTTAACAAAAAACAAATATATACCCATTTCAATTATTTATTTTTACCAGTGAAACCAATATAACATCTCAAAATTCACAAATATACATTTCTGACATTCAAAAACAAAACAAAAACAAATCAGTGACCAATATAGCTACCTTTCTTTGCAAGGACACTCAAAAGCCTGCCATCCATGGATTCTGTCAGTGTTTTGATCTGTTCACCATCAACATTGCGTGCAGCAGCAACCACAGCCTCCCAGACACTGTTCAGAGAGGTGTACTGTTTTTCCCTCCTTGTAAATCTCACATTTGATGATGGACCACAGGTTCTCAATGGGGTTCAGATCAGGTGAACAAGGAGGCCATGTCATTAGATTTTCTTCTTTTATACCCTTTCTTGCCAGCCACGCTGTGGAGTACTTGGACGCGTGTGATGGAGCATTGTCCTGCATGAAAATCATGTTTTTCTTGAAGGATGCAGACTTCTTCCTGTACCACTGCTTAAAGAAGGTGTCTTCCAGAAACTGGCAGTAGGACTGGGAGTTGAGCTTGACTCCATCCTCAACCCGAAAAGGCCCCACAAGCTCATCTTTGATGATACCAGCCCAAACCAGTACTCCACCTCCACCTTGCTGGCGTCTGAGTCGGACTGGAGCTCTTTGCCCTTTACCAATTCAGCCACGGGCCCATCCATCTGGCCCATCATTTCATCAGTCCATAAAACCTTAGAAAAATCAGTCTTGAGATATTTCTTGGCCCAGTCTTGATGTTTCAGCTTGTGTGTCTTGTTCAGTGGTGGTCGTCTTTCAGCCTTTCTTACCTTGGCCATGTCTCTGAGTATTGCACACCTTGTGCTTTAGGGCACTCCAGTGATGTTGCAGCTCTGAAATATGGCCAAACTGGTGGCAAGTGGCATCTTGGCAGCTGCACGCTTGACTTTTCTCAGTTCATGGGCAGTTATTTTGCGCCTTGGTTTTTCCACATGCTTCTTGTGACCCTGTTGACTATTTTGAATGAAACACTTGATTGTTCGATGATCACGCTTGCAATTTTAAGAGTGCTGCATCCCTCTGCAAGATATCTCACTATTTTTGACTTTTCTGAGTCTGTCAAGTCCTTCTTTTGACCCATTTTGCCAAA